>NC_079173.1:13373790-13691290 GCF_947568905.1 Ostrea edulis | reverse complement strand
ATTAGGCCGATGATCAGAAAAACAAGAAATTTCTTCATTCTGCAGCACTGTATCAGTTCGTAGCGTATAATACTAAATTCTGAAAACAAGTAAAAGTAGATATAATATAAAATGCATTGGGATAACTGATAGGAGAGATAAATTTTAAAGTAGCATGCTAGAGGTTACATGATCAGAAATTTAAGCTGACAACGGATTCATCACACAAACTGTTCTTACAATGCGACTAGACCTAAAATGATTTTTTAATATGCAGTGCAAGGAAAACAACGGTATTTTCTTACCTTAACCAATACGTTGACGCAATGACTGCACTGGAGGTAGCTATATATCTACGTTCTGTTTTGGATGCTTATATAGTCGTTACTTATGGCAGGGATCAACGAAGCAGAGGTATTAATTTTATAGATGTAAAAAACTTGACAGCAAACATTAACATCTACAAAAATACCATTGTTCGATGCAGCTTCTTATACAGAAATAGGTCATTTCAGTAAGCGGAATTAAAAAAAATATTTTGATCAAGATCTATGTCGCGTAGATATGGTCATCCATTATAAAAATGACGAACAACCTCAATGTCAATTAAAATTCATAAATTTTGAAATTCTAAAATATGCATATTTTGTTCGACAAGGATATAACAAGACCAAAATGAATTTTGTTACCGTTTCTCAAATCATGAAAATTAATACCCATAAGAGTGTATATCCTCAATCTACAGTGTACACCTTCAAGATGAAGTCTTAGTAACCAGCTAGGTATTGAACAGTCGTGTGTTTTGTTGCACTGTCAATTACATTTTCAATTTAACTCTAGAATAACTTGATCGATTTCAGGTTTCCAAGCTAATACAAAACAATGGTGGCTGTCAGACAGCATGACCGGTGGACGTGGTTTGTAATTCGTATGTACTTCTATCACAAGGAATTCATTCAAATGTTAATTACAGTGCAGGATAGTGATTTTGATTGATTGATTGAATATTGTTTAACGTTCCGCTCGAGAATCTTTCACTCATATGTAGACGTCACCACAGCTGGTGAAGGGCTGCAACATTTAGGCCTATTCTCGGTGCTTACGTCCTTTGAGCAGGGAGGGATCTTCATCGTGTCACACCTGCTGTGACACGGGACCTCAGTTTTTGCGGTCTCATCCGAAGGACCGCCCCATTTAGTCGCCTCTTGCGATAAGCAAGGGGTACTAAGGACCTATTCTAACCAGGGTCCCCCTAGACGCGGGAGAGTGGAGGCAACTCTGATGAATGTGGCTGTTCTAACCTTGATATTGCTGAAAAGCGCATCTCAGATAGATGTACACAATTTTATAATACATTTAACACGTCAGCGCTCAAATAATTACACATCGCAGAACCCCAACGTCAGTGACTTATAATCATCTAAGTGTGTTAATTTCAATACTACAGAGTTTCTGGAACACCGACTGTTCCTAATGAAAATGAAAAAATTCACGCCTATGATTTTAAAGAATTTAATTCAGAGACCATGGGTCATATTGCTCACCTGAGCAATTGCATATTCACATTTTTTAGGATTTGAATCCTGGAATAATTTACCCTCTTTTGCGACTTACCTGAAGCTGGAGTTCATGGTGTGAACATGGTTAAATCTGCATCATATGAAGCTGTTTGCATATCAACTTATCACTTTACAATCTCGCTTTTGAGAAAGTCTTCGAAGAATTTTTCGGTATGTTTCGATGTAACACTTTGAAGATTTGTTTTTAGTCCTATGTTGTATGATATTGTTTTCATTTTGATTTGATATTCTGTATCGTTGTGGGTCTTGAGGGGAAAATATAATTGTCAAGAATTTCCTAAAATAATACATTACTTTGTAAAACATTAAACCTCTCTTACTGCCGTGTCGAATTCAACGGAAATGATGAAGAAAATCTTGAATCCCGATTGTGAAAGGTGAAGGTAACGAACAGTGATGAATCTCATAACTCCTATAAGCAATACAAAATAGAGAGCTGGGCAAACACGGTCCCCTGGATATACTAGAGGTGGGATCAGATGCCTAGGAGGAGTAAGCATCCCCTGTCGACCGGTAACACCCACCGTGAGGCCTATATCTCGATCAAGTAAACGGAGTTATCCGTAGTCAAAATAAGTGTAATCATAAAAGAAAAGAATTCTTGAAATTATTTCACACATCATACTCCCCCATTTCGGGGTTCCAGGCTGATCCCGGGGTTGAACGGTTTTGATAAACTTGATTTTTCATTATACATGAAAACATTTATACAAGTATAAGGGATTGTAGTTCAGAAGTTGTTAAGAGTTAAAAAAACAAAAACAAAAAAAAACACAAATTCAATTATTCTTGATTATATCTCCTTAAAAGGATTCCCTGTAAAACCGAAATAAAAGACACCACAGATTCGTCCACTGTTGCTTCATACCTAGATATTTTTTATTGAAAGTAGATATTAACGGCAAATTAGCAACTCGTTTTATGACAAACCGGATGATTTCAGTTTCTCCATCGTTAACTTCCCATATTTATGTAGCAATATTGCTAGTCATCTTAAAAATTACCTTGTTAAACACCACTCTGATTCCACGCACAAGTACTCTGAAGTTGAAATAAAAAATACGCTAGAGCTCGTCATTGACAATATCTTCGTGGTCTTTAGTGATCAGGTCTTCCAACAGTTTGTCGGGATTTCAATGGGCACGAATTGTGCTTCTTTGTTAGCTGACCTGTTTTTATATTCATAAGAAGCAGAATTTATTCAGAAACTTCTACATGAGAAGAAAAAATATCTTGATGAGAAGAAAAAATATCTTGATGTACCCTTCAATTCAATATTTAGATATATCGACGTTTTATCTATTAACAATATTATTATACCTCAGTATTAGAATTCTATGCAACGCATAATCTGATTGGTCTAGACGGTCACGTGCCTGGGATGACAAAACTTCATATCTCCCTCTCAAACATCATATCTCCCTGTCATATTTACCCCTTGGGATGGCTCGTGCATTCTCCATGAATTTAACGTCAAGGTAGACGAAGTGTATCGTGACGTCACAATAAGTCCAAGTCATTCTACTTCCATAATTCATAAGGCACAAAATATACGGGTCTCTGATACACAGTTAAATTGCATGGTTTTAGTTGGTACAAAAACAAGGAAGTAAATCAGCATTCAAGGAGAATGGAAATACAAAAACTGGTTATCATATCAATGGGGTCCGTGTTTGTCCAACTATCTATTTTGCATTGCTTGTAGGAGTTATGAGATTGACCACTGTTCGTTATCTTCACCTTGCATCAATGTATTTCTTAGTTTGTACCTTCTACCGTAATACGTTGACGGCGCAGTGTTACCGTTAGGACGATCTCAGCTTCATACAATGTATAGATGAGCGGACTCCAATTTCAAATGCACCTTTGTAGTCTTGCTTTGTTTCGGTATAATAAACAATTCATTGCATGAATGTTCGGGAAATATGAAGATTTATTCACTCAAGAAAAATCATATTCTCCGAGGGCAATTTTTCTTCGGTGAAAAAATCTTCATATCTCTCTCACTATAATGCAATAAATGTATAACTTTCATTTATATGTCAAATCGATATATCCCTTTGGGCTCGAAATAAGATACACCACAGAGTCGTCCACATTTGCTTTATACTTAGATATTTTATTGAAAGTATATATTAAGGGCAAAGTAACAACTCAACTTTATGGCAAACGGGATGACTTCAGCTTCTCCATCGTCAACTTCCCATATTTATGTAGCAATATTCCATTATCACCTGCATACAAACACGTTGATGGTGCAGAGGTTTAATGTCAGCATTTTGCAAAATCTATGGTTGTTATAACGATTTAGTTTGCCAATACAACCTAACATTTGGTCAAATACTGTCTGACGTCAGGGGCATAGCTTCGGTAGGCTCAAGTAGGCACGTGCCTACACATTTTTCCCTTTATTTTCAAAACACATTTTTGCCCATAAATGTTTGCAAAATAAACATATATATTTCTAGTATTTAAAATCGGATATAAAATTATTCTGTCGGACCTTTTCTTTTAATAATGTATTCTATATAATGTTTACATATTTGTTTCCAAACTTTGGTGACTCGCTCTCGAACTTAACAGTTTAAATTTTCCAAAAGTTGTGCAATATAAAGGGACTGATTCACGATTTCTCCGAAAATTTTGTTTTTTCACTTTTAATGATCAAAACCTACTGTTTAAACCATTTCACATAAAATGTAAGGCCATACATTATCACAGAAGCTCATTTTTGAGAGTTTGTTATTTGTTTTGTAAACAAAGATTGCTGTATGTTATTGTTTACGAAATTGTAAAAAGAAATGGATATTGATTAAGTTTAGCATATCTATCACATTTCAAGCATTCTTTGAGTAGAATGTGTCATCTAAAAGTTAAAACTTGTGACTATGCGAAATTAAGACGGTTTATATTGCAAAATTAATATGTCACTGGTTTGTTTGTTTACATAAAAAGACTCGAGTCTTTGTTTACACAACACATATTTAAAACTAAAATGTTCCTTTTATTCTTGCATTCAGAAAGTAAAAATTTTGGCTGTCAACATCAAATGAGTTATATGTTTAATGTTTAACATCCAAAATGCAAAATATTTTTTTTCAAAAATCGTGAACCAGTCCCTTTAATGTCTATTGCAATCATTTTGATGCTCAGAGTAGTGCAAACGAGTCCTAATATTTCAAAAAATTTATCGGGGTATCCCGTGGGGATCCGGGTTAGAATAAGGTCCTCAATACTCCTTGCTTGTCGTAAGAGGCGACTAGATGGGGAGGTCCTTCGGATGAGACCGCAAAAACCGAGGTCCCGTTTCACAGTAGGTGTGGCACGATAAAGATCCCTCCATAAGCGCCGAGCATAGACCTAAATTTTGCAGCCCTTCACCGGCAGTGGTGACGACTCCATATGAGTGAAATATTCTTGAGAGGGACGTTAAACAATATTTAATCTACCGGGGGTGACCCGCGACCACCACCGAGATGGGGCCACCCCCTCCTGTACCTACCCCCTCGGCGCTTCGGAGCTCAGTGAAACCTTTAGTTTCATCACACCTGCCTATACATTGAAACAGTCCTAGCTACGCCCCTGGATGTGTTTCATACCATACCAATTGCGAGACCGTTCTTAGCTCACTGATTTCGACTACAGATAACTCCATTTACCTGATCAACATCTAGGGCTCACAGCGGGCATGACCGGTCGACAGGGGTGTTTACTCCTTTTAGACACCTGCTCCCATCTCTGATATATCCAGGGACTCGTGTTTGCCCAACCCTCTATTTTGTATTCCTTATAAGAGTTATGAGATTGATCACTGTTCGTTATCTTCACCTTTCATTCAAGAAAACAAATTTTTCGATCATGTATTTGAGAACAAGGTAATGCATTAACGCAGTAATATGGAGTTTTATTTTGAACAGATGAAAAGTTTATTTTTGGTATATAGAATTATAACAATAACACTGAGAAGCGTTTTACCAAAAATCACATAAAAAATTTATGGCATTTTTTTTCTAAAATGAAAACATGAATATTCCATAGTGTTAGATGCTGTTTTTGGCTATATTTAGATCTAAAACTTCATAGTTATTTCGGATTTCAAACATTTCGATTGAGCATCACTGAAGAGACATAATTGTCGAAATGCTCATCTGGTGCATCAAAATTGGTACCGTATAAGTTTTACATTATGACCCCTGGGTCGAGGCCTCTGCTGGTGGACTGTTAGTCCCCGAGGGCCTCTACAGACCAGTAGCTAAGTAATTCGTTACTAGCTTGAAAATACGGATGTATATTTAATTGCTGTTATAAAATTTAGAAATTCATTTCAAAATTATGGATTATCTCCCTCATGCATAGCTCTTATCCTTGGACGAATTTGGCTCCACTTGTTTTGGCTATATTTAGATCTAAAACTTCATAGTTATTTCGGATTTCAAACATTTCGGTTGAGCATCACTGAAGAGACATTATTTGTCGAAATGCGCATCTGGTGCATCAAACTTGGTACCGTATAAGTTTTACATGTAGTTACAAAATGTGATGAATGTCTCTATATTTTCTTTACAGAATGAACAACGTTGATTTGAAATAGAATTGATTTGTCTAAGGTAATATTTCGTAGGAAGACACAAAAAATGTTCTGTATTGTCGCCACTGAACTTTGACATCAATGCTTGTTTCACAACACGTTTTAAATAACTCTTTGGCGGAAACTTTTACAGATAATCCAGTGCTCCATTGTTTGGATTGCTTTGGGTATGAGATCATCACTATTCATCATTAGATATAACACTTTGCAGCATTTTTCATTCAACAGCAGATTCAAAAGTTAAAGGGATAAATGGCGGACAATGTTTTCAACATCTGATCTGTTGACAGACATAGTCTTAAACTTAGATATAGACAGGGAATGCTTACTCCTCCTAGACACATGATCCCACCTCTGGTGTGTCCAGGGGCCGGTGTTTGCCCAGCTATCTATTTTGTATTGCTTATGGGAGTTATGAGATTGATCACTGCTCGTTATTTTCACCTTTCATATAGTACTGGTAAGACTGTTTTATTGTATAATACATACATGTGTTATTTTACAGTTCTGTGAAAATTAATAAAAATAAAACCGAATAGAAAATATCCATCTTCATTTACTGTATAGCTGTCCAATTATTTTCACTTCATGATGATACGATGCTTTAACATAAAGGATTTTATTGCCAACACACAAGTTAGTGGGATACCACACTGGGATAGTGCAAAGATTTGCATTGATACCTATTGCTGGTATGATCTGAAAGAAGAAGAAAGAACAACAAGAAAAACAAGAAGGTACAAGGTTATATAAAACGCAAATTTAAAAGAAAAACACTATCATTTTGTCTTTTGCCTGTACGGTTTTCCTATTTAACATATCTTAATTAAAGTGCAATAAGTAAATCAAAAATTAGAAACATTATCACAGAATAATCGCCTAATTATATGTCAATGTCAGGACTCGTTAATTATCAAATTAAGTAAACATTAAATAAACTTCAATAAAAACTAACATCTTAAATGTGACAAACCAGATTGTTAACCACAGAAAATGCCTTTCTGTTTTGATAAGGAAAATGAGTATGTACTTACTCGAGATCACTTACATATTTCCTTCTTTTTTGTTATATTTAAGGCCCAAAAATACAGAGCTTTCTTTTCATTGAATCTTTAAAATAAAGGGGAGAGCTAAAAATTAAATAAAAGTTTTCGAAGAGAAATTTCCCTTCGGTATTGAAAGAGATTTTCATTCTTACACGGAATTGTAATGTTGCTCATTTTTTCATATGCTTTCAAATCAAGTGTAGTACCACGTATTAGATAACTAAGAACAGCAATGCCCAGTTTTTGTCCAGAATTTGTATGTAAAACTTGTAAGGTACCAATTTTGATGCACCAGTTGCGCATTTCGACAAATTATGTCCCTTCAGTGATGCTCAACGGAAATATTTGAAATCCGAAATAACAATTAAGTTTTAGAGCTATTATAGGCAAAAACATTGTGCCAAAAAGTGGAGTCAAATTCGTTTAAGGATAAGAACTATGCGTGAGGGAGATAATCCATAATTTTGAAATGAATTTCTAAATTTTATAATAGCAATTAAATATACATCCGTATTTTCAAGCTAGTAATGAAGTACTTAGCTACTGGGCTTTAGAGACCCTCGGGGACTAACAGTCCATCAGAAGAGGCCTCGACCCAGGGGTCATAATGTAAAACTTGTACGGTACCAATTTTGATGCACCAGATGCGCATTTCGACAAATTATGTCTCTTCAGTGATGCTCAACCGAAATTGTTTTAAATCCAAAATAACAATTAAGTGTTATCTATCGAACGTCTTCAGAATCAGAAAATGTATCCCCCATAAAGCCCAGACCAATGTTTAAAGAAAATCACATGATTTTAAGAACACCCATGGTAGGGTTAGTAAAATTACCTAAATTAAATTATTGTAGTATAATTCACTCGGAGTTCATTAATTTGATATAAAGTCTATTTTTTGTGAAATTCTTTTGACAATTTGCTTGTTCCCTCATTCAAACAACTTTAATGATTTGTGACGTTATCTTTGTAGCATTCTTAGAAGTCAATTTATTAAGGATTGAAAACCTCACAAACTAAATCGAAAGTATCATCAATTACTTACTTCAAGTATACTTTGATTTATCAATTATTACTTTTTGTATTTAGTGATAAAGTTATGTCTTCCCATGGTGAGTCCGTGTAGAAGCAGTAGTTCCTTATCCGTAGACAACACTTATTCAAATTTTGCATCAGTTATAGAAACATTTATCAGAAAACTCTATTCTAACTGCTGTGTCAGCCTGGGCGTTGTAGATAAATGGGAGACAGGTTCCTTCATGGACTTGGTTTTTTTTCCCTGTTATATTTCAAGCGATTGAAAAAATAAAGATTTCCCCATATATCAACATATAACATTTTGATCCTCCATTGAGGCCACAACTTACCCCGGGGGACCATGAATTGCAAAAACTTGGATCTACTGTATGTCAGGAACCTTTCATGTAAATTTGAATTTTTCTGGCCCAGTGGTTTTTGAGAAAAAGTTTTTAAAGATTTTCCTATATTCTCGAATGTAAAACTTTGATCCCCTATTGTGACCCCACCTTACCACTAAGGGCCATGATCTGCGCAAACTTGAATTTCCATTATGTAAGGAAGCAACATGTAGATTTGAACTTTTCTGGCACATTGGTTCTTGAGAACATTTTTAAATGATCCCACCCTATTTTTGAATTTGCGTGACTATCTTCCCTTTGAAAGGATCATGGTCCTTCATTTGAACAAACATGAATCCCCTTCACCCATGGATAATGTGAATTAATTTTGACTGACATAGATCCAGTCGTTCTGGAGAAAAATGTGAAAAGTTTATAGACGGACAGACGACGGAGAACCGGTGATCAGAATAGCTCACTTGAGTTTTCAGTGCAGGTGAGCTAAAATATGTCAAAAGGATAGATATCTAAAAAAAAAAAAAAAAAAAAAAAAAAAAAGAAAGAACCTCAAAAATCTTTCAAATGTCAGTGATATAATTACTTTAAGAATATGAAGGCATGAAACCTCCGTACTATGAACCGATCCCCCAACACCAACATGGGATTCCAAGAACGATTACCTTATCAATATGATAGGGATGTCATATGTCATCGTAAAACACTTTCAATTAAAAATGTCATCGTTCAAAATAGTGTTTAATACATGTACATAAGATGTTTTCTGAATATTTATTTTCTTTCTTTCAAATTGAAAATCTATATAATCGAAGAAACTCCTCAAAGTATTATTTACCAAAATTCAAAACAAACCGTTACAAGAACAGTTTTGTGCCCTGGTATATACTAAACCAAACGTATATATAAACATAGTGTATTCTAAAAGCTGGTCAGCAGACTTTTAATCCTTATTTCAGACTCATTATTGGTTAATTAGGTTGTTGTTATTTTTATACCTTATGTACGTCTGTTTATTTATATTTATCTCCAAATATTTCTATTATATGTAAATACTTTTAAAAATATCCCTTGTATTTTCATATTCTTATCACATATATATATATATATATATATATGTTGCTAATATTCTTATGTTTTGACTTACTTATTGTACTTTCAACTTTTAAAACTTGCCTTTGAATAGATATTTATCTATCCATCTATCTAACTGACCCATTTCCTGCTCTATCATTTGTAAGATAATTGTGTTCTTCATCGGTTAAAAAGACTGTGCCTCTCCATGTTTCTTTGAATGTGATTTAATTTTTCTTTGAATTCTATCTTTAGAACGAAATGCTGACAAAGGAGATAAAGACGATAATAACAAAAGTAAGAAAACCGATGATGACCAAACTAGTGCAGGAAGCGATGACAGCAATAAGGGAGAACGTCAGAGGAGAAGCACAGATAACGGCGGCAACAGTAAGGCGAGTAAGGAGAAAGATGATGGGAGATAAAGAGGAAGAATTAGCGTCAATGTAAAGAAGGATGCTGAAATTCAAAAGGAAATGACTCATGAATTAACAAAAAGATAAACCCTTTCTCTGAAATTCAGAAAGTATATCACTGATTCAACTTACTGTATTGTATTGTTGTGATAAGTTCATTGTAGATTCGTGGACTATTTCATAACTCTAGCTGCTAATCTTTGTTTACATGTAGTATGTATATTGTATGTATATTGTAGTCTATAAGATAGATATGGATAGAATGTGAATTGCTGATATGCTGAAGGAACCCACGTGGTTCTTACAGTTGTCAGCTTCATTTTACTACTGCAGTACTAGCTTTATTCAAATGTACAATTATCTGTGTATTTGAGACTGTGTATATTTGTTCTAGAACAGCTATCTATTGATTTATTTGTTTTAAACATCAATATAATGCAATATATGGACAAAATACAGCGAATTATAAAATTGAGACTGTTACATTATTGATTTATGTAGATAACAATAGCTGAAAAACTACTCTCCCTGCATCTGCTCTGTCCCCCTGTAGATAAAAGTAGCTATGCCAAGACTATTGTTTTTTCCAGAAAATACAATATCACTAATTTAAATAGACATTTCGTATCTCTTGTCTTGATGAGAAAGGTGAATTATTATACAGATCAATCCCATAACTCCTTTAAGGAATACAAAAAAACCAAAGTTGGGCAAACACGGACCCCTGGAAATTACAGAGGAGGGATGAGGTGTCCAGATGGAGTAAGCATCCCTAGTTGACTGGTCACACGCGAACCCAATATATTGACAATGTAAATGGAGTCCTTCATAGTAAAAAAAACGACCTACCAAGGAGAGTCTAACAATTGACATGAAGCAAGTCAGACAGCATTTATTCCAACGATAGGCCGTTTGGCAAATTAGATTATTATAACGATCATAGAATTTGCGAAATGTTCACTTTAAACAAGACTCCTGAAATCCCTGCACCATGGAATTGTTTGTCAGTAGCCTGTACGATTTAAAAATGATGATATGCAGAGCAAGCTCTCATGTATCGAATAAATTGAGGAATATTAACACCATATGCAGGTGATAATGGAATATTGCTACATAGATATTGGAATAATGACGACTGAGAAACTGAAATCATCCAGTTAATCGTAAAGTTGATTTGTTAGTTTCCACTGATATTTTATTTCAATAAAACATCTAAGTAAGAAGCAGTTATGGAGGACTTTGGTATCTTATTTCGATTTCACGGGGACATACCGAATCGACATATGAATGAAAATGATTATCTTCATATCGATAAAGCATCGTCAATATATCTAAATGTCAAGTTGAAGGCTGCATGAAGAGGTTTTTTTTTCTTCTCATGTAGAAGCTTTTGAACAAATCTGCTGCATACGAAGATAAAAAATGTCAGATAACGAAGGAGCGCAGTTCGTTCATTCTTTTATGTATTTATTTATACTGAAGGTCCAATGCCAATTTTTGATGACTGATAAATTGTGTTTGAATATCATTACGCCTTGCCCTTGGGTGTTACCAATCATTGATAATATTTGGTTTGATAATTAAAGATATAATGGCACGGTTACCCAACCATGAAGCTTGGAATTGGTGTGAACTGGGTGATTAGGCAGAGACAAAAATCTTTTGTTTGATATTCACAGAATTTCAGTAGCTAAAGATACCTACATTGTAGACATGTCATAATTGGACTAATGCCTCCTCCCTCTTCAAGATTTGACACGAGATACAGATTTGGAAATACCGTTCTAGAGCAAACAAAGAGCGATAATTCTAATAAAATCAAGACAATGTCATTTAAAACAATGACATCTATCAAGTAGACCTTTTAACGATATTCTTGACAAAGTATCAACATTACTTTGAGCGGCTTTTGAAACATTAGACAAGAAACAAGCAAGAACAGTGAAGTGGAGACTACAATTAACAACAAAAGATGTTGCGTTTAAAAAGTGGTATGAATTCAGTTACAATTCATATTTAGCAATACCTGTGTTCACTTCAAAATCGTCATCTATGTCGGACAATTCTGGGAGAATTCCGTATATATTCGACTAGAATTGAAATATGTATGGAAAATATCTGTTTAGCTTAGACAGATGTCTCTTTTGTGAATGGTGAAGAAAACGAACAGTGATCAATCTCACAAATCCAATACGCAATACAAAATAGTGAGTTGGGCAAACACGGATCTCTAAATACTCCAAATGTGGGGTCAGGTGCCTAGGAGGAGTAAGCATCAACTATCGATCAGTCACACCTGCCGCGAGCCGTTTTTCCGTGTAGATATCCCTTTCAGTTCAAGAGATATCTCACTAAGTGAAATAGATATCTCACAATATAAAAAAGATAGCCCAGTAAGTGAGATATATATCTTAAGTTAAAGCAATATCTCTTTTTCCAAAGATATATTTTTTTAAATCAAAATTTTTTCTTTAAAGTAGAATTATTTTCTTTTCTGAATAATGAGTATAACGCCTTGACATAGGTACCTTTATATGTAGGGAACACGGCGGGTTTATGGTGAATAGTGTTATTCAGTTATTGTCATTTACAGAATAAATAACGACACTCTGGAATTTATGATTTGCTGTATTTTGTCTATATGTTGATGTTGTAAAACAACTAAATCAATAAATATATGTTCTACAAGAAATATGCACAGTCTAAAACATACAGACAATTTTACATTTTAAAAAGCTAGTACGTTAGTGGTAAAGTGAAATTGACAACTGTAAGAGCCACGTGGGTTCCTTCAGCATAACAGTAATTCACATTCTAACCATACGTACATTATGAACTACAAAGAGATACTACATAGATAAGCTAGAGTTGTAAACCGATTCACAACAAGGTTTTAAAAAAGGAAACCGCATTTACATAAAACTCTATTAATTACAATGAACTTATTATAGCAATACCGTGCAGTGATGTACATCAGTAATAAGCTTTGTGAATTTAAGGAAACGGGTTTATCTTTAGGTTAACGCATGAGTGATTTTCTTTTCATTTCCAGCATTCTTCTCTATAGTGAATCCAATTCCTCTATCGTCTTCCTCCACTATGTCCGTGCTCCTTACTGCTAGAGTCATCATCTGCGCTTCTCCTTCGACGATCTCCCTTATTACTGCCACCTCCCTTATTACTGCCACCTCCATTATCTTTGTCATCATCGCCATTTTTGTTACTCTTGTCGTCATCATCTCCATTGCCACCACTTCGCTCTAAAGACAAAATTAAAATCAAAAACCTAAAATACACTCAAACAAATATGGAGAGTCAGTCTTTTTAACCGATGAAGAACTAATTGATCTTACAAGAAGTAGATAAATAAAGTTGTCAATTACGAATTCGAAGAATATTTTCTGCAGGAACTTGAATATAAAGTTTGAAATTTAAATTTCTCACATCAAGAAATTCAATTCTTGGATAAAATAATAGACGTTCTCCCAGCTTCGGACTTCTGATTTCATTACGACTGTACCTATTTTACTATATATTCACTGAGAACAAAATGTGATATTTATGAACGGGGTGACGTTTAACAGAGATTAATGTCCATGTACATACCCCAAGGTCCCTTACTCAACTTTCTACAGAGAAAGAAGAAAATAATTAACTCACTGGCAAAGGTTTCCACCAAAATTAGGCCGATGATCAGAAAAACAAGAAATTTCTTCATTCTGCAGCACTGTATCAGATCGTAGCGTATAATACTAAATTCTGAAAACAAGTAAATCTAGATATAATATAAAATGCATTCTGATAACTGATAGGAGAGAGAATTTTTAAAGTAGTATGCTAGAGGTTACATGATCAGAAATTTAAGCTGACAACAGATTCATCACACAAACTGTTCTTAGAATGCGACTAGACCTAAAATGATTTTTTTAATATGCAGTGCAAGGCAAACAACGGTATTTTCTTACCTTAACCAATACGTTGACGCAATGACTGCACTGGAGGTAGCTATAGATCTACGTTCGGTTTTGGATGCTTATATAGTCGTTACTTATGGCAGGGATCAACGAAGCAGAGCTATTAATTTTGTAGATATAAAAAACGTGACAGCAAACTTTAACACCTACAAAAATACCATTGTTCGATGCAGTTACTTATACAGAAATAGGTCATTTCAGTAAGCGGCATTAAAAAAAATATTTTGATAACGATCTATGTTGCGTAGATATAGTAATCCATTATAAAAATGACGAACAACCTCAATGTCAATTAAAATTCACAAATTTTGAAATTCTACAAAATGCATATTTTGTTCGACAAGGATATAACAAGGACCAAAATGAATTTTGTTACCGTTTCTCAAATCATGAAAATTAATACCCATAAGAGTGTATATTATCAATCTACAGTGTACACCTTCAAGATGAAGTCTTAGTAATCGGCTACGTATTGAACAGTCGTGTGTTTTGATCATGACATTTTAAGACGTCTTGTTGCACTGTCAATTACATTTTCAATTTAACTCTAGAAAAACTTGATTGATTTCAGGTTTCCAAGCCAATACAAAACAATGGTGGCTGTCAGACAGCATGACCGGTGGAGGTGGTCTGTAATTCGTTTGTACTTCTATCACAAGGGATTCATTCAAATGTTAGTTACAGTGCAGCATAGTGATTCTGATTGATTGATTGAATATTGTTTAACGTCCCGCTCGAGAATCTTTCACTCATATGTAGATGTCACCACTGCCGGTGAAGGGCTGCAAAATGTAGGCCTATGCTCAGCTCTTACTTCCTTTGAGCAGGGGGATCGTTATCGTGTCACACCTGCTGTGACACGGGACCTCAGTTTTTGCGGTCTCATCCGAAGGACCGCCCCAACTTAGTCGCCTCTTACGACGAGCAAGGGATACTAAGGACCTATTCTAACCCGGATCCCATTGGACACAGGAGAGTGAAGACAACTCTGATGAATGTGGCTGTTCTAACCTTGATATTGTTGAAAAGCGCATCTCAGGCAGATGTACACAATTTTATAATACATTTAACACGTAACCGCTCAAATAATCACACATCCCCGAATCCCAACGTCAGCGACTTATAATCATCTAAGTGTGCTAATTTCAATACTACAGAGTTTCTGGAACACCGACTGTTCCTAATGAAAATTGAGTTTTCCATAGTTAAAATCAGTGGTATCATATAAGAAAAGGATTCTTGCAAATTATTTTACAAATTATACTCTCCCGTTTTGGGGTTCCAGGCTGACCCCGGGGTTTAACGGTTTTGATAAACTTGATTCTTCAGTATACATGAAAACTTTCATAAGGGGTTCTAGTTCACAAGTTGTTAATAAGATTTCTTAAAAACACCACACCCAATTCGATTATTTTTGATTATATCTCCTTAAAAGGATTCCCTGTGAAATCGAAATAAAAGACAGTACAGATTCGTCCACTTCTGCTTCATATTTGGATATTTTATTGAAAATATTTATTAACGCCAAATTAGCAACTCAATTTATGACAAACCGGATAATTTCAGCTTCTCCATCGTCAACCTCCCATATTTATGTAGCAATATTGCTTCTTCAACAAAAATGGAAAAGGGAAATATCCATATCCAGTGATCTGGCATTCTAAACATTACTTTGTTAAAGACCACTCTGATTCCACGCACAAATATTCTGAAGATGAAATAAAAAATATGCTAGAGCTCCTCATTGACAATATCTTCATGGTCTTTGGTAATCAGGTCTTCCAACAGTTAGTTGGAATTCTAATGGACACTAATTGTGCTCCTTTCTTAGCTGACTTGTTTTTATTTTCATATGAAGCAGACTTTATTCAGAAACTTCTACACAAGAAGATAAAAATATCTTACTATCTCCTTCAATTCGACATTCAGATATATCGCCGATGTTTTATCCATTAATGATAATCACTTCCATTCATATGTCGATTCGACATATCCCTTCGAGCTCGAATAAAAGATTCCACAGAGTTGTCCACTTTTGCTTCATATTTATATATTTTATTGAAAGTAGATATTAACGGCAAACTAACAACTCAACTTTATGACAAACGGGATGATTTCACTTCTCCATCGTCAACCTCCCATATCATGTAGCAATATTCCATTATCACCTGCATATGGAATTTCCATCTCTCAACTGATTCGATACACAAGAGCTTGTTCTGCGAATGGTCAGTTTTTAAATCGAGGCAATCTACAGACAAAGAAGTTGATGATACAGGGGTTTCAACAGTCTCGTTTCCAGTCAGCATTTCACAAATTCTATGGTCGTTATAATGATCTAGTTTGCCCATACAACCTATTATTGGGTCAAATGCTGTCTGACGCGTTTCAAACCGATTGTTAGATCATTTGTGGCACACTGATTTTTACTATGGATAACTCCGTTTACCTGATCAAGATATAGAGCTCGCGGTGGGTGTGACCAGTCGACAGGGGATGCTTACTCCTCCTAGGCACCTAATCCCACGTCTAGTGTATTCAGGGGTCCGTGTTTGCCCAACTATCTATTTTGTATTGCTTATGGGATTAATGAGATTGATCACTCTTCGTTATCTTCACCGTTCATGTAGGTGATAATGGAAAATTGGTACACAAATATGGGAAGTTGACGACGGAGAATCTGAAATCGTCCCGTTTATCAAAAAGTTGAGTTGTTAGTTTGTCATTTTATCTATTTTTCCGTGGATGCGTTTGTATTTGCGATTTCTCATAAATTTTCGGATTGATAGAAGCAAAGACCTTTTTCAATACATATTGTTAAATTGACAAAGAATGCAATTTTCCATTTTGATTGTAAACAAAGTCATATTGTAAACTTCCTTTTAAACGTATCTACAGAAAATGAATTAATATTCAGTCCTTGTCGTTCCGTAATTTTATTGAAAACGGTACAATATATTTCAAATCTGCAAGAGCATCCGATGTCATAACGTCACAATGTTTTATGGACATTTTTTCTTTACTTTTTGTTCATATGATGCAATGTTCTAGACCAGTCAGGTATGACGTTGACAGGGAAATTAGTAAAGTAATCAATCGATAGCGTCCGTCATCAGACTAGACTACCTAATGCGTAGAATCAACGGTTGATATTTGATTGAAAACACGATTTTAAACACATCAGAAAGCAAAGTTATTTGATGGACACAAAACAAATCAACTGGTCAGCAGGTCGACGGGATAACAGGTCGACAAGTCAGCAAGTTGACATTTTCCAGGTCAACAAATCAACAGGTTGACAGGTCAGATTGGGGCAGACTACTGACAAACAAGTTGATGGTGCAGCGGTTTCAACAGTCTCGTTTAATGGCAGCATTTTACAAAATCTGTGGTTGTTATAACGATTTAATTTGCCAATACAACCTAGCATTTGGTCATATGCTGTCTGACGCGTTTCATAACAATTGCAAGACCGTTCTTTACTCACTGATTTCGACTACAGATAACTCCATTTATCTGATCAACATATACGGCTCAAGGCAGGTATGACATGTTGACAGGAGATGCTTACTCATTCTAGACACCTGCTCTCACCTCTGGTATATCCAGGGGCCCGTGTTTGCCCAACCTTTTATTTTTTATTGCTTATAAGAGTTATGAGATTGATCACTGTTTGTTATCTTCACCTTTCATTCAAGAAAACAAACTTTTCGACCATGTATTTGAAAACAAGGTAATGCATTAGCGCAGTAATATGGAGTTTTATTTTCAACAAGATTAACACTGAGAGGCGTTTTTACCAAAAATAACGTTTAAAAAAACATGAATATTCCATAGTATTACATGTAGTAAGAAAATGTGCTGAATGTCTCTATATATTTTTTTACAGAATGAACAACGTTGACTTGAAATAGAATTGATTTGTCAAAGATAATATTTCGTAGGAAGACACAAGAAAATGTTCTGTATTGTAGCCACTGAGCTTTGACATCAATGCTTGTTTCACAACACGTTTTAAATAACTCTTTGGCGGAAACTTTTACAGATAATCCAGTGCTCCATTGTTTGGATTGCTTTGGTTATGAGATCGTCAATATTTATCATTAGATATAACACTTTGGAGCATTTTTCATTCAACAGCAGATTCAAAAGTTAAAGGGATAAATAGCGGACAATGTTTTCAACATCTGATCTGTTGACAGACATAGTCTTAAACTTAGATATAGACAGGGAATGCTTACTCCTCCTAGACACATGATCCCACCTCTGGTGTATCAAGGGGTCTGTGTTTGCCCAACTATCTACTTTGCATTGCTTATGGGAGTTATGAGATTGACCACTGCTCGTTATTTTCACCTTTCATTTAGTACTGGTAAGACTGTTTTATTGCATAATACATATATGTGTTATTTTACAGTTCTGTGAAAATTAATAAAAATAAATCCAATTAGAAAATATCCATCTTCATCTACTGTATAACTATCCAATTATTTTCACTTCATGATGATACGATGCTTTAACATAAAGGATTTTATTGCCAACACACAAGTTAGTGGGATTCCACACTGGGATAGAGCAAAGATTTGCATTGATACCTATTGCTGGTTTGATCTGAAAGAAGAAGAAGAACAACAAGAAAAACAAGAAGGTACAAGGTTATATAAAACGCAAATTTAAAAGAAAAACACTATCATTTTGTCTTTTGTCTCTACGGTTTTCTTATTTAACATATCTTAATTAAAGTGCAATAAGTTCCTTGGATTCGTGATCGTTATTGCCTATTACTGCCGTCCAAATCAAAAATTAGAAACATTATCACAGAATAATCGCCTAATTATATGTCAATGTCAGGACTCGTTAATTATCAAATTAAGTAAACATTAAATAAACTTCAATAAAAACTAACATCTTAAATGTGACAAACTACATTGTTAACCACAGAAAATGCCTTTCTGTTTTGATAAGGAAAATGAGTATGTACTTACTCGAGGTCACTTACATATTTCCTTCTTTTTTGTTATATTTAAGGCCCAAAAATACAGAACTTTCTTTTCATTGAATTTTTAAAATAAAGGGGTGTGCGAAAATTAAATAAAAGTTTTCGAAAAGAAATTTCCCTTCGGTATTGAAAGAGATTTTCGTTCTTACACGGAATTGTAATGTTACTCATTTGTTCATATGCTTTCAAATCAAGTGTAGTACCACGTATTAAATAACTAAGAACAGCAATGCCCAATTTTTGTCCAGAATTTGTATCTATCACTTGTAAGGTACCAATTTTGATGCACCAGATGCGCATTTCGACAAATTATGTCTCTTCAGCGATGCTCAACGGAAATATTTGAAATCCGAAATAACAATGAAGTTTTAGAGCTATTATAGGCAAAAACAGTGTGCCAAAAAGTGGAGTCAAATTCGTTTAAGGATAAGAGCTATGCTTGAGGGAGATAATCCTTAATTTTGAAATGAATTTCTAAATTTTATAATAGCAATTAAATATACATCCGTATTTTCAAGCTAGTAACGAAGTACTTAGCTACTGGGCTGTAGAGACCCTCGGGGAATAACAGTCCATCAGAAGAGGCCTCGACCCAGGGGTCATAATGTAAAACTTGTACGGTACCAATTTTGATGCACCAGATGCGCATTTCGACAAATTATGTCTCTTCAGTGATGCTCAACCGAAATGTTTGAAATCCGAAAGAACAATTAAGTTTTATCTATCGAACGTCTTCAGAATCAGAAAATGTATCCCCCATAAAGCCCAGACCAATGTTTAAAGAAAATCACATGAATTTAAGAACACCCATGGTAGGGTTAGTAAAATTTCCTAAATCAAATTATTGTAGTATAATTCACTCGGAGTTCATTAATTTGATGTTAA
The DNA here is from genome assembly GCF_947568905.1 of Ostrea edulis. Taxonomy (NCBI): domain Eukaryota; kingdom Metazoa; phylum Mollusca; class Bivalvia; order Ostreida; family Ostreidae; genus Ostrea; species Ostrea edulis. Next base: position 13,671,376 of record NC_079173.1, on the reverse strand, counting down.
AAAGTATAATTATTTGTGAAATTCTTTTGCCAATTTGCTTGTTCCCTCATTCAATGATTTGTGATTTGTGACGTTATCTTTGTAGCATTCTTAGAAGTCAATTTATGAAAGATTGAAAACTTCACAAACTAAATCAAAGGTATCATTACTTACTTACTTCAAGTATACTTTGATTTATCAATTATTACTTTTTGTATTTAGTGATAAAGTTATGTCTTCCCATGGTGAGTCCGTGTAGAAGCAGTAGTTCCTTATCCGTAGACAACACTTATTCAAATTGTGCATCAGTTAAAGAAACATTTATCAGAAAACTCTATTCTAGCTGCTGTGTCAGCCTGGGCGTTGTAGATAAATGGGAGACAGGTTCCTTCATGGACTTGGTTTTTCCCCCTGTTATAATTCTTTAATTTTAGCATTGAAATTTATTTGATTTGGTTTTGTGCTTGGAGACATAATTTCCTTTGTGAATTTTAATGATGTGAACTTTTTGGTAATTATCTTACTGCATTTTGTCATCTTGATGCCCCATATTTCAATTTCAAAGTATATATGACATTTTACATACAAAAACAATGCTCAGTTCTAGACAGCTATGTATAATTTGAATGAAAAATTTGTTTGAATAGCATTACATAATTGTGTCTATAAAATATCCTAAGTAAAGAACTCTCACACTGTATGATAACAACACTAACTGGCACTGGTTTAGTGCTTAGAGCGTTAGTGTCGTGACAAGGAGGTCTATAGGCGGCAGAAAGAGTAAACATTTAACAGGATGCTAATACAAAACGAACAACCGATTTTCAAAACATACTGAAATTCTTGAAAAAAAAAACCTAGCTTAAAACACAATCAACAGACTCAATTTCAAAATCAATAGACTCAGTTGCAGAACGACCACCCATGCAAAACCAACAGTTACCATTAGAACTAACGCTACATATAGCGATATAACGTGCAAAGAATAGTAGACATTATGAGAATTAACGATAGATGTCGCACGAATCTGTAACTTGCTGTACACGTCATAATCATCAGTCTTCGTACTTTAAGATGACGATTAACAAATCGCGCACACACCCTCCCCGGGAAAAATACAAATCACCCTCATGTTCTTCGTTTGTTTTGTGTGCAATGTAAACAAAACACTCATCTTAAGCAAAGAATTACTTCAGTCATGAAAAGAATTCAAACATGATTAAAATTATTGAAATCAAACTTAGCATTGAAAGTGGCTTTTCATTATCTGATTCCCAATATATATTTGAAGACTCATATAGCATTACATGCATATACTTGCGTACAACACATTGTATATCCATACGAGAGAGAAACAAGAGGCCCATGGGCAACATCGCTCACCTTAATCACTGTCGCCCTGCCATTGTTCAGCTGTTGTGAATTTTAAAAGTTTTTTTTTTATCAATTTTTATTCCCATGAACATTTTTGACCCCATATTGTGGTCCCAACCTAGCCCCAAAAGATCATAACATAGCTGAAAATGAATTCACAGACCACGGCCAAACAATCATTGATCATGTCAGGATATGTAGACTTTGTCATAAAAAAAAACTTTACACAAAATATGAAAGTTCAATTTTAGATAGTTCAGGAGATATTAAGAAGGTAAGATTTTTCTTTAAAGTATTTCAAACTTCCAGGTTAAGGTCACAATGTCAAACTTCACAAAATAACAAGATATTGCATAAAAATATATAAGCCCTACCTTAAATAGTTTTTTAAAAAGGAGATATTGAATAGGTTTATCTAAAGTAGGTCAAACTCCAAGGTCAAAAGATCAAACACCATTGTGTACAAGATCTAGTCATAAAGAATATATATACATGTACATATACATGTATGAAAGACACACCTAAAATAGTTCCGAATATATCTAATAGGTTATATTTTCTTAAGAGTGATGGCCCTCACTTAAATATTTCAATCGAGTTTTAAAAAAAAGATTTCCCCATATATCAACATATAACGTTTTGATCCCCCATTGTGGCCACAACTTACCCCGGGGGACCCTGAATCGCAAATACTAGGATCTACTCTATGTCAGGAAGCTTTCATGCAAATTTGAATTTTTCTGGCCCAGTGGTTTTTGAGAAGAATTTTTTTATGATTTTTCCTATGTACTCGAATGTAAAACTTTGATCCCCTATTGTGGCCCCATCCTAACCCCAAGGGTTATTATTTTAACAAACTTGAATCTTCTCTATGTCAGGAAGTTGTTTGTTTAAATTTCAACATTTCTGGCCCAGTGTTTCTTGAGAAAAAGATATTTTTTTAAAAAGATGTTCCTTATGTAATCGCCTATAAAACCCCTGCCTCCTGGGACCATGATTTTAACAAACGGGAATCTGCACTATGTCAGGAAGCTTTCTTGTAAATTTGAACTCTTCTGGTCCAGTGGTTCTTGAGAAGATTTTAAAAGATTGCCCCTATATATGCATGCAAGGTGAAGATAACGAACAGTGATCAATCTCATAACTCCTACAAGCAATACAAAATAGATAGTTGGGCAAACACGGACCCCTGGACACACCAGAGGTGGGATGTAAAAATTTGATCCCCTATCGTGACCCCCACCTTACCACTAACGGCCATGATTTGCACAAACTTGAATTTCCATTATATAAGGAAGCAACATGTAGATTTAAACTTTTCTGGCACATTGGTTCTTCAGAAGATTTTTAAATGATCCCACCCTGATTTTGAATTTGCGTGACTATCTCCCCTTTGAAAGGATCATGGTCCTTCATTTGAACAAACACGAATCCCCTTCATCCATGGATAATGTAAATCAAGTTTGACTGACATTGACCCAGTTGTTCTGGAGAAGAAGATGAAAATGTGAAAAGTTTAAAGACGGACAGACGACGGACAACTGGTGATCAGAATAGCTCACTTGAGTTTTCAGCTCAGGTGAGCTAAAATATGTCAAAAGGATAGATATTTAGAAAAAAAATCCTCCAAACTCTTTCAAAAGTCAGGGATATAATTACTTTAAGAATATGAAGGCGTCGACTCCCCGTACTATGAACCGATACCCGACACCAACATGAGATTCCAAGAAAGATTACCTTATCAATATGATAGGGATGTCATATGTCACTCGTAAAACGATTTCAGTTAAAAATATCATTGTTCAAAATAGCGTTTAATACATGTACGTAAGAAGACGTTTTCTGAATATTTATTTTCTTTCTTTGAAAGAACACCTGCCTCATCTCTTAAGAGTGTTTCAAGAATGAGAACGGCAACGGATGTATCAAAAGCATCCATCAATTTATACTGGGAGTCCTTATCAAAGTGATGACGTACAACGTAAGAGAGAGAGAGAGAGAGAGAGAGAGAGAGAGAGAGAGAGAGAGAGAATTTAATAATATAGGCAATATCTAGGTACAGTATTTTATTTTAAACTACGAAACAGTTCGCACTTGAAAGAACACATATAAATGACGTTAATATAGATTTTACCGTGTACTTAGTTACATAATATTAAAGAGTTGAATTATTAACGTGCGGCCTACATACACTGAACTCAATTATGTAACATTGAAGCCTTGACTGATAATTATATGCATGATGAATTACGATGGTGAAGTGTACAGTTGTAAATGTCCATAAATTGCTGGATTCGCGGGTTTTCAGCTCCACATTTTGCATAAAAATTAGTCAAATTAGATGACAATGTCCAATGCTTATATCCAATCAATGACAGGATTATTCCATGGAGGAAAACCACATTGTCCACAGCCGGCTCATGGATCAATATGAGGGCATTATATAAATTTTGATTATAATAACGCCCTTGTGTCACGTCAGACCTTGTGATATTTGTATATCATATGTACAATTCTAATGTCCAGAAATATGTTCTTATACATTTTACCATTTGATGACTGACCTTGTTTTTGGTTCAAGGTTCAGGGACATTTTTTATAAACTTAATAGTGACTTTCCCGTGGCAGATGTCCTTAAAGCTTGGAAACCAGAAAATACGTTCTGTCCCCAGTTAAAATTTAAAACCATAAATGTACTTGGCATTGTACATATTAAGACCAATAACACACAAAGTCACTGTCTATCATTTTCTTTATTTCACTGAATAAATGTTCTTCTTCTGATATAAAAGAAATTTGATGGTTTACACATAAAACTTAATTAGGGAGAGTGTTCCAATCTTTGATGTCATTATAAATTTTTCCGATTGCATTCCCAAACATTGGTACAAAGAAATTATTGATCTAGTTGAACAGATTCTTCAAAAAAAAAAAAAAAAAAAGATTTCAAATAATCTGGACATTTTTCATAAAAAAAAAAATAATCGAAGGCGTCATACCATTGAAGCTATCTAACTCTATTGCTGATATTTTAGTAGTCCGGTTTTCACATTCTTAAGCATTGACACCTCTGGGAGATAACTCTTAAGATAAATTTGATAACCTTGTTGTGAATAACTTGTATTGATCATGAGCTTATTTGTCAAACCTTCATACCGGGATGCACCTAGAATATACAAACTCAATATGACACTAAAATAAAGCATTGCAACGTTATTTCCTAGACAGTAGAGATAGAAATGTTTTGTGCCTGTATAAAAATTGCAAACGGTGATTTGCATTTTAGCTTACCTGAGCTGAAAGATCAAGACTTCTAAACACCTTTTGTCTGTCCGTCTGTATGTAAACTTTTTACATTAAAGCATGCACGTTTTTCAACAGTCTGTTGGAATAACCATAAACACGAATTGTGCTCCTTTATTAGCTGACCTGTTTTTATATTCTTATGAGGCAGACATTATTAAAAAACACGAGAAGAAAAAATATCTAGCTGTGGACTTCAACTCCACATTTAGATATCTCGACGAACTTTTATCTTTTAACAATAATCATTTTCATTGATATGTCGATTCGATATATCCCAGTGAACTGGAAATAAAAGACACCTCAGTCTTCCACATCTGCTTCGTACTTTGATATTTCATTGAACATAGATGCCAACGGCAAACAAATACCTCAATTTTATGACAAACGCGATAATTTCAGCTTCTCCATAATTATGCAGCAATAGTCCATTATCACCTGCATATTTTGTTTATTTCTCTCAACTTATTCAATACACAAAAGCTTGTTCTGCGTGTGATCAATTTTTTAATCACCTTGGCCCTGTTGTTTAGCTTTTGGAATTTTTAAAAGAATTTTACAATCTTTATTTCCACGACAAGTTTTGAGCCCCTATTATGGCCTCTACATAGCCCCATAGGGTAACGATATAACGACGATACAGTATCACAAGATGACAAAGCATAGCATTAAATGTAAGGTCTTGCCATAAGAAATGTATATAGAAAATATTAAAACTCTTCCTTAAACATATCAGAAAATATAGACTAGATTAACCTTTCTTAAAAGTAGAGCAAAATCCAAGTTCAAGATTACAAGGTCAAACATTTTGGTACTAAAACAAAGGTCGTCACATGAAATATGAAAGATGTATCGCTCACCATTCAAAAGTAATGAAAAAGGTTAAAGGTTCCGTTATAGTTTTGAAATGTAGATCAAATTCCAAAACCAAAGTTACTACATTTAATAGTTCAGGAGATATTACCTTGGTTAGTTTATGGCTGAAATATTGCCAAAACCGCGTAAAATCATAGACAATCAATCTTAAAAGTAGGTCAAACTCAAAAGGTACAAAACTTTGATCTAATAGAAAGGTTTTCGCAAAAGGAATACAAATATCAAATATGAGAGCCCTATCGTTCACCATTCAAAAGTTATAAGAGATTCAAATCTCTGAAAAACAGGACAATAAAATTAATACGCCCCATCCCAACTTCTGTCACAGTGTCAAAACAATATAATCAACACAACTTAAGATCATTTGTATTTTGATATGATTTAGTGTGGTCCTGCTCATCTTGAAAAGCATGTTTTAATTTCCTGTAAATTCCCATATCAAACTTTAATCTTCTATCATGACCTCACCTACACTCGGGGACCTCTGAAGTGAACAAACTTAAATTTGCACAACATGAAGATACTTGCATATCAACATCATTACTCATGGCACTACTGTTCTTGAGAAAAAGAGTTTCAAAGATTCTCCCTATGTATTCCCATAGATACATGTATGTACCAAAATTCTTAACCTTGTGGTTTGACCAATGTTTAAGAAAAATTAACCTATTCAACATCTCCTGTACTATTTAAGGTAGTGTTTTCATAATTTGCAAAGATTTCTTTTCGTAATGCCATAATTTTTATACATAATCTTTGACCTTGTGATTTTGACCTTGGAGTTTGACCACGATTTCAAAACTTCGACCTTACTCTCCACTTTTGAATAGCGAGTGATGGGACTCTCGTATGTCACACATACATTCCTTATACACATTCTGTATGACAAAACCTTGTTCACATCAAAACTTCTAGCCTTCTGATCTTTACCGTTGACCTTCTTTTCAGAGAATGTAACTTATTGAAATTTTCCTCAACTATTTAAGGTAGGGCTGTCATAGGTTGTAGACATAATCTATATGACAAGACCTTTTATGTGATACGATAGTGTAAGATGAAGATAACGAACAGTGATCAATCTCATAACTCCTATAAGTAATACAAAATAGAGATTTGAGATTGCAGTTTGACTTACTTTTTAAAAAAGGACATATTTTGTATGTAGATTTCTTTTATTTCATAGCATTATCTTTGACCTGTTTCAAAAACATGACCTCTTGAGTATCTTCTTAACCTTTTAAAAAACAGAATTGATATTTTGCATATATCCTCTATGGCAAGACCTTGTGATACCATTTGATCTTGTGACCTTCACCTCCTTTTTAAAAAAAAAAATAACCTATTCAATATTTCCTGAATTATCTAAAGTGGAACTTTAATATTTCTTATGGCAAGACCTTAACTTCATATCATGATTTATATAACCTTGACCTTCCCCGAGAACAGCCAAGTCACGTTTGTCACATTGGTGTTGTGACATCCCCATATCGTGTGAATTCACCTTCAGTTATGTCGGGACCCTTTTAACCTTTTCATGGAAATAAATATTGAAAAAAATCTTTAAAATCACAACAGCCGAAGGTAACTAAGATATCGATAGGTTAACTCAGGTAAGAGTTGTGGCCCATGAGCCTCTTGTTTAACAATACCATCATTGATTTGTTCTCCATATATTACATAATCCAAAAAAAAAAAAAAAGAACCACTCATAAATATTTGACACATGATTTACATTCTATTTTAATACCATTGCAGTCATGCATTCAATGTTAAAAAAAACAACTATGAAATTATTTTAGCTTGCGTTGTGGTCCAAACAAAATATTTTCAATTTTCCCCAGATGAAGTGAAAGTTTGTTGTCTATCAACCATTTAAGACAGCTTTCTAGCTTAGATGATAATGTCTCAGCATTTAAAATGAGAGAATAAAATGGCTGTGTCATCTGCATACAATAAAACTTTACATTCAGGATCAATACTTGCACAAAAATCATTCATATATATACAAGTGACTCCCGATGGATCGAAATCCGATCTCTCGAAGTAAGATCATGGTTCCGGGTTTTTTTTCAATATAACTAAGCAGATTTACTCTCGATCTCTCAAACGTTCAATCTTTGGAAGTGAAGTTTGGGTCCCATAAAGTTTTTCTGAACCTCTCACCAAGGGGTCATGTGTTTCACAGTTTTGAATGAGGATGTCATGCTCATTGTAATTATGCGTAAAGTTTTTATGCCAGCTGTTCAGGATAGAAGACAACTTATAAAAAATTATGTCATTTTTAGTTTCAGCCCTACTCTTACATTTGTACATAACATGTCGAACAATGGCAGTTACCATGAAATTCACAATTTTGGCTCTCAACCCCATAATTTGCTTCAATTTGAAAGTAATTTTGAAGCAAATTCATGCAGTTTCTGAGAAGAAGTAAACTTGCTCAAAAGTTAATGATGCACAATGGATGGGCTTCATACATTGCAATATTAACACAAGAGATGTTTGTAAAACACATATGCCCCCCATGGCGCAAAATTGAAAAGGGTTATACACACACATCATTTAATTGAGAGTAGTATCATCAATTCAAAATATTGAGCAGACAATATCTTCCTATGTCAAGAGTGGATTTACCCAGTGACCTAAAAATCAATAGGGGTCATCAACTCCTGATGATGTACCAGTGTACCAAGTTTGATGTCTGTCAAGCAAAGGGTTCTCAAGATATTGAGCGGACAGTATATTCCTATGTCCAGTTTGAACCTTGACCTTTGACCTCAAAATCAATAGGTGTCATCTTCTCATGATGATGTACCAAGTTTAATGTCTGTCAAGCAAAGGGTTCTCAAGATATTGAGCAGACAGTATATTCTAATGTCCAGTTTCACCCTTGACCTTTGATCATGTGATCTGAAAATCAATAGGGGTCGTCTTCTCCTGAAGATATACCAGTGTAACAAGTTTGATGTCTATCAAGCAAAAGGGTTCTCAAGATATTGAGCGGACAGTATATTCTAATGTTCAGTTCGACCCTTGACCGTTGACTATGTGACCTTAAAATCAATAGGGGTCATTTTCTCCTGAAGACGTATCAGTGTACCAAGTTTGATGTCTGTCAAGAAAAGGGTTCTCAAGATACTGAGCAGACAGTATATTCCCAAGTCTAGTTTGACCCTTGACCTTTGACCATGTGACCTCAAAATCAATAGGAGTCATTTTCTCCTGAACATATACCAGTGTACTAAGTTTGATGTCTGTCAAGCAAAGGGTTCTCAAGATATTGAGCTGATATTATATTCCTATCTCCAGTTTGACCCTTGACCATGTGACCTCAAAATCAATAGGGGTCATCTTCTCTTGAAGACGTACCAGTGTACCAAGTTTGATGTCTGTCAAGCAAATGGTTCTCAAGATATTGACCTACTACCTATCCTCTTCGTGCCCGGTGGCACATAAGGCTGATACCAGACCCCTGATGTTGAGTTTGGTTCTGGTTTTCAGTTCCTGTAACAAGAACTTTTTTACAGGGTGGAGCAGTTAACACCCCACCAAACCTCCTCACTGTTGGGCCGGGTTTTCTTTCAGGGTTGTCCTTCCCGTTGACGATTGCAGTTCCCACTACTTTCGAGCTCTATCTACCCGGATTTTCTGTCTGGATTTACTTCCATAGCCTTTGACTTTCCCAAGCCACCCACAAGGCAGTGGGGCTATTTTGCCTATAGCTGGGGCAAGGTTGGTGAGTGCTAGGGCATATCCACACGCCGGTGGGCCTACACACTGCACCTCTAGGGTCCTTGCTACTCCGAGATCCTTTACAGTTTAGCCTAGGATGCTAGACCCTAGTTTACCGTGTGCTGCCGCTTGGAGGCACTGTAAAAGTCTTGGACTGGTAGAGGCTTTGTACTGGCAAGAAAGACTGACGCACTCGGCTTTCCTTTCACCTACAAGTAGGTTAGCCAGCGTCAGAAGCAGAGTCTTCGACTCCCCCTGTACTAGACACATATCCAGCCCCTTTGGCATTTGCAGTATCCATGTATTACATGTCTACCACTACCACTAGTACACCAAGATATTGAACGGACAGTATATTCCTATGTCCAGTTTGACCCTTGACCTTTGACCATGTGACCTCAAAATTAATAGGGGTCATCTTCTTCTGAAGATGTACTGATGTACCAAGTTTAATGTCTGTCAAGCAAAGGATTTTCTAGACATTGAATGGTCAATATATTCCTATGCCCAGTTTGACCCTTGACCATATGATCTCAAAATCAATAGGAGTCATCTACTCCTTAAGATGTACCAGTGTGCCAAGTTTGATGTCTTTCAAGCAAAGGGTTCTCAAGATATTGAGCAGACATTATATTCCTATGTCCAGAGTAGATTGACCCTTGACCTTTTGACCTGAAAAACTATAGGGGTCCTCTTCTACTCATCACCAACCCACATATGAAATGTCATTATCATCAAGTGAATGATTCTCAAGATATTGAGCGGACAACATGTGGTCTACCGACCAACCGACCGACCAACCGACCGACCGACCGACTGACAGGTGCAAACCAATATGCCCCTCTTCTTTGAAGGGGGGCATAATGAGTGAATCAGATGACTTATAAAAAAAATTCACAAAATGTCTTCACAATTTAATAACACAATGAACACTAACAAGAATGCACACACCACTACCCTTTCCCGATGCTGTGCGCAAAGACAAATGCAGAATTTCTCTAGTATTTCTATTTGCAGATAAAGTCATGTGATTTCAAAAGCTGGGAAGCCTGCATTTTCTGGATTCAAAATGTCACTCATGAAATAAACAGTCCCAGCCATACCTAGAAAAGACCAGATGCAACATTTTTATGACAGTCTTGACAACTGATGCAACAAAACATTAGTGTAGAAAGTTCAATACCAGTTGGCTAATGAGAACATTGAAATTCAATGCTGAAACGTTAGTTTGTGTTTGGAACACCTATTCCCAAATTCAGAAATTCATCTTCAGAATTCCTACCCTTAAGAAATGTGGACCTGAATTAAATTTGCATGAATTCAAAACATAACCATTGTGGTTTGTGGCTTTGTGTAAATGATCAATCAATTTTGGGTCTACAGATCCTAGGGATAAAAGTCATCAATTTGTATTACTAATTGGGTTTTTTTTCCCTCGTTATTTATTTATTTATTTTTTTTTGTTGTTGAAGCATTCCCCATGCAATATTTGAACATGTACAAATATGGAGATAAATTATACCATAAAATTAATTAAGACAAGCACATTTTACATGCAAACTTTAACAAAGTCCTTAATAAACATACATTACATGTATCATTTGTTTTTGTTTTGATTTTTTGTCATTTTATTAAAAAAAATATTACTGTACATAATGTATATCAAAAATAGATTTTCAAAAGCAAGCTGTCTTTGTTTACATTGTGTGTGTGCATGTGCATGCATGTGTGTATGACAAGTATTAGCTGTGTCATTCTGTAATTTTGAAAATATCAAATACGGTCCTTAAAATTCTTAATCACTCATCATCTATGGGATCCTAGTTGAGTGTCAAACACAAAGCAAGTTTTCATTAATCAACTCTCAATTTCAGAATCACAATTTACAACTTGGCATTCTTTATTGAAATCATGTTAGAGAATTTATCTGCTGTTTATGAGAACTGAATATATCTAAGAGAATATCATAATTTCAATTATCTGGAAGAGTGGACCAGAAGAACTAAACAGATGATTGAAAGCTGTGGTCCTGACATGAGAAGCAGGCAATAAATTATGTCTACAGATGATTGACAGCTGTGGTCCTGACATGAGAAGCAGGCAATAAATTATGTCTTCAGAATAGATACTTGCAAAACCTATCCACTCACCTTCAAAGAGAGAATAGGGAGTATCCGGAAATCTGCAGTCATGTTTCCCATAATCACAACACCATTCTGCAAACTGAAATGTGAAATACATGTAATACATTATCACTCATTTTCAGAGCCAGAAGGAGTGGATACTTTTCTTTATCTTTTTTATTTTGTTACTGTATAGGCAGATCCAAAAAACTTTTAAGACGGAGAAGGGGGGGGGGGATCCAACAGGTATAATTATGTGTTTGATGACTGCCCTTGAAACTCTCAAAGAGAGGACCCCCCCCCCCCTTTCTCTCTCTAAAGCTTGTTGTATCATTTAAAATATATTTCAAGCCAATTTTCACATTAGTTGTAGGACTTCTATCCATTTCTAAACAAGCATTTCCAGAGCACAATTTTAAAAAAATACAACAGTCATTGTCTGGGTTCCCTCCCCCCCCCCCCCCCCCCCCCCCCCCCAGAGATCCTTAAGTTATATCATTAATGGGATTAACTTAGGTGGAAGAATGACCAATTCTGTAACATGTACTGTACATTGAGCTCAGTTGAAGTCCTTGATGCATGGTAGGGGGTCCAGGAGGCAAATCCATTAAAGCTCAATATTACAGTAAAACCCGGTTATAGCAGACATACTCTTAATGAATTCATGCTTATAAGAAAGCGATTTTCATTCTCTGTAGTTTTAAAACATATCATAAACTTATTACATATACAAATGTACATGTAACAAATCATGTTTATAACATGTCAAATTGTTCATCCTTAGCACTTCCCTATAATGGTGTTTTACTGCATCAAAATTTTGCTCATTCAGTTTCATTTTCTCTACTCAAAATTAGGGTGGCCTGGACCCCCACCCCACGCTCCCCTCAAGATATGCCCTTGTATCAACATGCAAATATTTTGTATTGTTTTATCATTTACTTTATAGCTTTTGCAGGTCTTTTATTGGTATATTGTCATTGATTATTAGTACAAATATTGTACAGCGCATAGAAACTATATGTAATTTTTACGCTTTATAAATGAATAAAATAATAATGATAAATACAACACAAATGTTTAACAAGAGGCCTTTGGGCCATATTGCTCACTTGTTTAGTTACAGCCCCCCATGTAAAAACATTATATCCCACATGTAGATATTACCCCACTAAAACATTATATATCCTACATGTAGATATTACCCCACTAAAACATTATATATCCCACATCTAGATATTACCCCACTAAAACATTATATATCCTACACGTAGATATTACCCCACTAAAACATTATATATCCTACATGTAGATATTACCCCACTAAAACATTATATATCCCACATGTAGATATTACCCCACTTATACATTATATATCCCACACATAGATATTACCCCACTAATACATTATATATCCCACATGTAGATATTACCCCACTAAAACATTATATATCCCACATCTAGATATTACCCCACTAAAACATTATATATCCCACATGTAGATATTACCCCACTAATACATTATATATCCCACACATAGATATTACCCCACTAAAACATTATATATCCTACATTTAGATATTATCCCACTAAAACATTATATATCCCACATGTAGATATTACCCCACTAAAACATTATATATCCTACACATAGATATCACACCACTAAAACATTATATATCCCACATCTAGATATTACCCCACTAAAACATTATATATACCACATGTAGATATTACCCCACTAATACATTATATATTCTACACATAGATATCACCCCACTAATACATTATATATTCTACACATAGATATTACCCCACTAAAACATTATATATCCCACATCTAGATATTACCCCACTAAAACATTATATATCCCACATGTAGATATTACCCCACTAAAACATTATATATTCTACACATAGATATTACCCCACTAATACATTATATATTCTACACATAGATATTACCCCACTAATACATTATATATTCTACACATAGATATTACCCCACTAAAACATTATATATCCTACACATAGATATTTCCCCACTAATACATTATATATTCTACACATAGATATTACCCCACTAAAACATTATATATCCCACATCTAGATATTACCCCACTAATACATTATATATCCCACATGTAGATATTACCCCATTAATACATTATATATCCCACATCTAGATATTACCCCACTAATACATTATATATCCCACATCTAGATATTACCCCACTAAAACATTATATATCCCACATCTAGATATTACCCCACTAAAACATTATATATCCCACATCTAGATATTACCCCACTAATACATTATATATCCTACATCTAGATATTACCCCACTAAAACATTATATATCCTACACATAGATATTACCCCACTAAAACATTATATATCCTACACATAGATATTACCCCACTAATACATTATATATCCCACATGCAGATATTACCCCACTAATACATTATATATCCCACATGTAGATATTACCCCATTAATACATTATATATCCCACATCTAGATATTACCCCACTAATACATTATATATCCCACATCTAGATATTACCCCACTAAAACATTATATATCCCACATCTAGATATTACCCCACTAATACATTATATATCCTACATCTAGATATTACCCCACTAAAACATTATATATCCTACACATAGATATTACCCCACTAATACATTATATATCCCACATGTAGATATTACCCCACTAAAACATTATATATCCCACATTTAGATATTATCCCACTAAAACATTATATATCCCACATGTAGATATTATCCCACTAAAACATTATATATTCTACACATAGATATTACCCCACTAAAACATTACATATCCTACTCGTAGATATTACCCCACTAAAACATTATATATCCTACATCTAGATATTACCCCACTAAAACATTATATATCCCACATCTAGATATTACCCCACTAATACATTATATATCCTACATCTAGATATTACCCCACTAAAACATTATATATCCCACATCTAGATATTACCCCACTAATACATTATATATCCTACATCTAGATATTACCCCACTAAAACATTATATATCCTACACGTAGATATTACCCCACTAATACATTATATATCCCACATGTAGATATTACCCCACTAATACATTATATATCCCACATCTAGATATTACCCCACTAAAACATTATATATCCCACATGTAGATATTACCCCACTAAAACATTATATATCCTACACGTAGATATTACCCCACTAAAACATTATATATCCCACATGTAGATATTACCCCACTAAAACATTATATATCCTACACGTAGATATTACCCCACTAAAACATTATATATCCTACATCTAGATATTACCCCACTAAAACATTATATATCCCACATCTAGATATTACCCCACTAAAACATTATATATCCCACATGTAGATATTACCCCACTAAAACATTATATATCCTACATGTAGATATTACCCCACTAAAACATTATATATCCCACATGTAGATATTACCCCACTAAAACATTATATATCCTACACATAGATATTACCCCACTAATACATTATATATCCTACACATAGATATTACCCCACTAATACATTATATATCCCACATCTAGATATTACCCCACTAATACATTATATATCCCACATGTAGATATTACCCCACTAAAACATTATATATCCTACACATAGATATTACCCCACTAATACATTATATATCCTACATCTAGATATTACCCCACTTATACATTATATATCCCACATCTAGATATTACCCCACTAAAACATTATATATCCTACATGTAGATATTACCCCACTAAAACATTATATATCCTACATCTAGATATTACCCCACTAATACATTATATATCCCACATGTAGATATTACCCCACTATGCCTACACTAAGAACCTCAATCTACTCTTTATTCTTGGACATCAATTTGACATTCCATACCCTTATGTAGATTTTGAGATGATTTTTACAGAATTTTTCTAGAAATGACTTAGTAAAACCCTTTCTGCAAACCTGTCCTGAATCGGGGTTCATGGTGAGAATAAATTTGAATCTAAACTACAAGAGGGTGTTTAAATTTCAATCTGAAAAAGTGTACTTTTGTGTCTCTTGAGAGAAACATGTTGAAGAAAATGAATTCCAATACATGTATATTCGTGTGCAAAACTTTACACCCCTGTTGCAGTCCTGATCCCATAATGGGATGAATAAATCTGATGATGCCTGCGTATCAATTTAGCATTTTCTATTGAATGGTTCTTGCTGAGCAGCCGATTTTTTAAAGATATTTGTTACAAACACATTGAACTTCTTTCTGTGCAGAATGTGAATAAACATGCAAAGCATGTAAAACTAGCAACTTTACAAACTGAATTAAGTGAAGTAGATGCAGGGTGAAGATAACGAACAGTGATCAATCTCATAACTCCTACAAGCAATACAAAATAGATAGTTGGGCAAACACAGACCCCTGGACACACCAGAGGTGGGATCAGGTGCCTAGGAGGAGTAAGCATCCCCTGTTGACCGGTCACACCCGCCGTGAGCCCCATATCCTGATCAGCTAAACAGAGTTATCCGCAGTCAAAATCAGTGTGCCAAGAACGGCTTAACAATCGGTATGAAACATTATTAGTGTTTACTAGATATTTGTTTTCAGAGCTTTCCCGTATTCAGAAACTATGTAATATTGCTTGAACTTTTTTCAAATATCGATCAAAAAATTGCTCTAGGTGCATATGTTGGTAAATAAGTATCAATAAATAGTCTACAGTAAGGAAACTTTAAAACATGCCTGAATATTGTCAAAAACTGTAAAATTTGGAACTCTTCAAAAAGAGGAGGAAAATTTAGTTTGTAGGAAGTGTCTCTAGAGACAATTGCATCATCAACATGTACATATGTAAAATACAAACTCGCTGTTTTGGTGCAATATCAAGTTAAGATTAAATGAAACCAATTTATGCCAAGTCCCCTTCAGAGGGCCATGAGGCCCTGACGTGATACCTTTATAGCTCTGTGTAGGTAAAGCTTTTCTCCTGTCAGGTTATACATCGCTAAAAAGCTGTAACCATTTCCTGCAGTCCCGTGACAGAGTCCATAACCTTTCTTTAAAATGCCCCGTGACCAGATGACATTGGCACAACGTTTCGCAGCGTCCAGGTATTTACTGTCAGAATATTTCTAGGAAGAATTATGTGTTGCAATGAATCCCTACTTATAATGAATTCCTTCTTATAATGAATTCCTTCTTATGCAATGGTTTTCGTATACATAGAGGCTCATGATTAGAAAACCATTTTACAGAAAAACTAATGAAGAAAACCATAAACTAATATAGTTATATGTACATATACCAATGATTATTTCATTTTGCTTAACTAATACACTGAAGTTCAGAATTAGGGAACTGTTTTACAAAATAACTTGCAGTATGAAATAAGAGGCCCATAGGTCTTATATGTCACCTGAGTATCATTAAAAGTATCACTAGTCCAAAGAGCTAAACTTCCCTTTCTGAATATAAAACAAGATGTGATCTTAAAACTTAAATGCCCCCAAAGTGCCTATACTGATGAAATACTTGGCATATACTGTATATGCATGTATGGAATATAAACACAAAATGACTAATTTGGACCTGTCCTAGAGTCAGAACCCTGAAGTTGCAAATTTTGCAATTTTGGTATATCCTTTTCTACTTTTCCTAAATATGCATTCAGTTTTATACTGTATCAGCAAACTTAATTTTGTTTTTAAAATGATAAAAACAATAATCACTATAATATTTTAGGCCCCACCCTGGAACTAAAACCTCTACCCCAGGAATTGAGAAGTTTACATTTTGTTAGCAACCTTCCTGCTGTACATCGATCACTATACATTTAGTTTTTCTTACAGATTTGCAGTTGTACAGAAGACATTTTTTAAAAATTCGTCAATTTTTGCCCCTTTCCCAATGCCATAGGGGTCGAGGAGTCCTACCAAATTTGGAAAGAATTGGAATGGTAGTTATCAAGATGAAGTTAAAAATGTTAAATTGTTAACGCACGGTGATGGACATTCAACAATTGCAATAGGTCACCTGGCTCGGATTTCTCGAAAAAATCTTAAGTAAGGAATGATTAGCGGATTTTTCCAAAAAAAAGTACATAGTTTGAAATCTGAGCAATAGCATTTCATTTTTTGACACATACTGTACTCATTTAGCAAGTGTACCAATTATAGGGATAGAAATTTTGGCTCTTTCATTTTTGGCAAATTTTTCTTACCAACTAAGAAAAATGTCATTTTACATTTCCAGCACATCAAAATTACCCAATATTCAGTAGTCTAAAGATTGTTGTTATCAATTAATTTAAATTCGTGTGAGAATACCACAGGTACTTGACACCAATATGATGTAAACCAATCAATGACTACAAATATCATGGTGGTTTGACGTCAAGGTTCAATATCATTAACATTGACATTTTTTATTAACACGTACATGTAAATCTCACGAAAACGTTCAAAGAAAAAGATGGATTGCCAAATTAATGATACTCTGAATACTACCGAAGTATGTATCCGAAATTTTTTGGATGCATTTATAACTTACTTTGTATGCCTGAATGAACATGTAGATCCACCCAGGAGCTCCATGGCACCAATGAACTAGCTTGTCCTTGTCAATGCTGGTAACAGAAGATGGACAATTTCCAGAAGGAAACTGAAGGGACAACATATAGTCTACAGTGGGCTTCACCAGGGAGTCTATCTCAGCTTGCAGAGATGGCTTCTTTATCTGATAAACAGGTAATGTAACAAGATATGATTATAATCTACCGATTATAAAGTCTCCCAAAGGAAGCACTGGCTGTATAAAGTGGCTTTATCTGAGTACTACTATTTTCCTCCCTTGACAAAATCCATGCCAATTTTAACTTCATTGAAAAGATCTAAATCATGAAGGCTTTGATTTTGAAATTTTTTAAAAACTCCCCATTTTTTTCCTTCAGTAAAACTGGTATCACTTGGCATTATCCCTAGTTTGTAGGTTCCAACATCCTCTTATCATTTTGATGATCCCATGTATCTATCAGTCCTGGTTCAGAAGTTATACCAGTTTATATAATCAAGGTCACTGGAGATACTAATTTGTAGGTCATTACACTCTTTTATCATCTCTGAAGATTCCATGTCTATATCAGTCCCAGTTCTAAAGTTATACCAGACTTATATTTATGGTCAGAGGTCAAGGTCACTTGACCTTGATACCAATTTGTAGATCCCATCATCCTTTTATTATTTCTGAAGATTCCATCTCTTTAACAGACCTAGTTTTTAAGCAATACCAAGTTTATGATCTAGGGTCAGAGGTCAAAGTCACTGGAGTCACTTGACCTTGATACTAGTTTGTAGATGTTGCCATCTTCTTATCATTTCTGAAGACCCAATGTCTCTATCAATTTCAATTCTAAAATTATATGAGTTTGTATGTTCAAGGTCGGTGGTCAAGATCACTAAAGTCACTTGACCTAAAATTTATCTGATATATCTATTAATTGACATGTTTTTCGAAGATGTTATCTGTAGATTTAAAAAAATATTAGCAAATAACGTTTACAATTTTCATAAATATATTTTCATTTAAAAAATCCGAACATCTATCTGAGTCGTTTAGGCATGCTTTCTTAGATAATTATTCACATCATACATTAGATAACAGCAAACGTTGGACTCTAGAGTATCTTATTTGCAAACAAAGTACCTTTTTTATAATTCAAAGAAAAATCACAAAAAATTCATGTAAAATATTGAGAGCTTGTATCGCTCTTTTGATGGCAAAATCATACTTCATAAAAGATGTTTTAACGAGCCAATAAATAATAATCTAGTGTAATGAGCTACCGTAATCTGATCAACACTTTTAAATGTAATAATTATCTAATCTGAAAAACAGTTAATGTAATAACTATATAATCTGATAAACAATGTAATGACTATTTCATCTGAAAAAATAATGTAATAACAACTTAATCTGATATTAAACAATTAATGTAATGACTCTTCCCTTTAATAAACATCTGATAAAATATATCTATTTAATCTGATAAACAATTAATGTAATGACTCTTCCCTTTAATAAACATCTGATAAAATATCTATTTAATCTGTTAAACAGTTGATGCAATAACTATTTACTCTGATTAACAGTTGATGTAACAACTATTTAATTTGATAAACAGTTGATGTATAAACTATCTAATCTGATTGGGGAGAGGGGGGGGGGTATTTTTTTTTACCTATTCTGTAGTATTGACATACCTATAGGTTCAAATACGAGGGACTCGTACACCACGATTAATTGAAATATTTTTTTAAAAATTACCACAAATTCAGGTCCCCACACAGAGCATGCATATTTTTCTTAAAACATAAAAATCTGACCCCATGAAAATAAATAATTCGAAACAACAGCAATCACAAAAGACATTCTGAATCAAAATTGATTTAGCCACTTAACTTCCAAATATAAATGAAATATTTCCCACCAATGCTAGATTGTATGATTATTCATAACAAAACCAAGAAATAATTATTTGATAAACTTCGACAACAACCTGTCTACAGAAGTAGATACAGTGCAGATTATCCCGGTGAAACTTACCTGTAGTAGGATGTTCAGGATGCCAGCCATTCCATGAGCTGCCCCGAAGTAGTACTTCTCATGCCACTGGTACATCAGAGGATGTTGCCACCGGTCTCGCTTGGCTAAAACTTGTCCAGATTCTAGCACAGTCTTCACAATCTTTAGTGAAAAATTATTTCTTGAAAATATATATGTATCACTTTAAATATAAAGTTACTCAAGAGCTGATATCCTACTGGTATTTTTCATATTTCATTATATTTTTACTGCAGATATAACTGAATAAGTCTGTGTGTACACCTGGCTGCTAATACAATGTACATACAAACATACCTGGTAAGCAAGCAAAAGTTTCATTCAAGCAAAAATTAACAAGAAAGATCATGGTTTTCACAGTTTTGAGTTTATGGATAGCTTTACATTGTCACATGTACCTGCAATGTACATGTATGTACATTTAACCCTACAAGCTACTGAAAATTGTGACTATATACAGTTTTAAAATATGTATAATTTAACAGTAAGAGGTGAATTGAAACATCGACTTAACAAAGTCAGAAAGAGTCCCGTATGGATTATACATGTACATGTATCCATCAAGTGTTCTACCACTGAACCACGTGTATCTGGTCAGACAGGTGTTATACCACTGAACCCTGTGTATCTAGTCAGACAGGTGTTATACCACTGAACCACGTGTATCCGGTCAGACAGGTGTTCTACCACTGAACCTCGTGTATCTGGTCAGACAGGTGTTATACCACTGAACCCTGTGTATCTAGTCAGACAGGTGTTATACCACTGAACCATGTGTATCCGGTCAGACAGGTGTTATACCACTGAACCACATGTATCTAGTCAGACAGGTGTTCTACCACTGAACCATGTGTATCCGGTCAGACAGGTGTTCTACCACTGAACCACGTGTATCCGGTCAGACAAGTGCTCTACCACAGAACCATGTGTATCTAGTCAGACAGGTGTTCTACCACTGAACCCTGTGTATCTGGTCAGACAGGTGTTATACCACTGAACCACGTGTATCTGGTCAGACAGGTGTTCTACCACTGAACCACATGTATCCGGTCAGATAGGTGTTATACCACAGAACCATGTGTATCTGGTCAGACAGGTGTTCTACTACTGAACCACGTGTATCTGGTCAGACAGGTGTTCTATCACTGAGCCACGTGTATCTGGTCAGACAGGTGTTATACCACTGAACCATGTGTATCTGGTCAGACAGGTGTTCTACCACTGAACCACGTGTATCTAGTCAGACAGGTGTTCTACCACTGAACCACGTGTATCTAGTCAGACAGGTGTTCTACCACTGAACCACATGTATCTAGTCAGACAGGTGTTCTACCACTGAACCACATGTATCTAGTCAGACAGGTGTTCTACCACTGAACCACGTGTATCTAGTCAGACAGGTGTTCTACCACTGAACCACGTGTATCTAGTCAGACAGGCTCTACCACTGAACCATATGTATCTGGTCAGACAGGTGTTTTACCACTGAACCATGTGTATCTAGTCAGACAGGTGTTCTATCACTGAACCACGTGTATCTGGTCAGACAGGCTCTACCACTGAACCATGGGTATCTGGTCAGACAGGTGCTCTACCACTGAACCACGTGTATCTGGTCAGACAGGCTCTACCACTGAACCATGTGTATCTGGTCAGACAGGTGTTCTACCACTGAACCACATGTATCTGGTCAGGTAGTTGAATAAGCCTGGTTGGTATAACAACTTTTGATATTTTCTGAATATCATTTGCCATAGAAAGTGCAGTCATCTAATTAATATTAAAATAAGTCTTAGTCTTGTAACTCCACAACAACAATTTTGAAAATCAAAATGGATTGTTCTCTGACCAATCCAAGTATTCCAAATAAAATGTATACAAATCTTTTCATTGGGCAAAAAAACTCAGTTATCCTGAGCCATAGAAACTGCTTATTGATGGACAGATGAATGAATAGATAGGCAGATGGACAGACAGAGTGAATGCTATAGGGAACCTACCATATGACAGGGCCCTAAAACTTTACTCACCACATCATCATACATGCATTATCTAATAGCATCTGTACTGTACTAGTTTTAAAAGTATTCAGCAAGGGCATTCATTTACCTTTGCAATAATAGATTTATCAAATGCATCTTCACCAAGTTTCTTTTGCACAAACAGGAGGGCATATAGATATCCCACTCTGCCATTGAAAAGTTCATCCGGCAAATGATGGTTTGATAAAACCTCCGCACTGAGATCAGTCAACCTAATCAAAAGATGTGAATTAATGATTGTGTGCATAATAACTAAAATTAAATCAATATGTATGTGCATACATGTATAATCAATTACAATGCAAGTTTGCACATAATTACTAATGTAAGCATATAATCATAATTATCATGTATACCTGACATTTGTACATTACTAGATATCATTCCGCTTTGTGGCATTATTTGATAAGTTCAAGGTCCATAACTCTTTTTTAAAAAACTGTCAATTATATAAAGCTCAAAAATCAATAGTTGCAGGAATGGACAAAGAAAATCTTGAATACTGTCAAATACATGAAATTTGTTATAGATCTAGTTTTAATTAGGGATTTCCTGACCTTGTTTTAAAAAGAGTTATGGTAGGAAAAAAACAACCAAGTATGAAAAAAAAAAAGAAACAAAACAAACAAAGGGCTTGTCACAAAAACTGCATTATATGAAATACAATGTAATATATGAAAGCCCTATCATGTACCATCCAATTATAATTTCAAATTTCAAACAGACAGACAAGCAGGACGAAACCAAATTGCCTCCTGACTTTAGTATCAATGGCAAAAAAAAAAGCAAAAAAACAACTTGAATCCACACAACTTTGGAACACTTGCATTTTGATACGCTTTATGATTTGGTCTGCATCTCCTTCAAAACAAGTCAAGAAAGCCCAAAGTTAAACTTCATCTGTATCCCATTGACATAAGTTCATCAATTCACTAACTGTAGGGATATCCAAAAAAGTCCCAAAAACTGTAAATGTACAGGTGCACAGGATTATTCCCCTATAGAGGGGGTGGGGGTGGGTAGGGGGGGGGGGTTAATCATTAATAACATGACTCCTGATGACATTAAAGAAATAAATGTCATTTTTGAAAATACTGGAGGGCATGAACTGTGATATTTTAAGCTAGCATACTTCATGAAGCACATGAAGCATTGCTGTTCATACTCTCACATACTTAGTGCAGTATTGATCAAGATTCATACCCACATTGTTCACATTCATGAGGAAATGGCTATCATTTTAATTGGTAAAGATATTGAAGGAAAACATCATTTGAAATGTATATAATGACTGGTGACATTTGTACAAATATACTGAGGGTTTTCACTTCAAAACCTGGGGCCTCCGTAGCTGAGTGGTTAGAGCATCGCACTTAATATCACACGGCCTCTCACCTCTGTCGGCGCGGGTTCGAATCCCGCTTGCGCCGGTAAGTGAGAAAGTTTCCCAGTTTACTTTCGGAAGGTTGGTGGTCTCTTCCTAGGTGCATTGTATCTGGGTTCTCTCTTCCACCAATAAAAACTGGCCGACACCAGATAACTGAAAAATTGTTGAGTGTGGCGGAAAATATCAATCAATCAATCAATCACTTCAAAACCACAAAGCAACTTCCTGAATAAAAATATTTATTCCTACCTGTGTTGTATCTTTGTAGTGACAATAGGAATCTTTCTCACAAATCATTCCATATTTATGGATGCATAACAATATTTTTTCTCCATAAATTTTCTTAAAATGTCTTGCGAGACTTGCATAAATGAAATCATATATGTATCTTGAAAATACCAAAAACTGCCTAAAAATAAAAATGTAAGAATTTAAGGCTGAACAATTACACCCCTTATCAATCTGTCTAAAAAATACGTATATCTAAGGGATCAAGCAAAAAATATCTACTGTATATCCTCGCCCATAAGTCGGTTCGCCTAAAAGTCGGTTGTATAATTTTTAGATTATTTTGGAGGGAATTGCCATTGACCCATTTATAAGTCGGTCTAACTTTTTTCAAAAATTGGTTGATAATTTCAAATCAATGCTCTAATGTTTTTACCTGTGTTTCAAATAATATTTTGAGAAATGCGCCAATATTTGATATTTTTTTCTCGACAAATCAATTTCATATCAATACTCTTATGTATTTATCTGTGTTCCAATAATATTTTGGGATATGACATCCATATTTCATTTTTTTTTCTCAACAAATTAAATAGTTACTATTTTGTTTATTTCGTACATGTTTTTATCGTTTAAAAAATACTAGGCTATACATTACGCCGTCCAGAAAAATACTAATCTTCTTAGGACACTCCTATAAGTCGGACATAGAGTTTTGGACCAAAATTTAACTCCAAAAAATCCGACTTATAGGCGAGTATATGCGGTAATGACAATATAGTCCTGTGTCTACATTTAGATGTATGTTACCTTTTAAGATATTTTTGTGATTTTGAGGGTTTGCCAAGCAGGGAGTAGATCACAGCAGCCAAGGCTAGGGGCCCACCATCACCACACAGGAATGTGAGTTTTCTCCCCTTCAGATGATGTAACGGTCGCTTGATGTAATCCAGTGATGTGTTGAGAAGTGAGACGTCTCCCTTGTTTGAGTTTATCTCGTAGAGGTGAAAGTAAAGTAAAGCAATTCCTATATAATACAAAAATAAAAATCATAGTACATAATTTTATGTAATATTTTATTCTTTATATCTTAAAACATAATTAAACAAGAGGTGCTGTGAGCAATGCTCACTAAGAATACCCCCGCTTACCCCAATCTCCCAAAGGGTGTTGGTAATAGGTATAAACTACCTCTTTTCTGAGTGTAAAAAACAAATGGCATGACAAACCGAACCATATTGCTACTTCGATGTCCAGTGCGTGTGACCTTTGACCTTTTGACCCCAAAATCGATAGGGAACATCTTCATCCCATGGGTAGTCCATATGTATGATATGGTGACTGTAGGTGGAAAAGATAACGCTTTAGAGCTCGGAAACCATATTGCTACTTTGATGTCCAGTGTGCTTGACCTTTGACCTTTTGACCCCAAAATCGATAGGGAACATCTTCATCCCATGGGTAATCCATATGTATGATATGGTGACGGTAGGTGGAAAGGATAATGCTTTAAAGCCCGGAAACCATTGCGTCTACAGACGGACGGACGGACGGACAGACAGACGGACAACCCGATTCCAGTATACACCCCCCCCCCCCCCCCCCCCCCAACAACTTGTTGCGGGGGGTATAAATATATATACATGTATCAGTATGATCAAAGTTTCAACATGAAAGTAACTAGATTTGAAAGAATTTAAAGGATAGCTTGTAAAGGAAAACTTAATTGGTACAAACAAAAAATGTATATTTTTTGGCTTAGTTTGGTTGCAAGAATTACAACAACAAAATGATCCTAAAAACATAAGAGACTTGTAAATTTCCTATGATGTTCAAAAGTTGAAAACTCTTACCCCTCTCTATATTACTCTATAAATTTTCCACACTGTTTTGGACTAGCTTGATTTATATATATGTAAATCATACATTCCATAAGGTAAATTGTTTTCATTTTTAAGATATATAATAAAACATAAATTTAGTTTTCATTTTTGACCAAAAACGTTTGTAGCAAGTGTTGTTAAATTGCAGGGTCTGACAGATATGGATATGATTGCACCTACCTCCAGAGCCGGTGTAAACAGAGTAATCTCGATCATCCTCTTCTTCTACCCCACTTCTTACAACCTCAAGCAGTTGCTGATATTTTTTTGTAAACCTCTCTTTATAAGGGTCTATAAGCTGTAACACAAGAAAAGCATACATCACAAAGCTATTGCAATCAACAAATTAAATACCATTCTCTTTGCAACTTTCATCATTTGAGGTGTGAAATCAGGGTCATATGATTGTCATGATTAAAAGTTTTAGATTCTTCTCTCCAAGAATATGACACTGGAATATTTTCATTATTTCCTTCAAACACAACTAATAGAAGACACACATTTATTCTACTGGACAACACAGTTGTTACAGAGTTAGCCATCATCACTTTGGCAGAAAATGTCAAGCCTGAAGAGATTTTATCATTTAGCCATGCATTGAAATTTTCCTACATCAATAACGAATACATGCCCGTGCTAGTATCTGTTGCTGCCGAATTTTGTAATGTGGATCCGGAGAGTTTGTTACACTGTTTATTTCTGCCATTGAACTTCTACTCCTTGGTTTGACAAAGACTAATTGATGTTAAATCAAGTTTATTCATTCCTATCGTCATTTGGAATCAAAGTTAACAAGTTTTGAAATGACTTGATAATTAAGAAATACATATTTAGCAATTAAAAAAAAGCATATCTCGCTAATCTGGCAGAGTTTGTTTAAGTGTCGCCTTTTGAAACCTCACTTTCAATCTTATTTTGAAGCGAAATATCCTATGAAAATGTCATGTCCTATACAAGTTGATTTACTATAAACTGTCAAAAGCTGTGATATCAGATGTCTGAAAAACTGTGAAATAAAAACACCTTAACATGTATCATAAATAATAGGGGGGAAAATCCAATAAACACCAAAAACACATTCTGGAATATTCATCGAATCATTGGGAGGAAATACAATGGACCAGACCAGGATTCGGACCCAGACCCCTGAATCCCGGTGCTCTACAATTTGGCCACCCAATGAATATTCAAAATGCTTATGTTCAGTGGTTAAATGGTAAGCATTTCCAAAATACACAAAGTATTGTCAGAAATATCAACACTTTCTCCAAGTATGAGACTTGGGGGAGTTGTTAATCAAAATGTTATAGAGGGCGAAGCCCTCTCACAGCCCAAAGTGGAGCTCTCCTTATAGGTAACATGTATATATATCTTTAAAAGGAAATTATAGAAAACTAAAGAAAAATTAAACCATACATGTACCTATGGAACTTGAAAATTTGGGTCCAAATGGCGTCGATTCGAATACAAGCACGTGAACATGTTTTTCTCCATATTGAATCTCGTGTACCCAAGTTTACGTCATTCTGAGATGTTACATAAAATCCATAAAAGCATGCAAGTCTTATTTTCTTAATCATATATATATAATCACTCCTCGATTAACACAATTGGCTCCTATGTTTGTGAATTTGCTCAACAACGATGCTGAATTTAATATGACGCCACAATTCATTATTGTTTTCCACATTCAATGAAAAGGCAGATTAAATGTCTAGTAAAGTTAGGAGAATGCGTTAATAGAGCTCTGTCCTCACATGTTAGGTGCTAACATCGGGATGTTTTCTGCTCCTGTTATGGATAGATATAATCTAAAGATGCCAATATTATTTGCTTCGTCCTCAAAAATGGTCACTCCGAAAGACCCATTACAGATCTAGGCCATGCGTCTCTGATACACCTTTTTATGGTGAAGTTGATAACAGATAGAGACAAAGGCTAGCTCTCATCACAATTTTTTTTTTTTTTGGTCTTAGGTTAAGATTTAACACCATCTATTCTATATTTATACAAATGGTGTAAAATCTTAGAATGAGCCCCTGTCATCGTCGCTAACCACGGGTTATTGCTTCATTCTATTTCACAAACAGAATGAAACAATAGCTCGTGGTTTGCCGCAGGCACCTGCATTTCTGTCAATAAGTCGCTCAATAAAGCCAAACATCGAAAAATCCTACCCCCTCTATATATAAATACACAGAGAGGGGGTAGGATTTTTCGATATTTGGCTTTATTGAGCGACTTATTGACAGAAATTCAGGTGCCTGTGGGTTTGCGACGACTCAGTGCCTGTGAGTTGACAAGTAGCGTTGTCACGCACATTTGATATACTTTCCCTCTCCTTCTCATTTGGCTCTAAATCTTTAAACGGGTTTTGAAAGCTTCTGTCGTCCATTTCTAAAATCGGCCTAGGCAATTCAATTCATAGCATTTTATTTATATTTTTTCTATCTATCTATCTATCTCACGGGATACTCTCATCACTCGATAAATGTTAAACTATTCTGGAAAAAAATAAGAGAAATCCGGAATTAACGCCACATGGATATTTTTTTGTTTTAACTAGCAGTCGCTGAAGATTGCTGCACCTCATCATACCAGATATAGAATAAGCATGTTCACAGTGGTGGATCCAGAAAGGGAGGTTCCGGGGAAAATTTTGCTTAAAAAAGTTAAAAAAAAAAAAAAATTAACGCATTTTGAGTTATGCCCCCCCCACCCCCACCCCATTGAAAACCAAAATTGGTAGAACAACCCCCCCCCCCCCACACACACACACACACACACACTGACACCCCTTTCATAAATTTCCGGATCCGCCCCTGCCCAAACGGGACTGGAAGAAACACGATTCTTGAACAAAAGAGAGATAACAGCTCTCCTATTCTTTTTTTTTTTTTTTTTTTTTTTTTTTTTGCTTTTTTTTTTTGTTGTTGTTGTTTTTTGTTGTTGTTTTGTTGTTGTAGTTGTTTTTAGCTAAAATGATTTGAACCATATTGATGACTACTCAACGGCGTTGACAGGTCGCTAATTATTTACAATTTTTTAAGAAACAAGATTACAAAAGGTATGGAATCTTCAGTTTCAAGTGTTAGGATAAATTTACTGTATAAAACGATATTTGTTCTTTGCGATTTTTAAAATGAAAATGTTAAATATTGTGCGGTATCCTTCATGAAAGTGACCTGATACACTGTAATCCTTCGGATTCTAAATGATTATTGAGATGTGTTGTAAGTAATCACTAAAAGGTTTAGCCAGATGTAGTTATTGCAATTTCCCGGATCACCAGATTTATACAATGCCATGACCAATGAGAGGTTCAAGGATTCTGGCATTTTACCAATCTGGAGAATTTTGCTGAAAAGTTTGACTTGCACATCAGCACTAATCTTCATTAAGAACAAGGTATATACATGTATACCAGAACATTGACTAGATATTCTAGTTTCCTTCTTTAGAAGTACATGTAAATGGAAAATCGAAGAGCTTATTTTACATACATGTAACTTACAAATGTTTTAGTTTTAGTTAATGTTTATACTTCAATGTGTAAAGTTCAATAGAGTATGAAAGTGTTTAACGCAATCGATATTTGTATAGGCGACTCTTCCTCAGATTTCAAAGATTTCCATTTTCTTTTCTTTTTTCTTTTTCTTTTTTAAAGTTTGGATTTAGATCATAAAGCATATATAAAATGTGTTCTACTACAAAATGTGCTGCATGACAATGGTATGTACATGTACAATACAAATAGTGACATTCTAATATATGTTTTGGAGTTAAACAAGGAGACAATTTAAGTCCCTCTTTATTTAAGATTTTGTTGACGATCTACGATAAGGTAATTACTACATGTACAGGTAACCCTGTATCGTTAGGTGATATAATTTTAATCACATGTTCTTTGCTGATGATCTTGTTTTATCATCAAAATTGATCAGAGGCCTCCAAACTTTTAAAATAGTGTATGTGTAATAGGATTAAATCCTCGGTACCTAACGGCACCTCTTTTTGTAATAGGAGAGTTTGACCGTTTTGACACTCTTTGATATAATTGGTCACCCACACCTTTTTTATTACTTCCCAGGTTCTTTTAGATTTGAATTCTGTTTGGTCTTATTTTCGAGTATTTTAATATATGCTGTATTTCACACATTGAGTAAGCTGTAATGACATCACAATTCAGCAGACAATTACGTTTATCTAACAACACAAAGATAAGAAGATATTTGTACTTATATGTGATATCAAACTTAAAATGGTATTGTTGTAATAAGATCCATAACTATCCTCGTTGTTGAAACAAAGCATAACTTTTGTTTTTCGTAAGTTTACAATCACCTTCCATTTCATATATAGCAGGAATGATTTATATGCATATTATTTATGTTACCTGTCTCTGACTTTGTACAACCTTAATTTAGTTCTTAGTGAAATCTTATTCCACAGTTCCTGTAAATACTGACGTGTTCAAGCATCTAAACAACCTTTACCTTTCGTAATCTCGGTTAAGATTCGGTTTGGGTGAATACTTGGACTGATGCCTTCACCGAATCCTGGAGCAGTCCTTCATAATTCATGTCTGGAAACTTACTTTTAGCTTCGACTGGTTCTAGCCATTAAAGTACACTTAGGTGACACTGTTCGCAAATATCTTGGCATACTTTTATAATCAAATGGTAGTTTAAAATTTGCTTGTGCTGATCCAATCTCTACCCAGAGTTATCGTTCCTTACACTCACATATATAATACCTCTGTAAAGAACTCAAATTAACCATTGTTATTCCACATGTAAATCCACTTTTTTATGGCTAATAAAACTAAGAACTACTTTATAAAATATCAGGAAAATGTAGGACAAGCAACTATCTGTAGATTTTTTCCATTACTATATATTCTTCATGTACCTACATGTATGTGTAGGCCTAGTGCAATAGAACAATCCAATATCCGCGTCTCAACTCAAATCAATGCTTCTTGTGTCACAAAAAGACTTGACATCTACAGGATATTTATTCATTCACGTATATTTTTGTAACTGAAGTCGAAACCATATTTTATTTAAGAATACATGTACGTGCCATTTTACAAAAATGTTCGAGACGTTGACAGATGTATATGTGAGAGCAAGGAACGACAACTCTGGGTAGAAATTGGTGCTGATCTTGCAGCTAAAGCCAAGAAACCTTACTTTGTCCTGAAATATGAACTCCCCTTTGGCTCACATCACATCTATCACTCAACTTGTGGTTAAAACTATATGAATCTATTCTTGTTTCAGTTTAAACAAACTTGTTAGAAATTTGTATCTCCAATTTTGATACAAATTTCGATTCGAAATGATTCATCGTGAAAAACATTCTAGGCATGCACAACAAAACATCAGGCTTGGCTGCAAGTATTGAACTATTGTAAGTATATCACATTTAAGAAAGGTGAATATTACTAACAGTGATTAATTTCACAACTCCTATAAGCACTACAAAATTCAAAAACGTTTACGTGAGAAAAAATCTCTTGCCGTGGCCTTCAATGCGACATTTAGATATATTGACGACGTTTTATCTATTAACAATAATAATTTTCATTCATATATCCCTGTGACCTCGAGATAAAAGATACCTCAGAGTTCTTAACATTTACTTTGTATTTAGATATTTATTGCAAATAGATAGTAACGGCAAACCAACAATTCAACATTATTATAAACAGGATGATTTCAGCTTCTCCATCGCCAACTTCCTATATTTATGTAGCAATATTTCATTGTCACCTGCATAGGGTGCTTATACATGAACCTCTTAGCTGATTCGGTATACAAGAGCTTGTTCTGCGTATGATCAGTGTTTAAATCGAGGCAGGCAACTGACAAATAAGTTGATGGTGCAGATGTTTCAACAATTTCATTTAAAGTCAGCATTTCGCAAATTCTATGGTAGTTATGACAATCTAGTTTGCTAATACAACCTATCATTGGGTCAAATGGTGTCTGACGTGGTTCATACTTATTGTTAGGCAGTTCTTGGTACACGAATTTTGACTGCGGATAACTCCGTTTACCTGATCAAAATATAGGACTCACGGCGGGCATAACCGGTCGACAGGGAATGCTTAAACTTCTCTTAGACACCTGATCCCACCTCTGGTATATCCAAGGGTCCGTTTTTGCGCAACTCTCTATTTTTGTATTGCTTATAGGAGTTATGAGATTGATCACTGTTCGTTATCTTCGTCTTTCATTGTAAATATGGCTTCTTTCCCAGTACAACCCCCTCATTTTTTCAACATTAGTCGTAATGCAACCTCTCTGGAACAGTTCTCTGTCATGCTCAACCTGCTGCTTTTACTGACTACTTCTTATATTTACATTTGAAATGTTGTTGCCTTCAATATTCTACCTACTGTCATTTCCTCATGGATGCTATGCAGATGTGAACAATGTGCATATCATTTTTTATAAATACATGTATATGTTGCTAGGATCTAGAAATAAATAAAAGTAGAATGTAAAAATAAAACAATGAATTTCAATTTAGAATACACATGGGAGTATGAACTGCAACATTATACGACAGCATATCTACCTACTACCTAGTCCTTGTTGCGCCCATGGACACATAGGGCAAGGACTAGTTTCTTCCACTCATCTCTGTCTTTAGCAGTCTTTTCAATTTCACCCCAGGTCATGCCAACCTCTCTCATTTATGTTTCAACGGTCCTCCTTCAGGTGGTCTTTGGACGGCCTTGCTTTCTTTTTCCTTCTGGAGTCCATCGAAGTGAGACCCTAGTGATGTCATTGATAGATTTCCTTAAGACATGCCCAATCCATCTCCAGCGGTGTTTCATAAGTATTGTGCGACAGTATCCTTTACATGTAGTGCTAGACTTTTGATAATGCCAAACTATGTTTGGTGACATTAAGTATGGTAGAGAGCAGATATTTAGATTTCTAAAACAGTAAAATTTGGATAAAATGATAAAGTAATAAAAACAACATAGAGACTTGAGCAAGTCTAATGAAGTGCTAACGCTAGATATTTTCAAGTTTTGCTTTCTAAAATTCGTACACTTTTGTTTAGATTGAAATGTCTAAATATCAAGTATTCAAGGACCAATTCTTTTAAATGAAAGGTGAAAATAACCAACAGTGATCGATCTCATATCTCATTTAAAGTCATATGACTCCTATACATAATTCCTATGATTTTAGAGACAATGCTTCAAATGATTTTCCCAAAATATAAATAAGATGACCACGTGACCTCAAAGCAATCTCATTGGTTCCCTCAGTACGGTTGATTTGGTAAAATATCATTTTGATATTTTGAACTGTGATGGTGAACTCAGGACGACCATGTTAGATATAACTTTTAGAATGCCGTGGATGAAACTTACAGTGTACCAATGTTTTACAAACAGATACAAAGATTCACAATTTTGTGACGTCATACAAACTTAGAAGATTTGCGAAACAACTGTGGTACACAGTATGTGGAAAACCGTATCATTTCCAACTTTTGTAAAGAAATTATTTATCTAGGTCGGAAAATGACACGCCAAACTAGAAAAATTATGTTTATTAAATCTCATTAGGTGTAGGAATGTCACGGTGGATACTTAAGGAGATAATATGATGATTTCTGTCATTATGTAAGGGTTAAAAGCGGACCATTTTACTATATAGTTAGTACATTTGTTATGGAGATGTAATGATAACAAACATATTTTGAATCAGCTAAAGGTTGAATTGTTAGTACAAAAGGTCAAACTAAATATCATCTTGCTTATTAATAAACACAATGTTAAAGCCCCGTGGTGGTTTAAAGAGCCTGTGATAATTGTCATTCATATGTCGATTCGATAGATCCTTGTGAACTCAAAATAAAAAAACTCCAAAGTCCTCTACATCTGTTTCGTATTTAGATATTTTATTGAAAATAGATATTAACGGCAAACTAACTACTCAACTTTAATGACAAACGGGATGATTTCAGCTTCTCCATCGTCAACTTCCCACATGTAGTGATATTTCATTATAACCTGCATACATGTATGGTGTCTATATCTCTCAAATGATTCGATACGCAAGACCTTGTTCTGCGTATGATCAGTTTTTAAATCTAGACAGGCTTCTGACTAACAAGTGAATGTTACAGCAGTCGCATTCCGCATCAAGCAAAGCTATTGTTATGTATAGCTACAACGGGTGTGTACATTACTGACAATTCCAACAAAATGTGATAAGTGACAACAAGTACAATTAGATATTGCGCAAACTATAATGTTGGGATGTGTAGTTTTCGTGAGAGTGAACCTCTTGCTAGTATTAAAACATTCCTTTCTATGTTAGTTTGAGCATTCTCCATTATTTCAAATGATCAGACTGTGCATAATGTCACAATTCAATCAATCACCGGCAATGGTGACGTCTCCATATGAGTGAAAAATTCTCGAGTGGGCGTTAAACAATATACAATCAATCAATTAAACTATATTTCAAATAAAGCCTCGGCAAATAACAAGACAGGGTTTGCAGATTTTTATTGCCTATGTTCACATGTAAAAGAAGTGCTATTCGGATAACGTACAAGAGGGAGTTTAACAGTCCCATTCACATTTATCTTCACCCTCGTTATACCGACATTCAGGTCTGTCACCAAGGGCCCCGGACTCTGGAGGGCAACGACGAGCCCTTTCCGCTAGATTACAAGTGTTTTTCTCTGCTGCTCCAAATATCATGTATTTTGCCTGTAAATGTCATAATCATAATCATTGGCAAATTAAAGAAACTAGACTACAAAGAATTGAAAACAATGATCGAAACAAGCATTAACTAGAGCTGTCCTGTAATGAATGCCGCATTACTGCCTTCCCTCATTTAGTGTTACCATTGCGCAGTCTTAACCTTTAAAGTTAAAGGAGCATGGACACGATTATTAATAGAAATTGAGTCAATTTGACAGGATATTTTTAATCATAGAAATAAAGATCTTTTGTGAATAATTGAATTAAAAATATCTTACATAGTATTTATTTTGTATTGACATACTGACAAACTCCAGCTACCAAAATCGTGTTTGTCAACATGATTGTCATAGTCGGGAAACCACGTCCAGAAGTGAAAACACCATGTTTTCTAAAAGATGTGTCAACACCGTTTATGATAATGATAAAATGATAAATCAATTTAGGGAGCAAGCAGAAAGAAGAAAGCACAGAACACTTTCGTTTTGAGCTTTTTTTTTCACCGAAGCCATCAACTTTAGCGAGAAGCTGATAGTTGAGTCATGTGACACGCAAACATAAACAAAACTCTTGCCCTGTTTTGTATATGGAAGTTTAGATGTCTTAAATACATCTTTGTGTCGTGTTTTAAATTAATTGGTTTCGTTGCTTTGTTTTACACATCAAATACTATCATATTACTAATCAAATATCTAAATTCTGATTTGTGATTATTAATTTTATTGATTGCACATTGTACAACAGTCACGATTGTTGGTGAGTATTAATTGTAAAATACATTTTATTTTTGAAAAATAACGACCGTGCTTCACGTTGCCATACTTCATGAAGCGCACAACGCCTCCTGGCGTATGACGTCATGCACTGTTAAATTTGACTATTATTTCTTATATATATTTACATTCTACTTTCATGTTTGTAGACCGTTGCGAAATGCTTGAATAATTGCAAAAAATGTGTTAAACCCCAAACAATCAATCAAACATATCCGTTGAAATACCCAGTGATTAAAATAGACGTACTATTTTCATTAAGATTCATACGCACATTATTTACAACTGCAGTGCATTTATGAGGATGTTAATATTGTTGATATTTGCCCCCAACTATAATCGCTGAGGAGGAATAACAAATTATGAATCCACATAAATTGGGAGCATTTGACTATGGCCTAATATGATCCTGCCACACTTAAGGTGTTTCCATACAATTCTTCGATCCTCGATTTTGGTCTCATTTACTCCTGGGTTTTTGTTTAAACATTTTTTTAATTAATCTAGCGAAAACAAAAATTGAAACGGTTTCAGAAAATGGCTGGTTGTGTTTCTTACCCTGACTTTTTTCTCAGCATTGTACTATATGTGTTTGATCCTCGATGTGCAAATAAACAAGCAAATAGCATTAGTTTCGATGGTACACATAAAACGGGGAAATAATTAGATGAAAAGGACAAATCTAGGTCCCAGTGGTCGAGTGCTGGTGAGGAGAGGAAAAATTGCATTCTTTACGCACTCTTCGCAACCCTTGACATGGTATATAAGCAAAATGAAAATATTTGATACATACTTTGCATCTGCAATCGTAGTAAGTATCCAAAGGAAATATTGTGATTGTATCAAGAAGCGGGTAGGGTGAGAACATACTACAGAGGCGGATCCGCAATTTTCCATTGTCCACATCACCTGGAAAATATCAATCAGTTATACAGTTACATGTAACACCCAATGACATTTATTCTGTTACCTAACCACGGAGGGAGAATTGTTATGGACTAATTTATCATTTATCGGCAGGGGGACAGTTTTGGTGGATTTCATGGCCCGGAGTGGCACTGAGATCTATTCAACTCGCACAAAATGAACGATTAACCCATGTGCCATTAAGGTGTATAGTCTCAGAATGGAATGTATATACCATCAGAATAATAATCATATACACTCATATAGTAATAGAAACACCATTTTATTGTGCATTATCGCACTACAGTCACATGATTTTGAAATGTTGTCATTTTCAACCTAGCTGGTTCCCTTCCCAAGGACCTGGACACGATTTTGGTACCCAAGAAATATTTACATATCTAATCAATGTTACGATATTATTTGGTTCGTGTAAAACATAGCAACAAACCTAGATTTTCAAAAACTGATTCAAAGATGTAAACGAACAAAAATACAAGGCACGAGCCCGGCTTATGTCTACATGTCACGTGACTCAAATATCGGTTGTAAAGCTTTTATAACAAAACTTTCCGTTCTTTTTTTTATCTGTGCGTACTCCCATAATTGATTTATCATTAATGTATGTCGAAATGTTGAACACTTTTGAGATGCATGTATACGATTTATAATCTTGGTGTTGTCACCCCTGCACGTGGTTGGCTGTGAGACGGACACGATTTTTGGGAGCCAGATTTAAAGTAAATACAAAGTATATACATGTACTGTGTAAAAATATTTCTGATTCACTGCATGATTTATAAATAATCATTATTTCTATCACAAAGAAACTGTCAATTCAATAATTTCAATCAATCAAAAATCCTGTCCATGCCCCCTTTAATTTCGCTTGGAATGCCCTTCTAAAAATCCATATTGTTAACAAATTATAAAGACGTATATAAAACTCCGGTAGTAACTCGAAACTCATAATATAATCAGTTCACTTTAGATTTGCTCATATATACAGCGTACACTTATAAAATCCTTCGCAAAAGGGTTGATTTAATTACCATTCAAAAGATACGCAGTTTTGCTCAGCTTTACGCCACACACGGATTCGGATCCAGCGGTAACAACTTGTGCAGGTCCTTTACTCATAGTCTGAAAAAAAGAGTAAAATTCAAATATCAGGCAGTCTTTATTATGGGAGGGAAGTGGCAAGCCGAAGAAAGTGTTGACTTTACTATTGTCTAATATTCTATTAAATGAAAACATCATTATGATATTTTGCAAATATTAAAAAACCTTAATGAAATCGGACAAAGGTGGTGATGGTGGAGACGGTCAATCCTCAGTAAGTGGATTCAATTCATCTATTGAAGTTTACATCATAAAGTCCATTGTTACCATAATTAAGTAGGAAGGGAGACAATCTCAACCTTACCCACACTCCGCGCTGGCATGGGGTGGGTCTTGTTATCATAAAATGTATCATGGCGCTTGAACTTCAAAACCAATCATTTAATTTTACCTGTTACACGCTTTTTCATTGGTTGAAAAATTATTGGAATATCGTATCCAACGAAAAAAAAAAATGACCGGAACTACTTTCTATTGGAATGTTGGGGATTCCTCTGGATGCTTTGTATTTATATATAGATTAAGAATTCCTGAATAGAAAAACTTAACAGTTATATCGATCTATATAAATTTATTACACAAAAACAAACAACTATCAAATATAAATTGTAATTGACTATGCAAAATGAAATAAACGTGGCTATTTGAGGACCCAAAACAACACACGTCTGCTTCTGCAATTCCGGGCTGAGAGTTAAATGTATTCAACCGGGGATGGCAATAGTCCAGTTTGTACCTTGCGACAATTTCGTTCATGTCACAAACCCAAATATCAGATACACCACACACGGCTTCAGAGATACTGCAATATTGTAGCTCTTAACGACTATGGTTTTGAATTCCGGCATAATGTTTAGGAGTGAGCACCGTAACGAGGCTTCCGTTCGACGTTACAACAGCTGTGACGCCTTAGAAATTAACTGATAAAACTCGAAAAACCCTCTGTAAAACACACTTGTCCACCTGGAAGCCGTGACAACCCTCAAGAGAACCCTACATGACATACCACATTTTGATTATGCACGTGTCCCACGCTTAAAATTCCTGCAATTTTCTCTCAACAGCACTTATCTCTAACTCATCCTTTTAAAACTGCATTCTTCAGTCCACAAGAAACCCATTTGCTCAACAGTAAACAACAGTTCGTGGAAGTCGCCATTAGGCCTAATGGATTTAGTTGGGGTTTTTTTATTTTTAAAGTTATGTATTTACAAATTACTACTTAGTATCATTGCGCGTAACGTAGCGTCATCCAACGAAAAAATAATAAATTCATTCCTTAAACAAAAATATTACAATGTTACATGTAGTTCAGGTCTGTGTTGCAAAATATCTGTCAAACACATCATTGTGTTCATTTGAAAATTTATTTTTCGAGTACCTGCGCACATGATTGCCATAAACTGTAGAATGTATTCTCATTAGAGAAATTTTGATTTAATACATCTAACAGCTAGTTTACTTACTCCTTTATATACGTGCAAAATGTCCACGTCATAGATCCGTTGGCCAATCCCGGGAATTCTCTCGCCACCAGTCATTCCAGTAACATTTGCAATCACGACTGAAAATAATTTTATACTGTATAAATTAAACACATTCAACCAGTTGATGATGTGTACGGTGCTGGTTTAGGACAGGGGGAAGAATTCTTTAAAAGAAGAAATCCGTTCACACAAAATAAAGCTCATTCCCACGAAATAAAATTCGTTCCCTCGAAATAAAATTCAACCCCATGAAGTAAAATTATTTCCTCGAAATACAATTCGATCCCATGAAATTAATTTCGTTCCCACGACAATATTTTTTTTTTTCAATAAGCTGAAAATGAAATGGACTTACCGTTGGAAGATTCGCAGTATTTAGTTTGGTGGTCTCTGGGGATGCATGTGCACCCTGTAATTCCCGATATATGTGCCAATAAAGCAGTTAAAATGAGGCAAATCTGGAAAATATAGGAACAAATGTACTTTACTTTGAGACATATTTAACTGAAATACCATGAACAATATAAGTAATATTGGCTGTCATTTTGGTGTAAAAATTATTTGTTGTAATATTGTGCTTTACCATTTCAATGACAGGAAAAAAAACTAAGGTACATTATATATAAACTTTTGTTATTGATATTTATGCTAGAAAATCAATTTAGAGTTTCAGAACGCAGCAAAATTACATTATTGTCTTCCCGTGCAAGATAATTATTTATACATGTATAAATTACTGTATATTCAATAGAACCGAAATCTTTATTTTGATAAAATAGTCAACTTAGTTTCATCAATGATTATGGTAAAAGTTGCGTACAAAACTATTTCAAAACAAAATAAAATGTTCCGATTTAGAGTTATTGTCGCTTTAAAATTTATTTTTAAATTATCTCCTTCTTACTTGCATGGCTCTGTTCGAAGATGGTGATCTACAACCTTGGGTGTATCCTTCAGTTCTTGCTTTATATATACTAATACACCCTACCCTCAAAGTCATCATTTAAATAAATTATGTTATTTTTGCTAGCTACTGGCGAGATTATATCTCTGTTTATCATACTATCAAAGGTTAATGTGCTAGTTTTAAACAGGGTTTATTTTTCAATCATGACAGATAATGATAGCGATTCACAAATGTACCCTAATTATATTGACATCTGTTGTAGTGAGAATTTAGCTTCGTCAATTATCGGTCATTTTAAACATATGTACACTCGTATATGTAGTCATAAACATTTTACAAGTATTTTACAGTGCCATAAGATCTGACAGTCCACCATTTCCCGGCACAATGTTTAGTAATAATTTAAATACAATGTGTGTTTAAAACACACACACACACACACACACACAGAGAGAGAGAGAGAGAGAGAGAGAGAGAGAGAGAGAGAGCATAATTCCTTATGACCATACCGTTTCGGATGTCATTGCACATATTGAAGGTATTTTATTGACGACAGAGCCAAAAGGATTGGACACACGTTCTTAAAAACATAAGTAGTCATCTAAACCTCTCCATAATGCAAAATTATATATAAATCTTCAAGAAAATGAAAACCAAAATGTCAACAACAATTCTGATATTAGGTCAATTTTGTACAACCTGGGTTTTTTTTCATTTCAAGAAGCTAAACAGCATTAAGGAAAAGTGTCATCATAGATTATAGGAATTGGATATTAAACTTTCCAAAATAGAAAAGAACAACATTTGTTTCATTGTGCTTGACTATACAATTACTGAAGCTGAAATCTCAGCAGCTCTAACAAAATTAAAATGTAACAAATCTCCTGAGTTAGACAATATTTCTAATCATGTGCTGAAAACAGGTAACCTTGTACTTCTCCCTGCTCTAAATAAATCATTTAACTCAAAGCATCTACCCTACACTGTGGGCTTCAGGTTATATCACAACCACACACAACTTTGACACCAAATCTGATCCTAACAATTACCGAGGAATTACTGTTACTAGTGCAATTGGCAAATTATCCAATAGTATTCTGAATGAAAGATTAGAAAACAATCCTGACTAAAAACAGAAGTATAGCTTGCTGTCAGCTGGGATTTACCAAAGCTGCTAGAACATCTGATCATATGTTTATCTTACAAACAATTATTGACAAATACTGTAACTCCAAAGATGGAAGAGTACAATTCCTGTTTTGTTGATTTCCTGGAAGTCTTTGATACTGTTATTCACACTGGCGTTAAACTTAAACTTTCAGAACTAGGCAGAGGTAACCTCTTTTACAATATTGTTAAAAAATATATGAAGTCAGCATTAGTTTAGGTAGATGCGATACTTTTGTTACTGACTAGGAGTGAAACAAGGAGATGCTTTAAGCCCAAATCTATTCAGAATCTTTATCAATAATCTGTCCAATTACTTCCAAGATTGCAATGATTGTGTTTTTCTAAATGATCAGACTGTTAATTGTTTATTATATGCTGATGACCTTGTACTTCTATCTACTTCACGAAAAGGTCTTCAAAACAGACTTGATAATTTAACCAAGTTTTGTAATGACTGTTGCTTATCTGTAAATCCCACTAAAACCAAAGTACTTATTTTTAATAAGGCTGAGAAATTTATTCAGGAAAAGGTCATGTTTGACAATAACACAATTGACTGTGTTCAACAATACAAATATTTGGGAATTCATTTCACAGCTTCTGGATCTTTCACTCTTGCACAAACGGAATTGTACACAAAAAAATGAAAGCTTAAACACTTTTTACCTCACAATCCTGGAACTAATGTAGCTATACATATTTTTGACGACACAATTACTCCTGTCTGTTTACATGGTAGTGAAATTTGGGGATCTTTTAACCCATTCTCATCCCAATTTAAAAAAGATAAAAGTGTAATCAATATTCTGAAAAATTCAAAATGTGAAAAATTGCATATGAAGTGGTGTAGAAAAGTATTGGGTGTTCATAAGAAAGCATCAACTTTTGTAGTTATTTCAGAACTTTGTAGATTTCTTCTATCCTACAACTTGTTAAGCAATATGCTGAATTATTGGCACCGGTTAGAAAACATAGAACATTTTAACAACATAATACCAACTGCATATGTACAACACACTAAGGAACTTCATGAAAATAACATTCGTTACTGGCTCTATAAATGCCATTCTTGCATATTTCCCAAATATACATTCTACGAAAAAACAGATTGTATCTGCGAACATTTTTAAGAAACAAGTACATATACTGCTCTCAGATCATTATACCTGACCGGTGATTCGGTGGATACTAGACAGAAACATTAAAATTCTAAGCTTGGAACATACATTGTTGGGGGGGGGGGGGGGGGGGTATTTGTCAATTATTAAAAACTATGGCTACAGAAGAAGCTTCAGCAAGTTCAGAATTTCATGACATAAATTAATAATTGAAACTGGTTAATACCGAAATATACCTGCCCATCTTAGAATATGTTCACATTGTAATTCTGTTGCTGTGGGTAACGAAATGCATTTTCTATTGTGTTGTGATAAGTTTAATTTTGAAAGACTAGAAATGTTAAAGGTAATGAATGGAGAATATTTTAATTTCAGGTGTCTACAAGATATGGTTAATAAATAGTGAAAGTCGAAAAATTCCTGTGTCTGTTTCCGAATTCTCTTTGAGAGATATCTTTTTGATCAACGATGAAAGAGATATCTCTCATACTGTTATCTGTCATGGAATTCTTAGAGATATATCTTTTTAAGTGAAGGAGATATCTCTCAACGTGAAAGAGTTATCTTTTTAAGTGAAAGAGATATCTCTTAAAGCATAATAGATATCTCTCTAAGTGAAAGAGATACCTCTCAAAGTGAAAGAGATATTTCTCAAAGTGAAAGAGATATTTCTCTAAGTGAAAGAGATATTTCTCAAAGTGAAAGAGATATTTCTCAAAGTGAAAGAGATATTTCTCAAAGTGAAAGAGATATATCTCTAAGTGAAAGAGATATCTCTCTAAGTGAAAGATATATCTTTCTAAATGTAAGAGATATCTTTAAAAGTAAAAGAGATATATCTCTAGGTGAAATAGATATTTTTTTAGAGAGATATCTCTTTAAATTAAGAGATATCTCTCATTTTAAAGAGATGTCTCTTTAGAATAAGGGATAGCTCTTTAATTTAAAGAGATGTCTTATTTTTCTAATAAGTAGTAAAAGGGCTTGTCATATGTATGACAATTCGTTATTGATAAAGATGTTACTAATTATTCTTTTGAATTTTCCCTTGTGTTGACATTCGTTATTATTTCGGGTAATACTTGTACGTGTAATTCATGCCAAAGTCACATGATTCACCACAGTGAAAAAAATATTCTATTTTCACGTTGAACGTTGCATACGTTTGCCACTCAGAATTGTTGTTAATTAGCAAAGATATGTTTTAATATACATGTGTATTAGCACCTGTGACTTTATGTTTAAAAGTTGCATTGATACGTTATGACCTTGGACACGGTTCATGCAACTTTAGATGTGCCCGTCAAAAACTGCTTGCAGAATGTGACCTGCAGTGGCGTAATTAGGTTAGAAATATTTGTAAGCTGGGGGCGGTAGCCCCACCCCCCCCCCCCACCCCCGAAGCTGAGGACATGTTTCGTAGTATGTAATAAAAATTTAACGAAAATATTTGTAAGCACTTGCATACAGAGCTACAGTGTAGCTACGCCACTGACCTGCTTAGAACTTTTTTTATTTTAGAGATAGAGCAAATATAACGTGTGATCTCTAAATTGTTGTTGAAATTGAGGATAATTTCCAGTTAGTATTGAGTTGCATTTTCTTCAATATTGATAAAGGAAAAATATATGCATCCAAGAATTTGTATGCAACGTAAACAAATTATGAACTTATTAAGTAGTACTGGTATACCCCTGTTGGTTTAGCAAAGTTCTGTAAACTATTATGTAAATTTTAAGTACAATTTGACATTCATTTCTCTTTACGATAACATGATAAGTGATTTCATGTTCACTACCAGCTGTTCATTGTATTGATTAATTCGTCGTATATTTTCGTACCTAAAGTGAGGCCCAAAGTGAAATATAAGCTTCATCGTAGAAAGTTAAAATTAGCTATCGATGCATCGTTTAAACTATTGATCTTCAGTGTAACGTTGTTTACAATTTTAGATAAAGCAAGTCTATCTATGAAGAATTAACCTAGATTTCTGCAGTTACTCTTTTTACTATGGGCGGATTTACGATATCAATATAGCGGTGTGGAAAACATCTTTGAGGCAGGAAGTCTGCCTTTTTAATCCCCCAATAGGTCAAGCCCCTGTGTTTAACTATAATCTGGCGTCCAACTAATCGTATTCAGAGTAGTACATACAATGTAAATCGACAAGGAATGTTTACCCCTCCTGAGCACCTGCTCCCACCTCTGGTATATCCAGGGGTCCGTGTTTGCCCAAAAATCTACTTTGTATAGCTTGTAGGAGTTACGAGATTGATCACTGTTTGTTATCTTCACCTTTCACGTTTGTGTTTTAAACTCAACTAGTGGAAAAAATCACTTATATATCATAAACAAGAAAATGTAGATATCGTTATTGATTGGTTGATGTTTACCGCCACACTCAACAATTTTTCAGTTTCCTGGTGGCGCCCAGTTTTTATTGGTGGAAGAGAGAACCCAGATTTGTACAATATACCTGGGAAGAGACCACCGACCTTCCGAAAGTAAACTGAGAAACTTTCTCTCTTATCGGCGCGAGCAGGATTCGAACCCGCGCCGACAGAGGTGAGAGGCCGTATGATTCGGAGCGCGATGCTCTAACCACTCGGGCACAGAGGCCCCCTGATACCGTTATTGAATTATTCCTTT
The DNA here is from genome assembly GCF_947568905.1 of Ostrea edulis. Classification (NCBI taxonomy): domain Eukaryota; kingdom Metazoa; phylum Mollusca; class Bivalvia; order Ostreida; family Ostreidae; genus Ostrea; species Ostrea edulis. Next base: position 13,626,871 of record NC_079173.1, on the reverse strand, counting down.
CAGTCATATTTTCCTGCCGAAAGGTAGGTGATAGGAATAATCTAATTTCAATTTTAAGAAATACCATGTTTTTGACGAAATGTGATATTTTAATGAATTCATTTACATTATTATGAATTTTCATTGTGCATATATGTACATCCCAAAAGCATCCAAGCTGATGATATTGATTATTTGATCTGAATTTGCAAAAATTGGATTGAGTGGGAATAAGTGCTGTGATTTCAAATGAAAGCCATGATAGACACATTGGTTTTTCATCCAGATGTAAGTAAAATCATAAATGCATGTTTTCAATTCATATATTGAAAATTCAGTTTATTGGAAATGTCTGTGACTTGTGGGTAATTATATAATAAAAAAAACTTATATTATTGGGAACAGTATAAATCTATGGCTAATTCTCTAACTTTGATGTGTTTTTTATGCATGATATTAAATCAATATAAATTGATTTATTTGTTATTGATGGTGTTGCATATAGTCATAGATTATACTTTAACTTGGTCTAGTGTGTAGTTTTTTGGCAAGGTAAAAGACACTTTTCATGAAAGAAACCTACAGGCTACTGAAAAGTATTATCCTTTTAGTCACTAGCTGTAATTTTATTCTAAGTAATACTGGTAGAAAGTGGTGTGGTGTACCAGTTTACTTGACCATGGTGATAGTCCTTATGGTAATTAATTTACTGCTTTCAGTGGGTTAAATTACAAGCATGCATGAGATATGAAGAAGCACCAGTGATTACATTCTTTTAAAAATAACCATTGATATTTTAAAAATGAAATTGTCATCAACTGATTTTCTATCATAAATCATGTAAATGCAAGTTCATAATTAATGTGTTCATAATTAATGTATTTATGGCCATTGGGAGTTTTAGGGAGGTATATTTGAAAGCTGCCAGAGGTTTGCCGCAAACTATATTAGGCTATCTGAAAATGTTTGCCAAAGGTTCGCCGCAAAGTGTATATGGCTATCAGAAGTTTACCAAAGGTTAACCGCAAAACTTCACCAGAGGTTCACCATAAACCATTCCATATATGGCAATCTCAAGTTTGCGGCAAGTTTACCGCAAACTTCATTTGCATGGTAAAAAGTCGCCGTAAGGTTGCTGCAAACAATCTGCCGTAACCTTGCCGCTAAGTTTGCAGCAGATTCACCGCAGTACTTCGCCAGAAGCCTTATTTTTTGGTAAGGGCAGGTAAATTAAAGAAAAATTTGGCTTGATTGTCAACTCAAAAAAATACATGTAGATGTAATTTCCCTAAATTAAAAAAAAAGTTCAATCTACAGTGGAATGGGGGGTGGGGGTTATTTGGTACATGTATAAACGCAGTGACATCACATGATGACGCTGAAACGGACATTAAAGCGAGATTAGTAAAAGTCAGCGAATCCTTTATCAAAGTTAAACAGCATCATTAGGAACTGTTTAACAGATGTGTACAATCATTTTCGTGTATGGAGCCGAGTGTTTGAGGATGACTGAAAAGTACATAACCAAGCTCTCACGCCTTTGTCGTAATGGATGCCTTAGAAAGATCTTGAGGATATTTTGGCCAATAAATTTTTTACACAGAATGGCAAAATCGGCAGATATGAAGATAATACTGAGAAAATATCAATGGTGTACTAAAGTTGGTCACGTCTTAAGAAAATCAAGATTTGTGATCATCCACACAGTTTGACTATTACCACTGGAGTGCCACAAGGACCTCTTCTGTGACCACTTTTGTTGTTAATCTATCTTGACGATGTAGCACAAAATATGTTATTCCTTTGTAGATTGTATGCAGATAATTCAATATGCGCACAAGAACATACGTAATGTAGAAATGCTTCAACTACAGCAGGATTTTCAAGAACGGATTTATGGTTTCTTTGAATAGAATTAGTTGGCTCTCCTACACAACCGAGTTTAAAACCGAAATGAAATCCATCTACTAGATATCTGACCAATAAGGGATCATAACCATACAATTCATGCGCTAGTATCTGAGCGTTTATTGGTGTTGGAATTTGGTTTGTATGATTTTGTAGAGTCTGATTGGTTTTTTTAAGTACATTTGATTCTAGGATGGGTATCCCTGCAGGACTGACAGACGTGCTTGAACGGACAGGGGCATGTTTTACACTTCTTACCATTGTTGTAGTTATAGCAGACTTTGGGGTGTTTTTCAGATTTGGGTCGAAAATTGGGTCGAAATGATTGCTTGTGATGATGGATTGTACAAGCAGAGACAAACAATTCAGAGAGAACTGTCTGCCACGGAATTGTATTATGCTGCCGCAATTTGCGGAAGTTGACATTTCCATGGCTCGGTGCAATTTCCCTAATACGCAAGATCGCGATTACTTTTTCCGTCTTGGTTTTAAATTTTACTTTCCCTTTTCAAAGTCTCGCGAGACCCAGAATATGCGAGAATTTGGGCATGTTGGTAAATAATACCAGTTCTGCAACTTTTGTCGTGATCGATTCACCTGATTTTAACAATGGTGCACTATCATTGCATTGCAGTATACTGTAGTAATGATTCAAGAAAGAAACAAAATACGCAGAAATATCCACAACTGATAGATTTTAATGGAAATGTGGTGGATGTTCCCCCACTGCTGTCAGCCTGGAATTCCCAAAGCTGAGAAGAGCTTGCGTCAAAACATATATCTTCACGAGCTAAATTCAGGAGTTCATCATTTTCTCTGTATCTAGACGTTTTTACACACCTTTCATTTAAACATGCTTTTAATTGTGGAAAGCACGGGTTAAATCATCTTCCGATGCCATGTTTGAATAAAGAAAAAATGCCCAAGATCGACACGCTTTTCCGGACTTCTTTAAAAGAGAGTTCCGCTAACTCGATATTTACGATCTTGCGTATTACGGAGCCATACTTCAATAAGTGCGGAGCATCTAAAGGTCTTTTCTCAATGTAGATTGCCATGAATTGGAAGAAGGCAGTGGTCCAATGGTCAATGGAAAGATTAGATTTTTTATGTAGAAAATCTTATAAAATCATGATATTAAAATACTCGAAGAATGGTCAAATAACTGAATAGTGAAATTCAATCCTAATAAAGCTAAGGTTTTGTTTTCACCAAGGCAAATCACAATGAAATTCCATGACTGCCTTTTCAAAAATATTGCATGTAGTTGAGGGTAACATTGAAAATTTTCACCCCGAGAAAACCATTGTCAACCGAGGCGCAGCCGAGGTTGACAATGGTTTCTCGAGGGGTGAAAATTTCAATGTTACCCTCAACTACATGCAATATTTGTTTTATTATATTGAATGTTATGTAAACTGGAAAGCAGAAAAACTTACGTCTGTTGACATTTGATCAATCACTGTCATGCGATATTTCGTATTTCGATGCGGGTACTCGCGTTTATTACAAACGCTCAAACGACGTCGTCTAGCAATCTACGGCGAACCGTACGCGCATAAATTTGACGCATGTGATAATTTTTTATAATATCACCCGTTGTCAAGTACTGTTACCCGTTGCTAGATACTATCACCCTGGGGCGCGTGTTTTGTGTTCTCAGAGGGTAACAATATGTTTTTTTCAAATGCTTCTCGACCAATCAGGTTCGAGTATTTTACATGAAAGTATAATAATTAGAAATAACTTCTTCTCACAAACATCTTGAGTCTGACTTTTTCTAATGATTTTAAAAGATATGTATATATCAACGATATCTTAAGAAAACTAATATAGAAACTTAAATTCACTTTATCTAAAAACAAAATATCTAAATTGTATATGACTTTTGTTAGACCTATACTAGAATATACGTCAGTCGTATGGGATGATGTTCTTCTGCAGAAATCGAAAAGTTAGAAAAAGTGCAGCTTCACGCCGCTAGAGTTCTGGCATCTAAAAAATCATTATATCTAGAAACAGACTGGGAGCCTCAATGTGTAAGATGGAAAATCGTTAAATTAATTAACAATGTATAAGATTCACTTACTGGTGTACCACAATATCTAGGCGATGTCATTGACAATTTTCGAAAAGATACGTCCTGCTATGTGTGCAGTACTTGTTACGAAGATTCTATACCTCTTAGAACTAATCAAGAAATATATACACACTTTTTATTTCAGATGCCATTTGCAAATGGAACTCTCTATATGTAGCAAACGAAACATAGAAAGCAACATCTATCTGTCAGTTCCACAGAAACATTTCTAATAATGATGGTATTTCATAAGTGTTTATGTAGCCGTGTGAAAATTTTGTAAATAACTTTTAAGTTTTATGATTAAAAAGAATTGAATTTGCAATTGATAAGATTGTATAATAAAGTTCTACTAGAAACTTATGCCAAAACAATGGCAAGCAGCTTTGATTTTATTTAATTTCCAATTTGATGTAATTAGTATTTTCCCGCCAAAAGTTTGGTGAGCATTTGGCGCCTCTTATAGTCATGTGACTTTAGACCAGGGTTGGATTTTTTCATATTGTCCAGTGGGTTTGAAGTGTACAGACGTTTGAGTTTTAGTTATAGTTGGAGTTATTTCGCCATCGTGGTATGTCTGGTTTTTCTTTGTTTTTATGGAAGCAATAGCATCGCAGTTGTTGGCGCTCTTAATTATATTGCTAATATCTAACAAAGTGCATGTTTAACTTTTATTGCAGTTGCACCAAAGAAGCTTTGAAATATAGTTTACAGCTTTACATTTGATAAATATCAAGCCTAAAGTCCATAACTTTGGTAAGTTATACTATTTAGACTGTTTAAGCAATATAAAAGTCAACTAAAGCAATAATATAAATATTTTGTTTTTAATCTTATTTTTCTCACTTATTAAATATAAATAAGTTCGGTGGATCACTTTTATAAATTGTGATTAAAGTGCTTGAATATCATTTGATATAACTTTATGCTAAGTTTCAAATGATACAATATATGTATATATAACATGTATAAAATGTATATATGTATTTGACTGATGTACATTTTCATGTCATTTTGATATGCGGCTTTCTGTTTGTTACAGGGCATTTCAGTTTATTCTATTTGAATGAAATATAAACACGAACTTTTAACAAGGATTTACGCTGTTGTTGTATTTCTATCAACGCATCGTTAGTTACATTTACACATTTTCTTCTTGGTGAAAGAATAGCAAATATTCATTCTTCATTAAGACATAACCGTTTGCTTAATTATGATTTACACAGAAGAAACATTATGAGAAGACACATATCTCTTTTTCTTTATTTATAAAAGATTTTCAATTTTAAGAAATACCATGTTCAATGAACGTTTTCAGATACAAGAATTATCTATTATTACATAGATTTTACTTTGTGACAGTGACAATTTGGGGGTTGAAATTAATAGCAATTTTTCAATGCTGTTCATAAATGACCTTTAGCTGTAGCTTGTATTCCTTTTTTTACCATCATTCCTTTCAAAGGAAAATTAATTCATCTATTATGCTTCTTGGTATATATTACACACTGATGTATTTCCAATGTACAGCCCTTCACCCCTGGAACACAATGGTAAAAAAGTAATAAGTTTTGAATGGTCACCCTTGTAATGTATTTGAATAATCCGGATATTGTCAGGTTGACCATACGTGTTCTATTTTTTAGTGTTATGTTTTAGAACGGAATAAACGAGTTGAGATCACGGCATGGCTATATGTTGGTGTTTGGACTAGGTGTCCGTTATATTAATGTCTGTAGAAGACATTTCATGGTGTCAGAAGAAAACTTTGACGTACCAAAACAATGGATCAGTTAAAACCGCCGTCGCACTTAAGTTTTGAAGGGAATTTAGCTAAAAATTGGAAAGAGTGGCTGCAAGGATTTCGCCTATACTTGGTAGCCTCGGGGATCGACGAAAAGGCGGGAAAAGTGAAGGTTGCTACCTTTTTACATGTTGCTGGTGTCGAAGCGAGACGTATTTACAACACATTCAACATTCCTGAGGAGGATGCTGAAAAACTAGAGGTAGTGTTCAAAAACTTTCAAGACTACGTTGAACCACGTAAGAACTTAACGTATGTACGCCATTTATTTTTCACACGAAATCAAGAAAGTCATGAAACAATCGATAATTATGTCACTGACTTAAAAAACAAAGCCATACAATGCGAGTTTGGTGATTTGAAAGACTCGTTGAATAAAGACAGGATAGTGTGTGGTATTTCGAGTGAAGCATGCAGAGCCAGGCTACTACGGGAAGCAGATTTATCATTAACTAAGTGTTTAGACATTTGCCGTGCTTCTGAAGTTTCCGAACAGCAATTGAAAAGTTTACACAAAGAACCATCAACTGCTGTAGCTGCTCATGTTGTAACTAGAAAACCTGAAAAACTACAGAACCGCGGTAGTACCAGAAAACAAACAGCTCACGTTCACTCAAACACTAACAAACTGAATGCGTGTAGTAAGTGTGGAAAACAACATGAGAAAGGGAAATGTTTTGCGTACAACAAGAATTGTTACAAATGCAAAGGCCGTAACCATTTTGCAAAATACTGTAATAAGACACCAAAATCTGTGCATTACGTGGAAGAGGAATCACATGACCTATACTTGGGCATAGTGAATGTGGACACTATTCAGGAAGAGGTACCATGGACTGAGACAGTGAACATTAACAAAGTACCGGTTACATTCAAGCTGGACACAGGAGCTCAGGCGAATATAATACCAAGGAATGTGTTCAAAGAACTACACATCTCTCCGAAGCATTTACGAAAAGTAAAAGTGAACCTGTACACTTACAATGGTGAAGTCATGAACCCAGATGGGAAGATTGATATCAGATGCCGAATCCGTAAAGTGGAACGTACACTTCCGTTTTACATCACTGCAAAAGGAAGTACACCGATACTTGGCAAAGAATCATGTGCACGCCTAGGATTAATCCAACACATACCAGCAGATTCCATAGAAAGTGCGGATGTTTGTGTAACAAAGGACAAACTACTGCAACAGTATCAGGATGTTTTCAGTGGACTAGGACATCTACCAGGAAAATATCACATTGAAATTGATCCGAATTCAACGCCAGTGATACACCCACCAAGGAAAGTGCCGGCAGCGTTACACAGTTCTGTACGTGATGAACTTCAACGCATGGAAAAATTGGGCGTGATCGCAAAACAGGATGGTCCTACGGATTGGGTTCACAGTATGGTAACAGTACGGAAACCAGGGAAAATTCGTATATGCTTGGATCCAAAAGACTTGAATCCGCACATAAAGCGAGAACATTACCACTTAGTAACTGTGGAGGAAATCATTGAACGACTACCAAATGCTAAAGTGTTCTCAAGATTTGATGCTACGCATGGTTTTTGGCATATTGAACTAGACGAAGCAAGTTCAAAGGCACTCACTTTTAACACACCATTTGGTAGATACCGATATCTACGACTTCCGTTTGGAATAACTTCAGCGTCAGAAGTGTTCTCGAAACGATTACAGGAGTTTTTTAAAGACTTACCTGGTGTTGAGTGTCTAGTAGACGATATCCTTGTTCATGGAGAAAACGTCTCGGAGCATGATGAAAATCTCGTTCGTATGCTGGAGCGATGTCGTCAAATTGGGCTCAAGCTCAATAAGGATAAAGTAGAACTCAGAGTACCTGAAGTGAAATACGTTGGTCACGTCATAGGGAGAGATGGACTCAAGGTTGATCCGGAAAAGGTTCGTGCTATTGTAAACATGCCAGAACCGACAGATGTTCAAAGAGTGCGCCGATTTCTTGGACTAGTGCAATATGTGTCGAAATTCATACCAAACCTAGCAGAGATTTCTGAACCTCTCCGATTGCTTACGAAAAGTGACGTTTTGTGGCACTGGGACAAACAGCAAATTGACAGTTTTGCGAAACTAAAAAACTTATTAACGCAAGCACCAGTTCTTCGCATTTATGATCTTCAAAAGGAAGTCACCATTTCTGTGGATGCAAGTTCCAAAGGATTGGGTGCAGTATTATTGCAGAACGGACAGCCCGTCGCATACGCTTCACGAGCACTGACAGAGACTCAGCAGAGGTATGCACAGATAGAACGAGAGATGCTCGCAGTTATCTATGGATGTGAAAAATTTCACCACTACATCTATGGACGTTCAGTTACCATAGAAACAGATCACAAACCTTTGCTAGCGATTCATCGCAAACCACTATACAGAGGTCTTGAAAAGTGTCGGTAATGTCGGATTATCCGATAAAAGTAGTAAATGTCCGACACAAGTTACTTAATTGTCGGTCCTGATGGCCGATATAAGATCGGGATCGAAGTCCGTTTTTTACCGGGGAAAATGGCGGCCATGTGGCCCATAAATTTTCAAATCGATGCTAAATCCGGCAACACATTGAAACTTCAACGTGATGAATCAGTTGTGAGGAACTACGAGGAGAAGAGAAACCGATTGTATCTCTGCCTGGCAATCTGGGAGACAATGGCTTTTGTTTGCAGTGATTTTACCTACTGCTTGGTGACACAATCTGATCAAAGTCGAAACTGACGAAAGACCAGCTACACCCGGGCAAAAGTGAGAGAAAAAGTAGTTACAACGATTGCAGAGGAAGATGAGAAGAAGTTGAGAGGAATATATAGGATAGAGAGAAAAATGGAGGATGAGGGAGAAGTGGAGGGTGAGAGAGAAATAGAGCAAGAAAGTGACTCAGACAGTGAAAGTGGGGAAGATTCATTCAGAGTGTATTAAGGAAGATGAGAAAGGCCATGAAAAGATAATTTATAAACGTATAGCCGAGATGGAGATTGAATATAATTACACTGTAGTTGATTTTAAATAAAATTTATGAAAACCTCAAAAGCGATGCATTTTTATCTGGACTGACAAAATTTTGTTTGGGCTGACACTATTTCTAACAGTGTCAGACCAAATGTCTGACACTTCAAAAGAAATTTCAAGAACTCTGACTATATCAAGCTACTCATAGACTACAGAGGATGCTTATGCGTTTACAACGTTACGACGTTACTTTAGAATACGTTCCGGGAAAGGAAATGTTCATTTCCGATGCGTTAAGCAGGGCTTACTTACAAGAGTGTACAGAATCACTGGTTGATGAGGACATAGACATCAATTTCATTGAGCAGGAGCTTCCTATGACGGAAGGAAAACTTCAGGAGCTGAAGGACGCAACTGAGTCTGATGAACAGTTTCAGGCATTGGCCGACATAGTGCGACTGGGATGGCCAGAATCTCGGGTTCAAGTTCCAGCAGATATAAGAATATTTTGGAACTACAGAGATGAAATAATAGTTCTAAATGGTTTACTGTACAAGGGGCCAGCAGTGATGATTCCCAAGTTACTACGTCACCAAATGTTGAGGAAGTTACATGAACCTCACCTGGGTATAGTCAAAACCAAGCAGAGAGCCAGAAATATCATATTTTGGCCAAACATGAACTATGACTTAGAGCAGTTGATTAAGTCGTGTGGAGTGTGCAACTCATTTCGCAAATCAAACACAAAGCAATCACTCATACCTCATGAGATACCCTCTACTCCTTGGACCAAAGTTGGAGCTGATATATTTCATTTCAAGGGCAAAGACTATGTGTTGTTTGTGGACTATTACTCGAAATATCCAGATATTATACCTCTACCAAATTTGAGAGCATGTTCCACTATTGCTGCGTGCAAAACAGTGTTTTCAAGACAAGGCATACCCTTAGAGCTATTCACGGACAACGGACCACAATTCAGTTGTCATGAATTCAAACAGTTTGCATCTGAATGGGAGTTCACGCACAATACCTCCAGTCCCCACTATCCACGTTCAAATGGTCAAGCGGAACGCTGTATTCAAACCGTAAAAAACTTACTGAAAAAGGCAGAAGAGAGTAATGGTGACCCAAATATTGCTCTTCTGGAATACAGAAACTCGCCTATTGATGGAGTTGACCTGTCGCCTGCACAGTTATTGATGAACAGGACTCTTCGTTCAAAACTACCAACAACCAAAGTGTGGTTGGAACCAAATTCACTGACGTCTCCACAATCCAAACTTCAACTTAGGCAGATGAAACAGAAATATTTCCATGACCGAAAGTGTGCAAAATTACCGCATGTTGAGGATAAAGAAGTTATCCGTATACAGAATCCAGACAATCGTCAGTGGGAACCAGCTGTAGTTCAAAAGGACTTCGGAAACCGTTCGTACAACGTTTTAAATCAGCAAGGGAACACAGTAAGAAGAAACAGGAGTCAGATGTTGAAAAGCAACGAAACAAGATTCCATATTTCACCACCGGAAGTGGAAACATCGGAATTCGAACAACCGGAAATGGAACAAATGAGCGATTATGTTCCAAGTGTGAGTGATAATGTGAAATCCGGTAATGTATCCATGAATATCAGTGTGCGTTCCAAACCAGAAAATTCTATTTCGTCCGGAAACGTTACCAGATCTGGAAGGGTTACTAAACCACCTACCTACCTTTCCGAATATGTGAAATAACTTTGTAACAATGGTCATGATGTTCATGCAGTTTGTAGTATTATTTCATGAATTTATGTATATGAAGGTATCATAACAAGCATATGATTTTGAAAATGTTAATTCAATAAGACATTTAAATTTTGCAGAATTGACATTCACAATTTTTTTTTTCAAGTTAATGTGTAACTATATTGGTGAATGATTTATTCTTTATCTTAAGGAGGAGGATGTAATGTATTTGAATAATCCGGATATTGTCAGGTTGACCATACGTGTTCTATTTTTTAGTGTTATGTTTTAGAACGGAATAAACGAGTTGAGATCACGGCATGGCTATATGTTGGTGTTTGGACTAGGTGTCCGTTATATTAATGTCTGTAGAAGACATTTCAACCCTTAGCCTGGAAATTACAGAATTACTACCCGGGTCAAGTCTCGTCCCACTCGAGAATATTTCACTCGTGTGGAGATATCACCATTTGCCGGTGAAGGGCTGCAAATACTCAGCGGTTACGGCCTTTGAGCAGGGAGGGATCTTTATCGCGCCACACCTGCTGTGACACGGGGCCTCACTTCTTGCGGTCTCATCCGAAGGACCTGGTAAAGGAGTTAGAAAGAAAACGTGTATTTTTTCCAAGATTTTTATTGTATTTATTTTGATGAATGCCATCACCAGCATATTTAAGATTGTCCAGTCTTTCCCTTTGGTTATAATTTTCTTTATTACAAAAACGACTTACATGTACAATGGAAAGGAGAAATCTGGACAACCTTGTGCTCGATATAGCGAAGCGCTTATTTATATTCTCTCAATTTCAGATCAGTGCGCATGTGCAAAGGGAAAATCCCGTCTGAAAATAGAAATGCGCATACCTGATAGGGTCGTATCAACATACGGCCCGCTTCAATGTTGCGACGTCATAGGTAACCTAATTTGCATTAATTATTCATAGTTACAAGGAGCAAGGAAAGTTCTATGTGCGATATCATCAAAGGCTTCCAAAACCGGTCATTCGATGAATATCAATGAAAAAACAGACAACCCCGATTTCAAAAGACAACATACATAAACGTTTCAGTAAAATAAAACGCCAAACCTTTAAGTTAAGGTATTAATCAATATCTTGGGGCATTGTAAATTGCATACTTCAAACTGATGTTTTACAACATTTAAATCATCGGGGGTGGGGTGTTATGTCACAGCTAAAGTAGGAAGGTCCTCTATATTGAATTCAAGCTGATTTTCATAATAATACATGTAATATATTTCACGCTAAATGTACATGTATAATTATGGCATTCACTTTGTCTATGCACATGTTTTATGAGAATTTTTATCAATTAATCTTCGGTTAGAACCTCACCAGTAATTAAAACTTGTGTTTGAACCTTCATTTCATTTCGTAAAAATATCGAAGGTAAAAACATTGGAGAAATGTAAATATCTGTTTATAAAGTCTCAAGTATTGCATCACAAAATCCAAGAGTAAAAAAAAAATAATTTCAATATAAACCTGCTCCATGTTCCTCTGATTCTAAAGTTAAGAGTTATCTTTTCCTGTCCATTGCACTAAATACGAAATCTACATCTGTACAAGAGTATATTACAGTAGTGCTAGTGCTATTCTCCAAAGAGTTTATGTTGATTTACAATAGTTTGATATTTACATAAAATGTAGTTTTTGTTAAAGTGCTTATGATATTTTAAATAAATTATAAATGTAGGGGTACCTTTCATGATAACAAGATATATCTTAAAATAACAAGAGGCCCACAGGCCTTATCGGTCACCTGAATACTAGTGAAAAAGTATCACTACTTCCATGGGCTATGAAATCTAGAAAAAATTCCTGTTCTGAATGTCTACGCTAAATTCTAATGTTCAGCAACTGTATAAAACAAGATGTGTTCTTAAAACTTCACTGCCTTCAAAAGTGCATACTGATGAGCCTTTAAATAATAGGTGTATTGACATTAAATCATCAAAAGAAATGACTAATTTGGATTCATCCTAAAGTCATAACCCTGGGTTATGAAATTCACCATTTTTTGTACATCCTTTTCTGCTATTCCTAAACATGCATTTAGATTTTATACAATATCATCAAACTTACTCATAAATACTATATATTACTTTTAGCCCCACCCTGGGGTCAGAACCTTTACTCTGGGGATCATCAAGTTTACAATTTTGGACTAAAAGACTACCTGCTCTATCCATTTAGTTCAATTTAGTATCAATAGCACTAAAGATGCTATTTAAGTGTTTTACACATAAACACTACCCGGTATATAACAAGTTTGGCCCCGCCCTGGGGTCTGAACCCCTACCCCAGAAATTTACAATCTGGGTAGAAGTCTTCCTGCTCTACATCACTATGCATTTAATTTTTCTTTCACGTGTGTGCATGGTTCTAGAGAAGAAAATTTTTGAAAATTTTGTCAATTTTGGGCAGTTTTTGCCCAGCCCCTTGGGCCCAAGGGGTGCTGGAGTCCTGAAATGTAAAATTTATGTCCCCCTTGTCCCGATGATGCTACATACCAAATTTGAAAAGAATTGGACTGGTACTTATCAAGAAGTTAAAAATGTTCAATTGTTAACGCATGACAACCAATTGCAATATAGGTCACCTGAGTTTACTCAAGTGACCAAAAATCAAAAATCCCAAAAAAAATATAAATACATATGTATAGCATGACTTGCACCAAAAGTATCAGAAATCTAATAAATAGTAGTCAATATTTCACTATTCTTATAATTTAGTCCACTTTTAGAAGACACATTTAACTTTAAGTAATACACAACACATCCACTTTCTCTGTTTTTAATCATCTACTCAATTTAAACTACATACATGTATATACAGCATTGGTCAATAATGATACAACACAGGTGAATTCTAGTGAAATCACAGAAAGTCTTTACACTGAACATGATCTTAAAATGATGCTTCTAAATCGCCCATCTCCACATACACAGACTTAATCTGCGTGTAGTAGTCCAATTGTGTCCTGGTCATTTTCACGCCCCAGCCTAGATTTTAGAACGGTGCCTCTAAATCACCCATCTCCACATACACGGACTTAATCTGTGTGTAGTAGTCCAACGTGTCTGGGCCATTTTCACGCCCCAGCCCAGATTTTTTGTATCCCCCAAAAGGAACGCCAGCAGGGGTGACATTGTAGTTGTTGATGTAAAGCGAGCCTGACTCTAAAGCTGAGGCAACGCGGTATGCTCGCTGGAGGTTACTGAAAGGGAAAAATACAGGTGTGAAAAAACCCAGAGATTTTATTTTCTTATTTCCAAATTTTGTGGATTAGTATTTCGTAGCAAAAAAAAAAAAGAGAGAGAGAAGTAAGAAGTTTTCAAATTAAATCCTTTGAATAGATCTGCAAAGATTGTAAAAAAAAAATATTTACAGCAAAATACAAAGATTTTAGATAAAGTATCTTAAATATATATAATCATGAAATATTATCAACCTTGAAAAACATGTATATTTATATACATATGTAGCATTTGACATTGTTAATCTTTAAGTTGTATAAGAAATCTTTATATATATACAGTACAGTAACAAACTTAATTCTATAAATCATACACGTACATGTAAATACTTTCAGATTTGTGTACCTTTCATTTATTTTTAGATAACGCCGCCTTACTTTGTAAAGATTCCACCAGCCAGTCCATACTCAGAATTGTTTGCTCGGGCAATGACCTCTTCCTCCGTGTCAAAGGTCAAGACGGACATCACAGAGCCAAAAACCTCCTCTCTGGATACCGTCATGTGGTCCTCACAGTTAACCAGAATACAGGGACTGACAAAATATCCTCCCAGACTGGGGTCAGGGGTCACCCTCTCCCCACCACACAATACAGATGCACCCTGTGTTCATAATGGAAATGGAATTACATGTAGTAAGTTCGTTCAAATGAAACGCATGTCCACAATGATGGATGAGTCAAACTGTGCCAAAGACCTTTGTAAATATTCAACATCAGTAACGACCTCTATGCTTAATTGCTATCTCATTATAATTGAACTCCTCAGTGCATATAAGGCTACCGTACATACCGACTTAACATGTCTAAACATCTTGACCATTACTTACATCAAAGCAAGATACCCAAATAGCATCCACGTGAATGTCCAGAAACAAAAGCTTTAAAAATAGTACATTGTGCCACATGTGAAGAACAGTTTTAAATTTATTACGGCTGAAACGATACGCCCCCTTCATGATACAATACATATTTCAATACTTATGCCACGATTCGATATTATCAATACGATACAGTTTACAGAAGAAACCAATAACATTGAAGAAAAAATTAATTACCATGAATCAAAATCTTAATTTTAAAAGCAAAATGTTCCAAACTGCCGAACAGCAAGATACCTGTTGGCTATGTAATTTAAACTGATAAAGTTCATTATTATTTTCATCAACCTCAAGGCAAACAACATTCTAACTTTTTTCGATGCTATTTTGTCCTTCATGCAGGTAGAAATAATAGACACAGGCTGAGCCTGATGTATTTTACTGACCTGTTTGTATTAAATGTATTGAACCGAAAATCGAGGCAATGAATCAAATATTGAATCGTGTTTATATTCAATTGATATTTTGGTGATTTATTTCAGCCCTATAATTTATGTACATGTCCTGCCAGTAAATGTATAATAAAGTTTCTCTCTCTCTCTCTGACAGTAGTGTATGACCTCTCTCTCTCTCTCTCTCTTACTGCACTCTGACATACAATATGATCAGTTCTCTCTGTGTGTCTATTTACCTCCTTCTTAGCAATCTCGATGTAGTGCATCACTTTGTCAAATTGTTCTTTACTGATAGTGGCCCCAACAGTAGTGTCTTCATCAAATGGGTCCCCTATCTTCATACGCTTCGTTCTCTCCACTAACTTAGCCAGAAAGGGTCCCATCAAACTCCTGTGAACAAACACTCGGGTCCCATTTGAACAAACCTGGAAAAAAGTTTTATCCACATTGATGGTTATCTGAAATTGTAGTTAATTAACACTGTATGCCTTTAGCAAGAAACTTGCTGCACAAAGTTAAATCAATGAAACGTTAATCTTGCACTATCAGACATTTACAAATGACAACTATACCTGTGCAATAAATCATATAATCCTACCTATTCATTATAATTTAAAGGCATAGGGTCTATCTTTTATCTCTAAAATGACGTCACAATATTTTGCAAGAACTTCAAAAAACAAATTTGTAGTATTAATTATGAGTTATCTATAGCTGCAGCACTTTGAAATTAAAGTCATTTTGACGTTTTAGCCCTTTATAAAATGTTTGTCTGGAGGACAATATATTAAACTGGTACCTCGATGATTGTTGGCTACACACAAACATAAGAGATGCGAAGTCAACAGGGTACCAGTTTAGGCAAATGAGAACAGGAAATTATTTTGTAATTACTATCATATCCAATGTGTTTGTAAACATTCTGAAGAACTTTTTGTGATTTTCTAGTTATGATCTTAAATTTCACCACCTTTTTGGAACATGCAAAATTTCACCAATATCTTAGACCCTATGCCTTTAACAATAGCAACTCTCTTTATATATGTATACTGGATCTACACGAGATCCATGTAACATGTTGATCAAATACCTGTCCTTGTGATAAAAAGTTGGCTAGCATTGCGCCTGTCACTGCATTGTCAAGGTTACAATCTTCAAAAATGATACATGGAGATTTCCCTCCCAATTCCAACGTTACATGTTTTATATCCTAATAAAAATAAAACAATGATAAACATTGTATGAAGGACATATACGCATCAGACATTTTTGTATGTACTATACAGGAAGCATATGATTATTCTTAGCTTTTGGAATTTTATTAAATTAATGCGCATCACGTACCTTGGCACAGGCTTCCATTATTTTGCTGCCTGTTACCTCGCTGCCAGTAAATGACATCTTGGCAACTCCTGGGTGGGTGGTTATCATCTGTCCTGTCTTAGTCTCACCCTAAATAACAGACAAATTAACTGTACAACACTAAATAACAGACAGATTAACTGTACAACACTAAATAACAGACAGATTAACTGTACAACACTAAATAACAGACAAATTAACTGTACAACACTAAATAACAGACAAATTAACTGTACAACACTAAATATCAGACAAATTAACTGTACAACACTAAATAACAGACAAATTAACTGTACAACTCTAAATAACAGACAAATTAACTGTACAACACTAAATAACAGACAAATTAACTTTACAACACTAAATAACAGACAAATTAACTGTACAACACTAATTAACAGAAAAATTAACTGTACAACACTAAATAACAAACAAATTAACTGTACAACCCTAAATAACAGACAGATTAACTGTACAACCCTAAATAACAGACAAATTAACTGTACAACACTAAATAACAAACAAATTAACTGTACAACACTGAATAACACACACAGTAACTGTACAACACTTAATAACAGACAAATTAACTGTACAACACTAAATAACAGACAAATTAACTGTACAACACTAAATATCAGACAAATTAACTGTACAACACTAAATAACAGACAAATTAACTGTACAACCCTAAATAACAGACAAATTAACTGTACAACACTAAATAACAGACAGATTAACTGTACAACACTAAATAACAGACAAATTAACTGTACAACCCTAAATAACAGACAAATTAACTGTACAACACTAAATAACAGACAGATTAACTGTACAACACTAAATAACAGACAAATTAACTGTACAACCCTAAATAACAGACAAATTAACTGTACAACACTAAATATCAGACAAATTAACTGTACAACACTAAATAACAGACAGATTAACTGTACAACACTAAATAACAGACAAATTAACTGTACAACCCTAAATAACAGACAAATTAACTGTACAACCTTAAATAACAGACAAATTAACTATACAACACTAAACAAGAGGTACTGTGAGCAATGCTTACTAAGAATAGCCCCCGCTTACCCCAATTTCCCAAAGGGTGTTGGTAATAAGTATAAACTACCTCTTTTCTGAGTGTAAAAAACAAATGGCATGACAAACCTTGGGTATTCTCGTTTGTAGGGAGAAATGGATTATCTAGGAACACAGCATCTCCATGCAATGAAAAAAGCCGTTAAAGAATTTAAATGGAAACCATATTGCTACTTCGATGTCCAGTGCGTGTGACCTTTGACCTTTTCACCCCAAAATCGATAGGGAACATCTTCATCCCATGGGTAGTCCATGTGTATGATATGGTGACTGTAGGTGGAAAGGATAACGCTTTAGAGCCCGGAAACCATATTGCTACTTCAATGTCCCGTGCGCTTGACCTTTGACCTTTTGACCCCAAAATCGATAAGGAACACCTTCATCCCATGGGTAGTCCATATGTATGATATGGTGACTGTAGGTGGAAAGGATAACGCTTTAGAGCCCGGAAACCATATTGCTACTTCGATGTCCAGTGCACTTGACCTTTAAACTTTTGAACCCAAAATCGATAGGGAACATCTTCATCCCATGGGTAGTCCATATATATGATATGGTGACGGTAGGTGGAAAGGATAATGCTTTAGAGCCCGGAAACCATTGCGTCTACAGACGGACGGACGGACAGACAGACGGACAACCCGATTCCAGTATACCCCTCCCACAACTTGTTGCGGGGGGTATAATAACAGACAAATTAACTGTACAACACTAAATAACAGACAAATTAACTGTACACCACTAAATAACAGACAAATTAACTGTACAACACTAAATAACAGACAGATTAACTGTACAACACTAAATAACAGACAAATTAACTGTACAACACTAAATAACAGACAAATGAACTGTACAACACTAAATAACAGACAAATGAACTGTACAACACTAAATAACAGACAAATGAACTGTACAACACTAAATAACAAACAAATTAACTGTACAACACTAAATAACAGACAAATTAACTGTACAACACTAAATAACAGACAAATTAACTGTACAACACTAAATAACAGACAAATTAACTGTACAACACTAAATAACAAATTAACTGTACAACACTAAACAACAGACAAATTAACTGTACAACACTAAATAACAGACAAATTAACTGTACAACACTAAATAACAGACAGATTAACTGTACAACACTAAATAACAGACAAATTAACTGTACAACACTACATAACAGACAGATTAACTGTACAACACTAAATAACAGACAGATTAACTGTACAACACTAAATAACAGACAAATTAACTGTACAACACTACATAACAGACAGATTAACTGTACAACACTAAATAACAGACAGATTAACTGTACAACACTAAATAACAGACAAATTAACTGTACAACACTAAATAACAGACAAATTAACTGTACAACACTAAATAACAGACAGATTAACTGTACAACACTAAATAACGCACACAGTAACTGTACAACACTAAACAACAGACAAATTAACTGTACAACACTAAATAACAGACAAATTAACTGTACAACACTAAATAACACACACAGTAACTGTACAACACTAAATAACAGACGAATTAACTGTACAACACTAAATAACAGACAGATTAACTGTACAACACTAAATAACAGACAAATTAACTGTACAACACTAAATAACAGACAACTTAACTGTACAACACTAAATAACAGACAAATTAACTGTACAACACTAAATATCAGACAAATTAACTGTACATTCTTAAATAACAGACATATTAACTGTACAACACTAAATAACAGACAAATTAACTGTACAACACTAAATAACAGACAGATTAACTGTACAACACTAAATAACAGACAAATTAACTGTACAACACTAAATATCAGACAAATTAACTGTACATTCTTAAATAACAGACATATTAACTGTACAACACTAAATATCAGACAAGTTAACAGTTGTGGAGAACTGTATAACACTAAATAACAGACAAATTAACTGTACAACACTAAATAACAGACAAATTAACTGTACAACACTAAATAACAGACATATTAACTGCACAACACTAAATAACAGACATATTAACTGCACAACACTAAATAACAGATTAGTTAACAGGTGCGGTCAACAGGTGAACTGATTTGGGTTTGATTAAGTTGGAAAAGTTATAACATGAGTTGGTGAACCTCACAGAAATAAAATGTAATAACAAGAGACAACAGGCCTTATTGGTCACCTGAGTATAAGTTAAAAGTATCACTAGCCCCAACTTGCACTACAGCCCCAGTGCAAAATCTAAAAAAACATTCCTGTATATCTAAATATGTAAGGGCTGTTCCAGAAATGATCAAATGGGGGGGTTGGGCGGCAAACGATACTTTTTTTTGTGTGGGTGGTCGTATTTTTTCATATTTTATTTGGTCCGTGGTTGGACTGTTAAATTTTTTTTATTATGGGTAGTGGGTAGTTTCTTTTGTTTTTTAATTTTGTGCCACGTGGGTGTTGAGTTTTCAGAATATTTTTATTGTCACTCTTGTCGTGTTGGTTACAAAACGTCGGAGGGAAAATTGAAAACGTGCTTTCGAAATGCTGCTTTCGAAATCGGAAATAACATAGAACTATTCGAGTTGTCGCTCTTTGTAGCGCATAACTTTCTATTTCCATTACGGCACTCTTCAAATTAGAGGCGCATTTAGTAGGGTCCCTTGGGACGTGATGGCGGCAAACTCTGTAGATTATTACAGTTTACAGTGCATCGATCTTGGGAATATTTTGAAATCAATAAGTATTCCGTTTTCTAATAAAAATAGGCAAACCTTGGTTGATTTATGCGAGGGTACCGATGCGTTATATTTATCAGTCAGTGTGATGGTGATATAGAGGCCTCCATTAGAAGATGAACGATTCATGGAAAAACATATCCATACCCATTTCATGATAATAGCATCGCTTGGACTCCCAATCTTTCCAACATTCTTGCCATAGATGCCTTTGATTGTTGATGTGACATTGTTTCTTCAGAATTACTGTGATACAATGTCGCACAGGCATTACCAATCATTGACTACTAGAATGTTTGTCCCGAAAACCTCGTGAGATTTGTACCGTTTTCATTTTTTAAAATATCTTTGTGGTGGATCTGGTTATGTTTTTTTTAATTAGATGGGTCATTGTAAAATGAGTTTTATCAATTTGATGGGTCATGGGGCAATTTTTTATTTTTTTTATGGGTGCTTGGTATATACAAAAGGTGCCTCCCGACCCCCCATGTATTTATTTCTGGAATAGCCCTAAGCGAAATTCTTAAATTCAGCTGTAGTATAAAACAATTTAGATGTGTTCTTCAAATGCAAATCCCCCTTAAGGTGCCCATATTGATGAAAGTGCCCACATTAATGAAAGTGCCCATATTGATAAAAGACTTTACATAATATACATGTACATGTATCTATATAATAGTGTTATGATTTGCATGAACCATATCTCATTAAAATCACAGTGTTTGTTTGTTATGCATTGATTTATGAATAAAATGATTTAAAATTACAATGATGCAGATATTTACATGGCTAGTTAGACACAAACTGGCAAGTAAAAAATCATGGAATATAAAAGGTTCATTGGGTTATTTCTTATACATGTTAGACACAAACTGGCAAGTAAAAAATCGTGGAATATAAAAGGTTCATTGGGTTATTTCTTATACATGTATTTACACAGATATTTATATTTCCTGTTGTCATCATGCGGCACTGGTAAATACCACTACAGACTACAGTAAAACATGCTTATAACAAATGTATACAGAAGGAAATCACACTTATTGCAAAGTGATATTCATTCCCCTATGAAAGGAAAATAATAAAAATGTTTTTAGATATGAAGAAATTTGGTTATAATAAACTGTTTTCTGCTGGCTCCTAAGGTTTGGTATTAACGTGTTCTACTGTAGTGAAAGTGTAAAGAATTGGTAGCCTGTTTGGCTCCTTCATTTAAAGGGTTAGTTTTAATCCCTGTTGGATAGTCTGGTAGAAAATTCTACAAATATTTTGTTACACATAGATTACAAGCTATTAATTCAATTAAACATAGCAATTCCTGTAGGACAGTCTAGTATTAACAGATATTTCATAACACACACAGAAGTAATTACAATCCAATAGAAAATTATGTGTACAACTTTTGCACAGACCTGTATCACATTATAGCAACCATCTGGAAGCCCCGCCTCCTTGTAGATCTCCCCTAACATAACAGCTGTCAGAGGGGTAAAGGGTGAGGGTTTGAACACGAAGGTGTTGCCACATGCAAGGGCAGGGCTGGATTTCCAGGATGCCATCTGGAGTGGGTAGTTCCAAGCTCCAACTCCCCCAACCACACCAAGGGCTTCACGGACTGTATAATTGAAGCTTCCATTAGGTAAAGGTAGGAATTCACCTGCAAATATATACATAAAGAGTTAGAGGTTTACAGTGTAAATTCATACTCTTGTTTATACCTTATCTGTGATCAGTGTACAAAATAATGGTGTAAATTTATACTCCTGTTAGTGTACAATGTAAATTTATACTCCTGTTAGTGTACAGCGTAAATTCATACTCCTGTTAATGTACAGAGTAAATTTCTACTACTGTTAATGTACAGTGTAAATTTCTACTACTTTTAGTGTACAGTGTAAATTTCTACTCCTGTTAGTGTACAGTGTATATTTATACTCATGTTAGTGTACAGAGTAAATTTATACTCCTGTTAGTGTACAGTGTAAATTTATACTCCTGTTAGTGTACAGTGTAAATTTATACTACTGTTAGTGTGTATAGTATAAATTTATGCTCATGTTAGTGAACAGTGTAAATTTATACTCCTGTTAGTGTACATTGTAAATTTATACTCCTTTTAGTGTACAGTGTAAATTTATACTCATGTTAGTGTACAGTGTAAATTTCTACTCCTTTTAATGTACAGTGTAAATTTCTACTACTTTTAATGTACAGTGTAAATTTATACTCCTGTTAGTGTACAGTGTAAATTTCTACTCCTTTTAATGTACAGTGTAAATTTATACTCCTGTTAGTGTACAGTGTAAATTTATACTACTGTTAGTGTGTATAGTATAAATTTATGCTCCTGTTAGTGTACAGTGTAAATTTATACTCCTGTTAGTGTACAGTGTAATTTTATACTCCTGTTAATGTACAGTGTAAATTTATACTACTGTTAGTGTACAGTGTAAATTTATACTCCTGTTAGTGTACAGTGTAAATTTATACTACTGTTAGTGTGTATAGTATAAATTTATGCTCCTGTTAGTGTACAGTGTAAATTTATACTCCTGTTAGTGTACAGTGTAAATTTATACTCCTGTTAATGTACAGTGTAAATTTATACTCCTGTTAATGTACAGTGTAAATTTATACTCCTGTTAATGTACAGTGTAAATTTATACTCCTGTTAGTGTGTACAGTGTAAATTTATACTCTTGTCAATGTACAGTGTAAATTTATACTCCTGTTAGTGTACACTGTAAATTTATGCTCCTGTTAGTGTACAGTGTAAAATTATACTCCTTTTAATGTACAGTGTAAATTTCTACTCCTTTTAATGTACAGTGTAAATTTATACTCCTGTTAGTGTACAGTGTAAATTTATACTACTGTTAGTGTGTATAGTATAAATTTATGCTCCTGTTAGTGTACAGTGTAAATTTATACTCCTGTTAGTGTACAGTGTAAATTTATGCTCCTGTTAGTGTACAGAGTAAATTTATACTCCTGTTAATGTACAGAGTACATTTATACTCCTGTTAGTGTACAGTGTAAATTTATACTCCTGTTAGTGTACAGTGTAAATTTCTACTCCTGTTAGTGTACAGTGTAAATTTATACTTCTGTTAGTGTGTACAGTGTAAATTTATACTCCTGTTAGTGTACAGTGTAAATTTATACTCCTGTTAGTGTACAGTGTAAATTTATACTTCTGTTAGTGTGTACAGTGTAAATTTATACTCCTGTTAATGTACAGTGTAAATTTATACTCCTGTTAATGTACAGTGTAAATTTATACTCCTGTTAGTGTGTACAGTGTAAATTTATACTCTTGTCAATGTACAGTGTAAATTTATACTCCTGTTAGTGTACAGTGTAAATTTATGCTCCTGTTAGTGTACAGTGTAAATTTCTACTCCTTTTAATGTACAGTGTAAATTTCTACTCCTTTTAATGTACAGTGTAAATTTATACTCCTGTTAGTGTACAGTGTAAATTTATACTACTGTTAGTGTGTATAGTATAAATTTATGCTCCTGTTAGTGTACAGTGTAAATTTATACTCCTGTTAGTGTACAGTGTAAATTTATGCTCCTGTTAGTGTACAGAGTAAATTTATACTCCTGTTAATGTACAGAGTAAATTTATACTCCTGTTAGTGTACAGTGTAAATTTATACTCCTGTTAGTGTACAGTGTAAATTTATACTCCTGTTAGTGTACAGTGTAAATTTATACTTCTGTTAGTGTGTACAGTGTAAATTTATACTCTTGTCAATGTACAGTGTAAATTTATACTCCTGTTGGTGTACAGTGTAAATTTATACTCCTGTTAGTGTACAGTGTAAATTTATACCCCTGTTTATACCTTTTCTGTGGTCGGGGTATAAGATAGCAGTGTTAATTTACACCCCTGTTTATACCTTTTCTGTGGTCGGGGTGTAAGATAACAGTGTTAATTTACACTCTTCCTAACAACTTATCTGTGATCCGTGTATGAAAGTACAGTGTACCTATAGCTGACATACTGTAAATACCTTATCTTACGTGAGTACTTAATCTCCATGATTCGTAGACTTCAAATTACGAGAACATGAATGCGTGAGTGGTCTGTTGACCGAGAGATTTTACATGTATTTTAGCAATGTAAAAAGAAAAGTGAGTAATTTCATCTTGAAGGTGATGTTTGTGCAAAAATATGCAATAATAAATGTGTATATTTAGGAATCTACAATGCACAACTTCTGACATAATTTTGATTTCCTTTTCACAAGCTCAGACAAGTAGAAATCAATCACACTTGAGGTTAAACTTAAGCTACTCCCATACAGATGGTGCATACATATGCATTTTACTGTAAACGTTGATAATTCCACGTGTTGTTAATTTTGCACATTTCCTTTGCAAACCATACGTGCAGTGTTTAATTACACAACATCAGTATCTTTAACTAATAAATTGCCTCTCTATGAGAATAGTACATGTGGGGGGAGGGGGGATTTACACGAAATCATGTATTTGTAAATACACCCCCCCCCCCCCCCCCACAAACACACACAATTTCCATGGTTACAGTATGAAGGATTTTTCAACCAAATCTTTGGGATGCCGTCTGTGTTTGTACATAAAATCAAATTGACTTAGTACACAATAACAGAGAAAATCTATGGCCAAAAAATTTAAAAAAATAGTTTCTCAGGCCTAAGATTTCAAATTTTGAAGAAGGAGGCAGGGTTTTATTTCTTTTTACTTGGCTGTAGCATGAGTTATCTTTCCTTCCTATATAGACTATAGCTTACATAGAGTAAGCAATGAGATTTTTCATCTAAAAAAAACAATAAAAAATTTATTGCATGTGTAGAAAAATGACATCAAACTGCAAGTTATGTACAAACCAGAGATCCTAGCTGCCAATCCTCCATAATAATCTATCGTATCGGCACATCCCTGAACATCATATCGAGCCTCCCAAATAGGTTTTCCACAGTCCAAAACCTCAGTCCGGGCAATCTCCTCCAGGCGATCCTAAAATCAGTACACAGCATAATTCACAATACTATAAACAAGTGTGCTATGATGAAAAAAATTTATCTGAAAATTTTCATCATTTATTTTCTTCTATAAAATCTAATGCTGACGATTTAGAAAAAGAATTTGGGTGAGAAGAGGGATACTAAACTGGATTTAAAATTTTCAAAACAGATATTGTATTACAGGTGTAGGGGGGGTTCCTTTGGTGGGATAGTAATCTTTGTTTTATTTTGGCAGTAGCTAGGTTGTGAATTTGCTATAATACATGTATATGCTAAAGAAAGAAAGATAACCTGTACATTTGATTTCATGTCAAAACTAATGGTACATGTATATCTTTGGGAATGAAAATGACCAAATTTTAGACCGGGCTAACAAAGAGTGCTATAATATTGAAATGTGTAATTGGGATAATATTGCAGTCAGACTCATGCCACATCTTCTTGGTAGAATTCAATTCTATTGCAATTATGAAAAAAATATATTGAAAACAAAGGTATAACTGCACATAAGATAAGAAAAGTTTTCTAATTCAAACAATGTAATTGCTGTGATTTAAAGCACGATCTTGGTCTAGGTAAATTACCCTCATAATATTGGCCGCCTTCTTGAGGACACTGCCCCTCTCAAACCCCGAAAGTTTGGACCAGGATCTAAAGGTTTCCTTGGCTTGACCCACAGCTTCATTTACGTCCCTCTGGCCCGACGACAAAACTTTTCGTAGAGTTTCATCTAAAAGGAAAAAAATACTTTTGAGACATGCATGATCATATTGAACAAATGGTGTATCCCTTTACAACATGACATCATTAAATGGGTGCCATTCTCAGACAAGAAAACTTGAAAAATATGTCCTTCACTTTCGACTTAATAGACTACATGTATATATCAATAAACATCCCACCTACAACCTATGTACTAAATATGAAGCTGACAGATCAAAAGGTTTCATTAGAATTGTATCCACCCCTGACCTTTGACCTTTTGACAAGAAATCAATTGGCAACTTTCTGTCCAGTTCTGTTATTGGGTGTTGGGATAATGTAGTGGTTAGAACACTCTAGTTTTTTGTTACTGTGACCTGAGTTCAAATGACTGTGTGTGATAGAGCATTGTGTTCACCGGGCCATCTCAGACAAACTCACTTTTCCCATGTGACATGGGTTCAGTCCTTGTTATCGATGGTGGCTGTATTGTAAGGATATTGTACTTATATAGACACACATGCTTGTTATCGATGGTGGCTGTATTGTAAGGATATTGTACTTATATAGACACATGTGTTGTTCCACATGGAAGTTAAGCATTTGTTATATAATTGGAGTGATTATGACAAAAATTTCAATAAATATTTTGTGACCTTGACCTACTGACCCAGAAATCAATATGGATGAGACAGAAAAAGTAAATAGTATACCCTTTATTGTGTTCACAAACATTTCTTATGATCACTTATGAGCATCTTAACATATATGTGCCTTTAGAGTCTGAAATCAATAAGCATGATAACAAACTTTTTCTTTCTCTTTATCAATATTCATGGCAAGTATAACTGACATGGTACACTTTGTATGGTGTAAACAACATCGAATTCAGTTACTGACTGCGATCTTGAACAAGTAAGACCCAGATACACTGGCAAACACACTTAGTTACACATGTACATGCATGAATAAGTTAGAAAGCATAACCCTGCTACTTTACTACAAGAGGATAATCAGTATAATAATAAATCTTTATATGGAATGTCCTTCTGAATCAGTAATAATAGCATGAAATGAATCAGAATCAAAAAGTCTGAAAATGAGAAGAAAATACAGCAGAGTGAAATAAGATCAGGTGCTTAACATGCATAACAAGTCCAAAAGGAATGGCATCTTTTATAGTTATGTTTTCATACCGCTAAATATCAATACTCCAGCACAAGTTCTCTCCTTTGTCTGCTCTCTTGAGGCGAAAAAGTCTTATGTCCATGTATTGGAACTTGTAATTTTCTGATCTGTGTAGCTTTGACATTTGTTATTTTTTCATCATCTGCAGCCAACTACAATAATGGCCCACGAAGGGACATGAATGGAAACTTAAAAATTAGCTATCATTTACAATTATAATCTCTGATATTCCCAAGTGTGCAGAAGGAAAACTTGTTTATTTGCCTGGCCCTGCAAAGGTAGACAATTCAAATTCCTGATCGGTATGTCTACTGACAGGATGGAATATTTTTCTCATACATACTATCACCCCACGAGTACATGACGCTGTGTACCTGTTGCTGGACACTTGAGATCAAACTCCCCAACACTGTCTGAAGGGTTGCAGCGTTTCCCCTGAAGAAAATTCAGCGGTTGCTGAACCTGTGGAGATGAACCCGTCACAGTCGTTAGACAACGATGGAAACAATGAACATACGGACAGCGCCTTAGTAACATATCCAATCTACAAAAAAAAAACCCATGCTTCCACTCTCAATTAACTGTTACACTTCTAGCCAACACACTACTTAGTGTAAGTAAGTTATCAAAAATTCTGCTGAAACGAGTACAGTAGACCTTCGATATCTCAAATACTGATATCTCGAATATTGTGGATAATTATGTCAAAGTGATTCGGAAGTCCCAACCATTTATTCTTTCAGTATTTTACCCTCGATATCTCGAATCCTCAAATATCTCCAAAAAGTTTTTTTCCAGGGCCCATCAAGTTCGAGATAACAAGGTTTAAGTTTAACTGTACACGTACTCAAAATTGTTCATATCTGAATCACAATAAAGAAACTATAACAGTGTATAATTTCATTTTTGAAAATACATGTGGTCATGAACTGCAACACCAGCATACCACATGAAGCTCATTACCACGAAAAGAATGCCTGTGTGATGTGGTGCAGTTCATACCATTCTATATTTTCAAAACTGACATTATTTCTTATATAACATGTATAAATTACATTCTACTTTCAATTCTGTCACAATTCCCAGCTGTCAAAATAGATGTACTATATTTCACAAGATTCATATGCGCATTGTTTACAACTCTAGCACATACATGAGGAAAATTTTAATGGATATCATTACAATTTGTAAGATACCAAAGGTAAAAACATAATACACTGCAAGACTAATAGGATTTCTTTGAGGACTTGTTTTTAAACACCAGCAAAATTCTCAAACCTGGCGATGCTGTACATAGACATTCAATTAAACTGATTCAATTTAAAAAAAAAATGATGAAAGATTGAAATTCACTGAACCAGAATTGAAATGAGAATACTTGCTAAATTTTGGATACATCCTTTAGTACGACTTTTAATTTACATAAATGAAACCAGCCATACATGTATATGTACTTTTATTAAACTTAAAGAAGTACTTGAAAAATTTCAAATGCAAATGGAATAACAAAGCAATATAGAAGCAACTCTGAATCATATGCAGGTTAGAAAACTTTATAAGAAAATCAGAAATAAATCGGATTAAATTGCTGTATGTCAAGATCTATTTTCATCAACATGAGGAAGGAAATTTTATGTTGTCAGATTAAGTTGAAAGGAATTAAATGTTTTCACAGCAAGATCTTCCTCAGACGAAACCCAATGAATAAATTGTTACACTTAAATAGAATACTGACCTATAAAATACGAATTACATTCAACCCAATCGGACATTGTTTGAATGTCTGAATTCTCAAACCTTTTCTGCTATGAATTAAAGAAAAGTTTCTGATTTGCAAGGAAACCCCCATTGTCGGGATACCCATGGCTGATCTCGAGTAGAAGATGAGATCAGCCGTGGGTATCTGACGATGGGAAATCCCACAGCAGAAAGCCAAAATGACCATTAAATCTAGATTTTATTGTGTAGTGCATGCCACAGGTCCAACTGAGACTAATCATATACTGTAATAATTCTGTAACCTAATACAAGTCAGGGATTCCCGGGCACCCCATGTCATTGTTTATCACAAGGATCTTTGCACTGTATAAAAACTTAGTGAAGATGGATTTTAAGCAGCAGTCCAATTGGTGACAGAACTGTCCATATCATGGCATTTAAAATCAAATAGTTCAGTTCTGCACAACTGCATCTAACAGATTGGGAACACTTCCCCTATAGCGAAATTTTTTCACTATTATGTGATTATCCTATCCCTCTTTCATGTCTTTAGTGAGAAAACAAACATTTAACCACAAGTGATCCTGTTGTCATGTTTGACAAACTGACAAATCCCGTGCAAAGCTGAATCAGTGTGACACACAGTCAATGTGGTGCATCTTCGCTAGCCAAGGGTTTTCGGTCCACTCTAATCTCAGCGAGATTCGTCGAGGCTGGATATTTGGACTGACGCCTCTTCCGGAAGAGGCGTCAGTCCAAATATCCAGCCTCGACGAATCTCGCTGAGATTAGGTCCACTCCACTCCCCATTAATGGTTTATGGGGAGTGGAGTGGACCGAAAACCCTTGGCTAGTGAAGATGAATGTGGTGCGGATTACCTAGATATAAAATTGAGAACACAATGCACAATTTCATATCAATGTTGCTGTGTACATAAGAGAGGAGGAGGCTGAAATCCAATGCAAATCGGGATTACTTTTCTTTTGATTTATATGTTTGCAGTACTAAGTATCGGACATCTTTGCACTTTTTCTTTGTTTTCACATTAAAAACACGAATAGATGTACTCCTCTGGTGTTTTTCTCGGTTGCAGGGGATATATTTACTCTCGCTAAAGAGGAATAATCGCATTTTAGCGAGAATGAGCTCTTGCCTAGGGGAAGTGTCCCTAACCTGTTTAAAATAAATTAGTTCTGCTTTCAAACTAACCAAAATCAAATAAAAGATCCGCTGACATTTTTAAGAAGCGACTTATGATCGGAATAAATGTCTGCTAATGGACTAACATTATGATAATAACGATAGACCATGTACTGAAAACGTGATAAAGATAAGCTCTGCGCAAGCTAATTTTTCTGAACATAAAAACATACAAAATACAAAGTTCAGACAAGTTTCGTTTCTTTATTTCATGAGTTCATAACATATCTAGTTTCCTCTACCTGTCATATTCTGTTAAATACACTTACCTAATCTAGATTAAAAAAAAAATTCTGGAGGAAATCCGAAATGTCAAGATTTTGTACCGGTACACTATTTCTTCCTTCGTTACCGGAGAGTGTTTTAAAAGTTTGATAACTCTATTTGCATATGCCATTATCGCAAAAATGGTCGGGATTTTTTTGTGTCTTCTTACAAATGTACAAGGTTATAAACACAGGCACCTGAAGTGTGGATAACTTGTATAGATCTTATGTATATATCCCCCGTCTAGAATGAAATTATTTTATACAGAACCAAAAATTTATCAAAAATATGTTATTTCCCCGCCGATCACTCTCATAAGTCGTTCTGAATAGTCAGTTTGTACCTTCTATAAGCTTTTGAGATGACCACTTGTGAGAGTAGTAATAAAAAAAAAAATAAATTTCAATTCTGAATTTGGAAATACTTATACCAAATCTAAAATGAAAAATCACAATTATGAAATAACAATGAATTTTAGAATCCCTACATATACATAAATACAACAAAATAACGCATTTTGAGGGTGGATACCCCCTTTGAAAACCAAAATTAATGGTAGAACCCCCTTTTTCAAATATTCATGGATTCCATCCCTGCAGAAACACATGGGTTTCTAACATAAAACTAATATTCTAGGCTGAAATAGGCCTAAATTGGCACATTAATTTACAGAAATAGTTATATATAAAATACATGCTTTTCTCTGATGTTAATTGAATTTTAGATAGGTTTTTTTTTTCTTTTCTAAAAACAAAATAGATAGGCCTAAATAAAACGAGCGACTGAGACACGGAATTTCCTAACTGTGTTGAAGTGTTAGAACAAGTGGTAGGGGATCTGACCGAATGCTATGTTATATATACATGTATCATTCAAACCCAAATTCATTGCGTCACCTAATAGGTTATACATTTCTTTAAAAATATCTGTATAAAGAAAAATACGGTCCACTTTCTAACCCCTCCTCACGGACATCTACACTCTCCATAGTAAATTGCCGTAGGGGTTGGTCGTACTTATACGCTAAAAACACGATTGCATCCTGCATATATAGGAATGGTTGTATCCAATTGAAGTTTGGCCACGGTGGTCATGCAACTCAGTAAACATCAAGCGTTTTGGGTTGGGTTTTTTAATTATTAACACTGAAAATTGTATAGAACATTTTTTTTTATAATTCTCTTCACAAATGTCCATGAAACATTGCCGATTCCGATAAACATGTCCTAGTGCATGCGCAAGTTGTCCGTCACATGTCATCTTGTTACAGAACATCGCTTGGTCTTTTCCGTCGAGTTGAGAAGATTGATTGATTGATTGACTGCATATTGTTTATCGTCCCGCTCTAGAATTTTTCACTCATATATGGAGACGTCATCAATACTGATGAAGGGCTGCCTATGCTCAGCGCTTACAGCCTTTGAGCAGGGAGGGATTTATATCGTGCCACACCTGCTGTGACACGGGGCATCGGTTTTTGCGGTCTCATCTGAAGGATTTAATCGCCTTTTACGACAAGCAAGGGCTACTGAGGACCTATTCTAAACCGAGTCCCCACGGGATGAGTTGAGAAGGGGGGAAAACTCGAGAATGGCCGAGCGAAGTTTCGATTGGCTCCGGTACACGTGTGCATGCTGACTTCTCCCCCAAGCACTCGCTTATATATTTTCAACAAACAGGGGGCTATCCGTTTCGAGACCGATTCAGGGGTATAAACATCTTTACCAAAGGAATTTTCTTCCAGTATCTCACCAGGCTTATATCTTTCATCCAGATCCCATGCCATCAGCTTTCTACCGAGCTCCAGGTTATTACGTCCATTGCCGTAGCCATGTGAGCTTGTTCTGATTATCTTTTGTCTGGTGTGCGTCTGTAAACTTCTAACATTTTCGAATTATTCTCCAGAACCACAGGGCTAATTTCAACCAAACTTGTTGTTCAAATGAACACCATTTCTGAAGTGGAGATAATCAAGAATTAGCAAACATTTTATAGCATATGCATTCCTTTAAAAATCTTCTCAAGAACTACTGGACCAATTTCAAGTTGAAAACTTCTCACAAATCATCCTTGGATACAGAGGATTCAAGTTCATATAAATGAAGGGCTGTGCTCCCTCTAAAAGGGAGATAATCAAGAAAAGGCAAAATACGGTGGAGTAATTTAAATATCTTCTCAAAAGTCACTGGGCCAGAAAAATTGAAGTTGATTAATTGTATATTATTTAACGTTACCCTCTCGAGAATTTTTCACTCGTATGCAGACCGTATCATTGCCGGTGAGGAGCTACAAAATTTAGGCCTCTGCTTATTGCTTACGGCCGTTGAGCAGGGAGGGGTATTTATCGTGAGACACCTGCTGTGACACGGGACCGGTCTTATCCGAAGGACCGTCCCATTAAATTTAGTCGCCTCTTACGAAAAGCAAGGAGTACTGATGACTTATTCTAACCCGGATCCACACGGGAAGTGGAATGGCTATATATGTTAAAGGCCCCGAATATATTTATAACAATAAATCTTCTTGTTTCATGTTACAATTTACATGATTCAACATTTTTTAAATTTCATCAACATTTGTATTTTTATGATTTATATGTTACACGGCGAATAAATTTGCCACAAACGGAGCATAACTTTGAGTATAAGCTTGGGGTTTCCTCATTAGCTGAAATTTCCATAGACATTTGGCTCCGATCATTCTTTTACATGGACGATAGTAGGTACATTTAAATCACTTATAGGCTGTGTTTGTATATAATGAAAAGCTCTCTCTTTTTTTTAAATTTCGTGTGGCGGTAATTATACAAATATATCCCATATTAATGGTATTTTAAAAAGAAGATATATATACATGTATTTAAATAAGCACCGAAATCCAACAATACCCTATTTTCTTAAACTGTCAGATTTAAAATGATGCAAAGCCTTTATAGAAGCACCGAAAAGGCCTGTTGATGTGATTTACTTTGATGATGATTCAAATTTTTATTTTTCTGGGATTCCATACTGGTTTAAAGTTTTCCATGTTTCACAATGGACACTAGTACTGTCAAATATTTCTTCATAATCAACGAATAATAGATATAAAATTTATCCGCATTCTACTGCTTGTTCTGGGCATATATATCTGCTCCGTTGTACCCCTTCCCTTTCTCTCAACTGTCTAATTCCTCTGATATTCTTGTGAGGATACCCCCCCCCCCCTATCATCTCTGTTGTTGTCATCATTATTGCTATTCTTCACCAGTTGCGACAATGCACTAAATCACCCTGTGTTGGATCATGTATCAACCCTGTTTTCCAATCTTGTGGTGTACTTTCTTCTCTCCATATACTTTGATGATGATGTGTATTTTATTACCTACAGTTGTTTCCTTACTATAGTATAAACATAATAATGTATATAAAGAATAAATTCAGTAGTCTATGTAATATCCACAATTAATTGATTAACATTCATAAAGTAATAGTAGTTTTTCTGAAATGGTGACATTAAAAAATTTTCATTTTAAAAAGTTTTTATCTATTTGTATCATTCTGTTTTCTGAAAATGTGTAATTTTTCTGATGTTGACCTATATTTCTAAAATGTGTAATTTTTCTGATGTTGACCTATATTTCTGTATTCGTATGTCTGATATCTTTATAAAAAATACCTATTGTCTTTTAATATAGATTAGATTATGCTATATTGAGTGGAAATTAATACAGTTTTTCCACTTTTAACCATTAATATCGATAAGTCGTATGAGGATTGAGCTACCTTAGGACCGGTCAATATTTATTAGGGGGGGGGGGGGGGACCGGTGTATTCCATATTTCCATTTTTTAAAAACCCATGTCCTATCTTCTAAAAATGCAACAAAAAAAAGTTGCTGTCCTATATCAGATGTGTAATTAAAAAGTGTGTGTCCTATCGAATAAATAAATATGTATGTATGATTAAATAGTTTTGCTTCATTTTAAAAATCTCTGGGGTTCTTCAAAATCATTACTTAAAATCTGTCTCTCCAGTTATATCAGCTGAGAGATTCAAGCTCCTGAGAAACTTGTGTTTACTTTGCCATGTTTGTTCGGTAATTTGTCCAGTGAAGTTACTAATCTCATTATTTTCATCTTATTTTTTTTTTCTATTTGTTAAATTATTGTTTAAAGTGCTACATTTTGCTTTTTTTTAATTACTGTTTTACTGAATTGTTGTCTCATGTACTTACAAGTATTTTCCACATCTCAGAATTCTTCATGAAAGGTGAAGATAACAAACAGTGATCAATCTTATAACTCCTATAAGTCAAACAAAATAGAGAGTTGTGCAAACACTGACCCCTGGATATACCAGAGGTGGGATCAGGTGCCTAGGAGTAAGCATCGCCTGTCGACCGGTCACACCCTCCGTGAGCCCTATATTTTGATCAGGTGAACGGAGTTCAAGTCAGTGTGCCGAGAACAGCCGAACACTCGGTATGAAACAATTCATACAGCATTTGACCCAATGATAGGTTGTAATGGCAAACTATCAAATTATATATTAAAGATGTGTTTAGACTTTAGTTTTAATTACGTTACTTTTAATTACATGTTTTGATATTAAAAATTTTCAAAGGTTCAGTATTTGATATTTCAAATTGTCTCTGATATATTCAACTTGGACATGAAATAAAGCATGCACACAATTCAATATTATTGTTTAAAAGATAGTTGAATTCAAAGTTTGAAATACTTCATAATATTTTTTGTTTATTGATACATTTGCAAAAAATATAGCCGTCCTATTAGTGCTGAAAATGAAAAGTGTTGGAGTCCTATCACTATGCAAGTCAAAATAAATGTGTGTCCTATTGCATTTTGCAGCGGTCTCAACCCCCCAATAAATATTGACCGGCCCCTTAAATACACATAAATTACATGTATACTTGCAGTCATATCAATCTTTTATCGTAAATGGTTTAATGTCTTTACATTTTATATTACATGTATATGTATTGTCTTGTGTGCATG
Organism: Ostrea edulis; assembly: GCF_947568905.1. Taxonomy (NCBI): domain Eukaryota; kingdom Metazoa; phylum Mollusca; class Bivalvia; order Ostreida; family Ostreidae; genus Ostrea; species Ostrea edulis. Next base: position 13,591,535 of record NC_079173.1, on the reverse strand, counting down.
TTTGTGAATGTGTTTTCTTAAGTTTTTGTTTTCTCTTCTATTCTTCGGGTTAGAATAGGTCCTCAGTACCCCCTTGCTTGTCGCAAGAGGCGACTAAATAGGGCGATCCTTCGGATGAGATCGCAAAAACCGAGGTCCCGTGTCACAGCAGGTGTGGCACGATAAAGATCCCTCCCTGCTTAATGGCCATAAGCGCCGAGCATAGGCCTAAATTTTGAAGCCCTTCACTGGCAGTGGTGACGTCTCCATATGAGTGAAAAATTCTAGAGAGGGACGTTCAACAAGAAACAATCAATCAATCAAATAAATCATGTCAGAGACCGACCCAGTTTTGTGTTGTGAGAGCCTATGACATCAGTTATTTTATAGTATATCGCTGTCTTTGCTCCTCAAAATACCAAGATTCCTAAGTTTGACTTTACACAACTTCTTCGTGACATCTCCAACAGTTTCACTGTTTGTAGTCACATCATACACAGTATGTGCTGCTTTTCTGCTCCCCCCCCCCCCCCCCCTTGCTAACTCGTCTGTCCATGCTCATCCTTCTGTTTGTCGCTGTATTCCTTCTATAAGTATTTTATCTATTCTCTCCGATCAAACAGAGATGAACTTTTCAACCAGCAGCTTTCTTTCATCTACCCTTTTTTTTCCAACTACATGTATTGCTTCGTACTTATCTATTCCTTCTGTTTTCTCTTTTCTTGGTCCTATGACATTGATTACGCTTTCCTTACAGTTTTTACGGTTTATTTTCCCCACTGACTATCTTTTTGTAGTTGAGAATACTGTCTGAAGGATGTTGATTTTTATGTACGTGTAGATATCTTTCATTTAGTCTGGTCCAGACTATCTTTCATTTCGTCTTTCACTACCTGAATACCAAATTACACCCTCTTCTTTTCAATGCACTGTTATTACATTCACTGTCGCCCTAATTGTAAACCTGCTTTTCACAATTCAATGCAGTGTAGTAATTACAATATTTTTCTTTACATCCAGAGTTAGAAATGAAAAACATCAACAGTATTTAAATTAACCATTTCCCCAATATTAATACCATTTCCTTCCCGGAATCTCTACATTTCCGAGATTCATATATGTATAATGTACTGCTGACATAAATGTAGTAAATGCAAAAATGGATGGTTGAATTATCTGTTGCAATACAAGTATGAAAATTCCACCCCCGTACAGTACTCACAATAGTTATCACACATGTGCATACATGTAATTAAATCTATTAATTTCAAGTTCATATTTATTAATTCATGGATCGATGTACGCGTGTATTACACGAAGGGGGCGTGTTCCGGGCTTGTAAATAAAATCAAAACGAAGTACTCTACTTACAGTTGTTAGTCAGACCAAGCCCTTGCGAATGCAATTTTCAGTTCCTATCGTCCTATACATGGACCCTACCCCCCCCCCCCCATCCTGAAAAAAAACCCACATGCATGCATGTATGTGCTTATGGTATTCAAAACTTTTATTTTATTTTATTTCATTTGCACAAGCAGCACCTCATCAATTTCTAACGTTGGAATAAAAAACAACAACAACAAATATAACACAGAAATAATTAATCACTGTAATTACAATTCCTTTCCGTACCTCACCTGTGTGAGCTACCGAGGTGACTGGATGTATACCTATCTCTTTGTGCTAAATATACCATTCCCTCATTATTTATAGCAATGTATATACACTCTGCAAACCGTGTCTTAACAAACTGCAGATGCATCCAAGTTTTCACGCTTTGGGACACCACGGACGGCTCAGCAATGGCAGTGTGATTTATACAGATTTTCCAGGGTAATTTTGGAATCCGGGGATTGTTAACTTTCAGGAAATAGAGGACTTAACTGTGGTTTACATGTAAGTGAATCGGTAAGGTATTTTTAAGTGAATCGGTAAGGTATTTTTAAGTGAATCGGTAAGGTATTTTCCTGAATTGTAAATTATTCATGCATTGCAATGTATACTCTGAGTATTTATATTTACTTTGTATTGAACGCAATTCCACGACAACGAATAGAACATAAACATATAATGATACAGTATAGGTATGGATCGTAGATGGTTTGACACACCGAATTTGAATGTGTGCATCCTTGCATACACATGTGCGTGCAACATGTTGATTAAACCTCTTCGGTCGTAAAATCTGAAATATATCCGTCTGTCTTCTAAAAGCATTTATAAATATATTGCACCATGCTTTTGTGTAGTTAATATCTACATACACTTTGGGAATATATATGGATTGGTGTACGATTCAATGGTTAATTAATCAGCCTCAAGTAGGTCACAAAGGTAAACTGTGTTGTTAGAAGTCAGGACTCGTTTTTACAAATTCATCATATATATCATCTGACTCATTTTGGGTCATTCTTATGCATTGGAAAAGTCATTGGATCCGTGGAGAGAGAGAGAGAGAGAGAGAGAGAGAGAGAGAGAGAGAGATGCAAAATGGATGTTTAAAATTCATCATTTACACATCCCGTTCATTATGTACGGTGACCATACACACTTTGATCCGCTCACGTAGATCGCCACATTTGTGTAGCGATCTTCGTAAGCGGATCATACGAAGATAAGATTTTAATCGGATTGTCCTATTCACATATACCTGTATGTGACCTTACGTACCTCTGGTGGTCAGTAGTGACTGTAAGGTAGTTAGAGGACAGATATCAGAATGTACCACTTTCATTTTTAAAAATACAGAAGGGCATGTGCTCGACGCTAAAACATGAAGCGCGATCACGCTTCATGAAAAAGTATGCTGACGTGAAGCATTGCTGTTCATACCCTAGTGTATTCTCAAATATTGAATTCATTTTTTATATTCACATTGTACTTCAACTTCTGTAAGGATATTCCCACCCGTTACAATAGTTGTGCAATAATTATCGGCAAGATCCATACGCGCATTGTTCACATTCATGAGGAAATGACTGAAACCGATATCGAAGGCAAACCATTGGGAATGTAAATATGTTAAGTTGTACGCGCATAACATATCAGGAAGGATACATATGTATTTCACGCTGTGATGAGAGTAGCCTTTATAGAGTGTGATCTTCAACGATAATGACCAAGTTATATGGAGCGCCAAATTAACATAAACTCAAATAATTGAAGATATCATTCATTATTTGAAGATATCATCAATTCAATTGTTGCTCTCTTTAATTGAATTAATGCGCATTAAATCAATTATTGCTCTCATCAAATGAATTAACGCGCGCTTCAATTCAATTATTGCTCTCATCAATTGTATTAATGCTCGCATCAATTGAATTAATGAGAGCAATAATTGATTTAATGCGCGCATTAATTCAATTATTGCTCTCTTCCATTCAATTGATGCGCGCATTAATTCAATTAATGAGAGCAATAATAGATTTGATGCGCGCATTAATTCAATTATTGCTCTCTTCAATTCATTTGATGAGAGCATCAATTTAGTAGAAATATTGCTCGCAATAATTAATTTAGAGCTCGGTATAAATAATTTGATGATCTCTTTAATTCAATTGAAGATATCTTTAAATCATTTACAATGCTTTTGTATAAGGAAAATGCGCTCATCAATTCTTTTAAAGAGAGCAACAATTCAATTAAAGATATCATTAATTCAATTGTGGATATGTTGAATTGAAGATATCTTTAATTATATAGTTGCTCTCTCTAAAAGAATTATTGCTCTCTTCAAATGAATTAAAGATATCATTAATTCAATTGAAGAGAGCAATAATTGAATTAATGCGCGCATTAAATCTATTATTGCTCTCATCAAATGAATTAATGCGCGCATCAATTCAATTATTGCTCTCATCAATTGATTTGATGTGCGCATTATATCAATTATTGCTCTCTTCAATTGAATTGTAGCTCGTATCAATTCAATTGTTGATATCATTAATTCATTTGAAGAGATCATTAATTCAATTAAAGTGCGCATCAATTCAGTTGAAGAATTAATGCTATCATCAATTCAATTAATGCGCGCAATAATTCAGAATTGAAGATATCATTAATTATTTGAAGAGATCTTTAATTCAATTGTTGCGCACATCAAATGAATTGATGATATCTTCAAATAATTGAAGATATCTTCAATTATTTGAGTTTATGTTAATTTGGCGCTCCATAAAGTTAAGAATAGAGGGTTTTTTCCCAGTTTGATGCATGAATTATGTGTGCAATTATTTGACGGTACCCCCAAGCCTGGAGTTTATAAAAAATTTTGAGCACGTTTTCATACTCAAAGTCGAACTCCGCGCTCTAAATCGTATTCATACTCAAAAGTGAAGGTTATAAAACTTTTATAGAATTATTCTCATACTCAAATGGAGTACATGCTCAAGATTTTTCGAGTATGCTTCGGAGCTTGATCAGAGTTGTACTGAAAACAAACATGGCTGAGTTTGAGTATGAGTACGGTAAATGTTTTATAACCTCCAGGTCAGATTTCCTTGCGCTATTAAATGTACGGTAATGTTTGTATCCGATACTCGCGCTGACCTAGGAGGCAAATCCAAAGAGAAGGGGGAGCATACTCTCTGGAATTTTACTCTAGACTGATGTTTGTTTTTACCCGTTTTGGATTTTTATTGATAATAATGATTTTTCTACTCTTATCACAATTACAAACTGCATATCATAGTTGCTTTACAAATTTCAATTAGTTTACTCTATCACTTCAGATAATCAAGATGTGGCGATACCTTTGGAAGTTGGCTTCTGGAACAAACTTTAGTGATGATGACTTTTTCGCACCCTTTTCTGCAAGTCTCGTCTACTTCTCATGTGTAATGGGATTAGGAATCATTCTCCGAGTTCTGAATAGAATTTTTTCGCCTGATGCTGTCAAAGAATACATCGCTGATTTCCTCGCTACAATGGAGATGTGTGCTTACTTCTTTGAGAATAATTTCATATTCAAGCATTACGGATCGGTGTGGTTGTTCATTGCTGTGGTGATTGAATGCTTCATCGCAAACAGAACTTATTTTGGTGCCTCCGAAAATCCTGTGAAAGCTTTTTATCAATTCTGTAACCGCGAAATAGGACTCACCACCGCAGTTCTAAAAATAGCCGTTCAAACATTGGCGGGATTAGCCTCGTATCGTTTAGCAAAATTAGTCTGGTCCCTTGATCTGGTTCCTGACCACAGAGAAAGATTTTATGAAATGGAATGCGCCTCTGATCTTAACGTCGCACTTGCCGTTGGCATGGTGGTGGAGTTCGGCGCCACTTTAATCGACACGTGGTTAGGAATCCAAGTATTGATGAAAAATTCTCTAGTAGATGAACTGATAAAATTGGGCAATGGATCCTTGATGATTGTAATGGGTAAGTGTTTGAATTATTTATCACAAGTTGTCGTAATAAACCATGTAAATTAGTGACGCATGCGTACATATATATATATATATATAGCGCTCTTGGACAGCAATTCGAAAGTAGTATCAAACACGCATAACATTAGGTCATTTCAACCGATTAATTTCACCGTCGAAGCAATCATTGATAAATTCCATTTACAAGATGGCCACCCTGGCCTCTAATTTACTGTAAATGCGGGTAAATTGTAAACTGTAAATACAATTGATTTTATAGGGTAAATTGTAAACTGTAGATGCAATTAAATTCATCGGGTAAATTGCAAACTGTAAAATTAATGTAATTGATTTTATCGGGTAAATTGTAAACTGTAAACGCAATTGATTTTATCGGGTAAATTGTAAACTATCAATGCAATCGATCTGATCGGGTAAACTGTTAGTGTAAATACAATTGATCTTTCTTATCGGGTAAATTGTAAACTGTAAATACAATTGATTTTTTTATCAGGTAAATTGTAAACTGTAAATGCAATCGATCTGATCGGGTAAATTGTAAACTGTAAATACAATTGATCTTTCTTATCAGATAAATTGTAAACTATAAATGCAATTGATTTTATCGGGTAAATTGTAAACTGTAAATACAATCGATCTGATCGGGTAAATTGTAAACTGTAAATTTAATACAATTGATTTTATCAGGTAAATTGTAAATGCAATTGAATTTATTGGGTAAATTGTAAACTGTAAATGCAATTGATTTTACCCGGTAAATTGTAAACTATAAATGCAATTGATTTTATCGGGTAAATTGTAAACTGTAAATACAATCGATCTGATCGGGTAAATTGTAAACTGTAAAGACAATTGATTTTATCAGGTAAATTGTAAATGCAATTGAATTTATTGGGTAAATTGTAAACTATAAATGCAATTGATTTTATTAGGTAAATTGTAACCCCGCCCCATTTTTAGCCATGCAGGTCTCATGGATGACTCAATTTAATCCCGTTTTAGGTATTAACATGACAGGGATGTATTTCAACCCGGCGATGGCCACAGGTCACACATTTGGGTGTAAAGGCACGGCGGCCTGGGAACATTTTGTTGTGTACTGGATCGGTCCGTTCATTGGCTGTTTTCTGGCCATGATGTTAGACCGGATGTTACACATTGACGCGACAGTTACAGCTGCAGACAAGACCAAAAAGACCCAATGAGAGCCTTGGACACATAATCCCAGTTAACTTTAATTTGTGCAGATCTCCGTCCACCACGCATTCCCCTAATGTATATTTACCATATGTTACTGAAACCCGCTGTTATATTTATTTGTTACATATAGAAATGAATTAAAAGGATTGTTGCCTGAATTTCTTAATATCATTAACAAGTGTGAAATTAAGCTCAGCATTCAGATACTAGAATTCAAGGTTTTTATAAAAAGAAATCTTTTGCAAATTCATTGGAAGACATAGCACAATACACCATCATATAATAATTCACTGTGTGTATCAGTTCTGCTTAATTTCTGTTGAAATCCATGGTTTCTTTGCCACTAAGAAGACGCATCAGGTTGGTTTCAATCTAGTTAGATCTAGTTTCTGCAGGCTGAAACTAGCACTTCTCCTTTGCCACTAAGAAGACGCATCAGGTTTGTTTCAATTTAGTTATACCCCCCGCAACAAGTTGTGGGGGGGGGGATACTGGAATCGGGTTGTCCGTCTGTCTGTCCGTCCGTCCGTCCGTCTGTAGACGCAATGGTTTCCAGGCTCTAAAGCATTATCCTTTCCACCTACAGTCACCATATCATACATAATAGACTACCCATGGGATGAAGATGTTCCCTATCGATTTTGGGGTCAAAAGGTCAAAGGTCAAGCGCACTGGACATCGAAGTAGCAATATGGTTTCCGGGCTCTAAAGCGTTATCCTTTCCACCTACAGTCACCATATCATACATATGGACTACCCAACCCATGGGATGAAGATGTTCCCTATCGATTTTGGGGTCAAAAGGTCAAAGGTCACGCACACTGGACATTGAAGTAGCAATATGGTTCGGTTTGTCATGCCATTTGTTTTTTACACTCAGAAAAGAGGTAGTTTATACCTATTACCAACACCCTTTGGGAGATTGGGGTAAGCGGGGGGTATTCTTAGTGAGCATTGCTCACAGTACCTCTTGTTAGATCTAGTTTCTGCAGGCTGAAACTAGCACTTCTCCTTTGCCACTAAGAAGACGCATCAGGTTTGTTTCGATCTAGTTACATGTAGATCTAGTTTCTTAGTGCCGTCTGTCTGCAGACTGAAACTAGCAGCCACTAAACAGCAGCCAATATCAGCCTATAGAAGTTAGCAGCCAATAAGAACAGAAAAACACCAAAGTTCTGAGAGGACTCAGACGGAATACTAAACTTTAGCAAATAATTAATCGATCATAATTAATATTTAAAAAAAAAACTTGCCATTTATGCTTCTATATACATTTCTGTAATTTGTGTTGGAAACACCTGTGCTTTCCACGGGTTTGATACACCACCCATGCTTCCATTTCGTATTTAAACTACTTTAGTTTGCTTTTGATATATTTAAAGCATTATCTGTGCTTTTTATGTGTTTGAAGCACCACCTGTGCTTCCATATATATTTTTTTATTTGAAATTAAGCACCACATGTGCTGCCATGTACTTTGTATTTGATGTACCATGCACCTGTGTCTTTCATGTGTTTGGAGCACCACCTGTTCTTTCCATGTACTTTGTACTTGAAGTATCATTTGCAATTGGTTGTCGTGCGTTGTAACAAATGAACATTTTTAATTTCTTCTTGGTAACTAAAATGCTAGTTCTTTTCAAATTTGGTATGACGCATCTTTCGGACAAGGAGGTTATAAATGGTAAATTTCAGGACTCTTGCACCCATGGGGCCTTAGGGCGGGGCAAAAACCGTGAAAAATTTACCAATTTTCAACAATCTTCTTCTTTACAACTACACATGTGTAAGAAAAACTAAATATATACACGTTGTAATGTAGAGCAGGACGACTTCACCAAAATTGTAAATTTCATGATCCCCGGGGTAGAAGTTCTGACCCCAGGGCGAGTCCAAACTTGCTATCTAGTGTTTAAAATATGTAAAACACTTAAATACATTCTTTAGTGCTATTGATGCTAAATTAAACTATGAAAGAATACTTAGAAAGAACAGTTAGTCCTTTACTAAATACTGTAAATGATAATCCCAGGAGTAGGGGTTTGGTATCAAGGGAGATGGGGGCAAAATAACCAGTTATTAAACGTGTGAACAGCTGAACTTGCTAACTACCATTCCAATTCTTTTAATTTCAAGTTTGGTATGGAGCATCTCTGGGACAAGGGGACATAAATTGTACATTTCAGGACTCCTGTGGCTTTAGAGGCGGGGCAATTTTTTTCTAATTTAACGACTTTTCCAAAATTTTCCAACCGCACATCTTTATTAAAAACTAAATGCGTGGTGATGTAGAGCAGGAAGGCCTCTACCAAAATTGTAATTTCCATGATCCCCGGGGTGGAGATCCTGACCCCAGGGAGGGGGCAAACTTGGTATACAGTATTTAAATACAATGTAACATGTTTTTAGTACTATTGATATTAAATTAAAACTAAATTGATATTTAGAAAGAGCAGGTAATCCTTTACCAAAATTGTAAATTTGATGATCCCAGGGGTAGTGTGCTTGGTATCAGAGTGGGGCCAAATTGGGCATTTATGAAATGTGTGAACAATAGAACATTTTTAACTTCTTCGTGGTATTAAGATATGAAGCATCATTGGGACGGGGCGCGGGGGGGGGGGGGGGGGGTATAAATTGTAAATTTCAGGACTCCTGCATCCCTAAGGCCTTAAGGACGGGGCAAAAACCGCAAACAATTTACCATTTTTTAAAGATTGTTTCTACAACCGCACATGTGCAAGAAAAATTAAATGCAGTGATGTAGAGTAAGAAGGCCTCTACAAAAATGGTTAATTTCACGATCCCCTTGGTAGAGGTTCTGACCACAGAGTTGGGCCAAAACTTAGTATTACATATAATAGTAATATATATGTGCAAAAAAATTCAATAATACCCTCTTTAATGCTATTGATACTAAATTGAAATTAAATAGATGTTGAGAAGGAGTATAGGTCGTCCTTTACCAAATTTTTCAATTTCATGATCCCAGGGGGTGATGTTTTATTTTGGTTCTAGGGTGGGGCCACATTTATCATAGTGATTATTATTTTTATCATTTGAAATACTTCTTTATGTTTGCTGATACAGTATAAAAACTTAGTGCATCTATACGTATAGAGTAACAATTTTTGCCAATAAACTCCGAAACGCTTGCTCAGGAGTTGCTGCTTGAGCCTTTGATATTGTTCCATATGTGAGGTGAGGTCCGTAAGCTATAATAGAATTTTACTTGATCGGTAAATGTCGTAAAATTAATAAAAAGCAGACTTTCGTTTTCGATAAACTACACTGAAATAGCAAAAATGAGAGCCCAGTGGCGGACACACTTTGGCGGATCTAAGCCAGTTTTATTCTTATTTTCTTACATATGTATATTACTTCAACGAAGGGCACTCCTTTCCCCAGACCAACGATCTGACATATCGATGAATTTTGAAATACGATGTTCATCTGATATTATAGGTGTTCTTGATGTTTTTCGTAATTATAAAAGTCACTGTTACCACTTTTTGTAATAATCTTTTAACAGTTACTGATATGTACAAACACATGGATAAACACAAAATAGTTTTTGATTTGCTTGAATATGTTTTGTGATGAAACAGATCTTGAAAGTAAGTAATAAGTCGAAAACTGTCTAATATGTCAGATTTCGAATGGTCCGGGGCTGTTCCGGAAACTATCCGCCAAATAACTTTAAAGTTAAAACATTTTACCGAAATTAGGTTGTAGACTACTTGACAATGTCCAATTGCATTGGTAAAATCATTATTTAATTTTCAGTAGGATCCGGAGAGAGATAATTTATTTTACATAAGGGACATATCTAATTTGGAGCGGGATTTCATCTAGTATAGTTATGAAAACTAGGAAAGTATGCAAGTACGCAACTGCGTACACATCATGAGAGAGAGAGAGAAAGAGAGAGAGAGAGGAGAGCAGGGGCGGATCTAGGAATTGCGGTAAAAATTTACGGGGGGTGCCACCTTTTGAGGCAGGGGGTGTGGGAGCCGCCTTGACCCCCAGACATTGGGTCCAGGGCAAAGCCCTGGTGAGGGCCCAGGGGACGAAGCCCCCCGGAAGGTCCTGGATTTTACAGATTTTATAGAGCTTGAAATATGTCTCTTATTTAGTCATTTGTACTATTTTCTCTCATTTTTCACAAGGCGAAGTTAATAAAATGACGCAAATTCTAAGGGTTTTTGGAAAAAATTAAGTTCTCCCAATAAAGTAATTCAAGAATTCAAAATATTTTGTCAATTATTTCTTCGGGAGTGGAAGAAATTATTGTTTCTTTTATCATACATTTTTCTAAACAAGATACCACGATTTACCTTAAATTACAAAATTTATGGGGGGGGGGGGGCGCCGGCTGCACCCCACTTAAATCTGCCACTGGAGAGAGAGAGAGAGAGAGAGAGAGAGAGAGAGAGAGAGAGAGAGAGAGAGAGAGAGATCTTTGCCGTTAAAATATTTGTGCCCCAAAAAGAACTGCATTATATAGTCCCGATGTTGTAGCATACAACCCCCTCCCCCGCATAGGCATTCCCCCCCAGAAAAGATGGACCTGACATAAAATTTCCTCCATATAGGAAGAATTGACCCGGGCCCAACCCCCCTTTCCGCCTAGAAAAACCCGTCTCAGTATATAATTTCCCCCTAAATGACGGTATGCTCCCCCTTCTTACATTTTAACTATGTATCCGTTTCCAGTTCTACGTGTATTACTATAATTCTCTTGCTTATCTAGACCCAGGAATTCTTTTTTTTTTTTTTTTTTTTTTTTTTTTTTTTGAGCAGGGTCTTGTGTATCACGATCATCATATCATGGTTTTTTTTTTAAGGAAATTCTTGTATAATGGTATATAAATGGGAAAATTAAATTTATTTATACAGTCCATCTATTTTACTTTTCATATATTTTAATTGTATATCTTTTAGTCGATTTTTTACGAAAACTCCTAATGATATTGACCATCGTTAAAGTCTTTTGGGAAGCATTTTGTATTTACTATATGCAATCCAAAGTTTTCAGCGTGTAAACCCATGCAACTTCATCTTTAAAAAAAATCGTTTATTTTATGAATATCGTAATATTAATGAGCGCATATATATCTACTTCATTAAACTATATAACAGTTTAACAGTACATATTTGTTTCTTTATTGTAACATTTTTTTAATGACATTTACCTCTTTATAGCAATAATAAAAAATTTCATTGATTATCATCTACAATTGCATAGATTTGCTTCATTCTATATTCATTCAAAAGCTTCTACATGAGAAGAAAAAATCTCTTGCTGTGGCCATTTAGATATATCGACGACATTTTATCTATCAACAATGATCATTTTCATTCATATGTCGATTCGATATATCCCAGTGAGCTCGAAATAAAAGACACCACAGAGTCTTCAACATTTGCTTCGTACATAGTTTCTGTGGAAACGAGGGGGTTATTTATATTCGGTCTTAGACCGAATATAAATAACTCCCTCGTTTCCACAGAAACTACTTCGTACATATGTACTTAGATATTCCATTGAAAATAGATGCTAACGGCAAACTAAATGAAATCCGGAAACAGGAGGGAGAAATTCTATACCAGGACGGTTTCTCCGCCCAGGGGAAAACTCTACACTGACTTTGTACATAGGGGGAAATTATGTGCTGGTTTTTTTTTTCTCCTATGGGGGAGAAATCTATCCCGGGGCCCGTTTTTCCGGGGGAGGGGGGTCTATGTGGGGGAAACGTCTATGCTACAACACCGGTTTGTAATTTAATCAACATCACAATGTCCATTCAGTGAAATTTATAAGTTTTTTTTTTTAAATTTCAAATCATTAACATCATATCGACATCACAATGTCCATTCAGTGAAATTCAAAAGTTTTTTTTAAAATTTCAAATCATTAACATCATATCGAATATCACTTTAATTAATGTACATCACATATGTAATGCACATCATATGTATACATATATATGTACATGTAGTAGACGGATCTGGATATTCTTTGTGATAGTTTTTTATTACATATAGACGTTAAGTAATGCGGTATCAATATAGTGATACAGAGTCGGTTTATTCGTCACATACATACATGTATATATGCATTACTTATTTGAAGCAAGAGACAATGTCTCCCAGGTGTACATTAGCTGCTAGAATCAACCGAAGCTGAATGTAAATTTCCAAACATGAATTATATAAAGGACTGCTCCGAAAATCCAGATATCTAGCCCAGCTGAATTTCAGCCGAGATTAGATTTAGTCCATTGAGAGAAAATCAAAACGAGAGAAGGACACCTGCGCAGAGCATGTCTTGTGCACCATCACTAGTATGTATGGTTTGTATGTAATTTAGGGTCATGATTAATTAACTACACCAATATGAAATATACAAGTGCATATGTATATTGACATAAAAGGGAAACATGATTTTTCATTAGGTTGTCATAACCTGACTTTGATGTATACCCCCTACCCACATATTTCAGAATTATTATTATCATTATTATTTTTTGATTGATAATTAATCATTTGATTAATTTTGATCCTCAATAATACTCATGTGTTTATTGTCTTTTTTCATTTAGTTCTTATCTGTATGTATACAAACTGTGATATTCATGTTTTGTGATATGTGTTTTCGATAAGTATATATGTTATAGACAGGACCACAATGTAAACTAGTTTATATAACTAATTGTGCAATCCTGTATAAATAAAGGATATGATTATTATTATAATAAAAGAAAATATTCCAACAAATTTGTAATTTAACTATAATTTGATTAATGGATTTTTTTCTTTGGTTTTTTTTTTTTTTTTAGTAGTTAATTTATTTTTCACAAAATCACTAAATTACAAGACGGAACCAATCCGTAAAAAAAAAAAAAACTGTTGTAAATACCCGACAAGTCCTCTTCATTAATTTTAATAAATTATTCATTATTATTTTATTAACAAAAGAATATTTACAACACAATTTGACTATTGCTATTTTTTGGTGTTAATTATCTCTATGAAAAGCCAGTGCATATGTACACTGGAATCTGTTTATCATGAATTACAATTTACATGTAACTTTTAAAATTTAGTCGAGTCTCTTAATTTATTAAAAAAGAGAAAATAATACCGTTGCATCTGGGGTTCCTTTTGACCCGGGCTTGAAAAAATCGATGATGAGTAAAATAAAAGGCATCTAAATTGTTAAATTATGCAATGAGTATCAAATTCAACTCTCTGTAAATTGAAAAAGTGCAAGATGTATAGATGACGAAAACTGTGCAACAAGTTACAATGAGTGTATTGGTCTTTTATCAACCGGATGACATTGTCAAGTATGTTTTATTTATAGGTAATATCTATACATCGATCATGTGCTGAATTTTGTACCGATCACTACCCAATGTATCACAGAGAATATATTATGTAAGTCAGGGGCGGATCCAGGAATTGCGGTTACGGGGGGCGCCACTTTATGAGGCTGGGGGTCCAGGGCGAAGCCCTAATGGGGGCCCAGGGGGCGAAGCCCCCGCAAGCTCCTAGATTTTATAGGGCTTGAAATATGTCTCCTATTTAGTCATTAGTACTATTTTCTATCATTTTTAATCAGGTGAAAATTATAAAATAACGCAAATTTTAAGGGTTTTTGGAAAAAAAATAAGTTCTCCCAATAAAGTAATTCAAGAAATCAAAAGATTTTGTCATTTATTTCTCCGGGAGTGGAAGAAATGATTGCTGCGCCCCCTTTAAATCCGCCACTACAAGTTTCAAAAACAAACAATGATAAGTTATAACGGTCGAAGTAAACTGAGAAGATCAGGTTACGAAAGGGACCTGACCCGGCCCGGTATATTAGGTTTCTAGATCCGCCCCTCTCATAATTGATCTTGATCACACGGATGTTTTAAAACTGTCTTCAGGTTAGCGGCGCGGCGGTAGTATAATTTCAATTTATTTGCTGTTTTCTGTTCGATGGACTTCCACAGTTGACAACCGTCGTCATTCCCACGGTCGATTGTCGCTACAAATTTCCGGGGGCTAATCTAGACCTCGTTATGCAAACCAGATCTAGCAAACAAACATTAGATAACATGTAGACTGCACTGTAGACTGCAGCTGACAGAAACCCTACACCAATGATGTGAAACCGACTGGATAAGCTGAACTGAGTGACTCTGTAGGCTACATGCCCAAATTATCACGGTGAGATAGCTTTCTGCAAATTACACTTTTGATATTTTTGCTGTAAACAGTGGTAGCCCGGCTTGAATTTAATTTATTTAACGATAATATGAAGTGGCGGATCTAGAGGAGTTAATGGGGAGTGGTGCACCCCAAGTTGGCCAACTCTCATTTGGTTGAAAAAATTTAACAATATTAAAAGGTCTTGTTTTATGTGTGCTATTTTTAGAATCTCAATCTGTCACTCTGTGACTTAGCCTACACGGTACATGTCTGTTTGTGTAATGCACGTGCGCAGTGTGTGATGGCTAGGGAATTTGAACAAAGTTCAACTTGAAAGTTGAATGTAGCAATCTTATTTATTTTCGACAATTATATATAGATCTAAATAGACCTAGTGCAATTTTTTTTTTTTGCGAATTAACTTTTTTCTAGAGACTACATTTTTACGAGGTCGGGCACACAGGTGCTCAAGATTTCAGGACCCCACCCCCACCCCCGAAGAACCTGCACGAGTTGATTTAGTAATTTTTAGTTGCAAAATCTCTCTAAAGCATGTCAACAATGTCTTTGTCAAAAGTAAAAAAAAAAAAAAATAAAATAAAAAAAACCCAACATACATGTATTGGCCCCTTTTAAAAATTAGTAAATCACCCTCACTGGATATTGTAACAGAATTCTGTCACCTTATTTTGCTTTATATCAGATTATAGCTTTATCAGGCTAATTAATTGAGGCTATTGCAATATTGGTACAAGAATTTTATTAACAAAACATTTGAATTTTTAAAAACAAATTTAATGATTGATATACAGTTGATGAAATGATATTATTTTTTTCTCATGGATCCTGAGGTTAAGTCAGGGGTCTAATTTTACATAATTCATGTATATAAATTTAGTGGTAAATTTTTAAAAATAAATCTTCTCCAGAATGGCAAGGACATGTTAACAGTCATATCTGTTCAGCTTCCCCATCTGATCAGCATGTAGTCATTGTTGTGTGGATTTAAGTCTGGTCAAATCATAAACCCATAAGCTACATTGGGGTCATAATAAGGGGTAAAATTTTGTAATGGGATCAAAGAGGGTAAAATTTTTCTGATGAACAGCGGGGCGTAGGTGACTTCGGTGAGCATTGTGACCTATGGGTCTCTTGTTTTAGTTTGATAAGATTACATGTTTTGTTGACTTGTTTGTAGCATACATCATCTTAACAGCTGACACACAGGAAGAATACTGGTTCATGGAATGATAGAATGGGAACACTAGGTGGATGACAACAGGATATCAGATAAACTGTTAGGGGAAGAATACAGACACGTTATTTGAAAAACCACGCTCAGAAGGTATTTAAATTCGCATGGTGTATATTTTTTAGAATAACACATTAATATAATTTTTTTGTGTGTGTGATCTTATGATGTCATTTATGTAGTTTGAAGTCTCGTTATCTTTTGTACATTTCCTGCTGATATACATGTACGTTGTGTATATTGAATTCAGATTTATTCTGGGATTCCAGACTCCAATAAACATTTGCGACGGAAGACGTGTAACAGGTGTAGACTAGTAGCATTTTTTTTTTGCTCATCACTTTGAGGTGTTACAAAGATTTTTGGGTGAAATTTTTATTGACTAATGAAATGTACAAGTTAACTAAAAATAAACTGTCAGTCTGATTTAAATCAGATCCTCGATCCATTCCTTTTGAAGATGAAGAGAAGTGGATCGAGGATCTGATTTTAATCAGGTTGAATAAACTGTTTGAGTAAATAGTGAAGGACATGAAGTATCACACCGGTATTTGTCCAATCAAAATGAACTTAGTCAATTGTAGTTCCATATATATATATTTAAATTAAAGAATTTTTTTTTTCTTGTGTGATTTTTCTCATTTCCTCTTTTCTCTTAATTTTTGTACCCCTGATTAGGAAATTTGGTGTAATTTGTAGAAATAACCAAATGTATACAAAGGAACTATTTGCTGTTGGTAGCTGAGGCTACTTCCTGAGGTGCACTCTGGCTGTTTACATACAAGTGAAAAACACGTGGATTTGAGGGTAGTCTTGTTTGCGGGTAAAATTTTTTCGTAGGGTGTTGCTTTTCTGGTGTCGGCAGACAAGATGGGTAACATAGAACGTTTCCGACTGCGTTATTGGGCATCAATTCTGTAAACTGATTTTTAATGATTTTTTCCCCTCTATAGTAATATATAGTGGAAATAATTACCGGTGTGATGCCATGAGCAACTGATAACAAAGAGAGGTAACTC
Organism: Ostrea edulis; assembly: GCF_947568905.1. Classification (NCBI taxonomy): domain Eukaryota; kingdom Metazoa; phylum Mollusca; class Bivalvia; order Ostreida; family Ostreidae; genus Ostrea; species Ostrea edulis. Next base: position 13,574,493 of record NC_079173.1, on the reverse strand, counting down.
ATTGTGCTTGCAGTGTGCCCCTGACTGATAAAGAGACTGAAAATAATGATCAAAACATTGACTACTTCTGAAAGACACTTACTGATGTTAATAAGAAGCATTACACTTTTATCTTCAAACAGATTTAAAAAAAAAATGAAGCTAGATTTCTTTAAAATCAAGTACATGTATTTGTAGTGTATGGTTGTATTCAGGAAGTAGAACACTACATGTATATTATATATATTATGCAAGACTAAGTCACAGTGGGTGTAATTTGCATTAATTGAACTAAAAATAAACTTGGTAGCCTTTATCTTTGCACGTTTAAGTGTGTCAGAAAGGGTTACTGTGTTTTGTTTGGTGGAGTTTGTCTGTTATGGTGTTTATCTTTCTGAAGTGACAATGTACTCTTTTTTTTAGGGTGTCCTGATGACTTGGCGGGAAGTCTGGACGGTGGCAGTGGGATATGAACCACCATTAACACATTTCTCATCAGTGGCTTCTGCAGTTCTGCTGTATCTTCTGACTCTGATCTTCTGCTTCCTCTTCCACCAACTGTCCAGAGTGTTTCTGCCGAGATTTCTTCAGGAATATGTCTTGGATTTCTTCAAGGCTCTGGCATTCTGCACTTATTGTTTTGGACACGGGATCATACGGACTGCCCACGGCCATCTTGGGTATCTGCTGTGTGTTGTGCCTTTAAATACTGCCAGTATTTTTATTTTTAACCTCGGTGATGGAACCCCATTACTTGTGTGGTTGAAATACCTGCAGAAACAAATTCCGTTGTGGAAATTTCTTGTGAAAGTGACGGCACAGATTCTTGCAGGATTATGCTCATGGGAACTTGGCCATCTGATTTTCAGATTAGATTTTCATGAATCCTTTGCAGAGAAAGTCAGCAATCAGGCCAATTGTTCCTCTGATCTCAATATTGCCACTGTGTTTGGGTTTCTTTTGGAGTGTTTGGCTGTCGCTTATGACTTTTGGTTGGACCAGCAGACCCTGTCTAAGTATGTTCCAGTAGATATTGCACTGAAGATCCTGAACTGTGCTGTTCTTGTTTGTATAGGTAAGTGTTTCAGTAGATATTGCACTAGAGATCCTGAACTGTGCTGTTCTTGTGTGTATAGGTAAATGTTTCAGTAGATATTGCACTGAAGATTCTGAACTGTGCTCTTCTTGTGTGTATAGGTAAGTTTTCAAGGTGCACAATCTGCAGTTTATTGTGTATTTATGTGCAGACATTACTATTGATAGCATAATACAAACAAGTTAAAAATAACTCAAATGAGCTATTTTTTGGTCACAATGAGTTATTTCTCTTTGCTCCCTATTTCTCCTGTCCTTCACCAATATTACTCATTCCTTGATTAATAACTCAGACAGGTTATTTTTAGTTACGTGCAACTTGTATAAATGATATTTTGTGTCAACTGCCCCTCATTTTACACCACAGATTTTTGCTGGTGCACAAAGACAAAAACTAATGTTCTATAAAATAAAAGTTTGCTTTAAAATCCTGGAAAGCATTCATAGCCATCAGGAAAGTATGGAAAATTAATTAGTACTTTGCCAGTTCTTTGTATTTTGTAAATCAATTCGACATTCATTCTAAGTATCATTCAAGGCATTATGTTTGAGACAGACACATCACAGCAGGTGTGGCACGATAAAGATCCCTCCCTGCTCAAAGGCTGTGAGTGACGAGCATAGGCCTAAATTTTGCAGCCCTTCACTGGCAATTGTAACATTTCCATATGAGTGAAAGATTCTCGAGAGGGACGTTAAACAATATTCATTCAATCAATCAAAGAGCATGATTGTAGGAGTTTTTATCTTTTCACTGTTGAGCTGTCAATTCATCAACACTTTCCTTTACAGGTCTGAATATGACTGGGATGTACTTACAACCTGCCTTGGCAACAGGGCACACATTCGGCTGTAGTCCCACTTCCGTCTTGTCCCACATACTGGTGTACTGGGGAGGACCTTTCATAGGAATATACATAGGTCTGAAGGTAAATCGTCAACAGTTGACAGCTAATGCATAAAAATATGTGTCTGCCATGCGAGGGCCTTCTTCTCGTGGACCGTGAGGGTACAATAGGTCACCTAGATATATGCAAGTATTCTCATTTTGTGTAGATTCAATATGTGGGAAATCTTTACAAAAACCACAGGACTATAGTCTGTCAAATATAGGCAAGCATCTTTTGATGTAATGCCAAATCGAGTTTGTTTACACCAAGACTGTATGATGCCACAAATGAGGATTTCAAGTTTTACGCTGGAATACATGTAGGAACACTCTTTGAAATCTGTACAACATGGGTTCAGTTTGTAAATCATTACATTCCACAAAGGGGAGTGGGACCATGCTAGGATTCAAAGTTTTATAGAAATATGTATGTAAGAAAACTGATTGAATCTCTTCTGAAGCTGAGCCATTCTCTTAGAGAAGTGGACAGTCATAGCCAACATCCACTTCTCTTAGTGGACAGGCATAGCCTACATCCATCTCTCTTAGTGGACAGGCATAGCCTACATCCATCTCTCTTCGCAGACTTTCATATTTTGATTCTGGAAAATGTGTAATGCTAGAACCATGGTGATGGGTTACGTTTCAATCGACGTCTTGACTCAAATATGCAGAATTCATATAACAGACAAATTATTTCCTCAACTTTAATATCAATGCATGCATATGTGGCTATTTTAGAACTTACACTGTATTGTTGAAATAAAAATATTTTCTGAGGGCCCAACCAAATAACAAATGTAAATGATACCAGAGTATGCCATACACACACACACACATATATATATATATATATATATATATATATATATATATATATAAATAAGGTTTGTGTTTAGTATATATATATACATTTCTAAATAGAAAATATCAGTTGGGTTGTAACAAACATTAGAAACTATCTAATTGTGACATTCACTCAAAATGAACTTGTAAATTGAAAAAAAAATCTGCTTTAAACAAACTTTTTACTAGTATTTTTAACCTATGTAAACAAAAACATGACATGAGCCTTGTTTGCATAGCAAAAAATAGTGAGCTATGTATCTCTCATGCAAGTCAGCAACTGACATTCAAGGAAATTACCTTAGTTAAGCATTGTAAACATTAAAAATGGAAAAATTTAATTTAATTTTTTTTTTTAGCTCAAACCGTGTCCTTGTTCTTTTAACCGAGATTGTTCCTTAATATAAACAAGCTCTATATTCTGAGTCGTCTAACAATTTCTTCTTCACATTTAGATGGGCCAGGTTTTCCATCTTCCTTTCTTCAAGACCACCAAATTCAGCTATGTCAAGCAGCCAGTGAAAGTCACTCAAAATGGTGTTCTTGCTGATGATGTTGTGAAACAACCTTCAATGAATGGACATAACTTGAAATTAAGACACAGAAGGAAGAAAGCATTCTTCAGCAATGGAAATAAGAAATAGAAATCCCCTTCGTGCATTATGATGCATTTGTGATAAAATTGCCTTCTCCTCACAGAGCCAAATATCAATGTAGTTTTTCAGTTCAATGTTATATGTATATTCTTTTGCACAGTATTATTATAGTATTTTCATACAGATAACCACTGTATTTTTATATGACACAAAAAAAAAACACACACAAAAAAATCAGTAGTTAATGGCTGTTTTGCGCAGTTTTGTAAGCTGCCATATATAAACATACTAAAAGTTAACATTGTCATCTATGTTTATATGTGTGGCTATATAAACAGACATAAAGTTAACATTGACATCTATGTTTATATGTGTGTGGCTATAGCCTCTAGTCACTGTGAACTGTGATTGTATGTTCATGCTGAATGAAAACTTTTATGACTCAACATGATTTAAGTCTTGTCTTTTACCTGTGTAAGACTTGTATTTTGTCTTTTACCTGTCTAGAACTTGTATTTTGTCTTTTACCTGTCTAAGTCATGTATTCTGTCTTTTACCTGTCTAAGTCATGTATTCTGTCTTTTATCTGTCTAGAACTTGTATTTTGTCTTTTACCTGTCTAAGTCGTGTATTTTGTCTTTTACCTGTCTAAGTCATGTATTCTGTCTTTTACATGTCTAAGTCGTGTATTTTGTCTTTTACCTGTCTAGAACTTGTATTTTGTCTTTTACCTGTCTAAGTTGTGTATTTTGTCTTTTCTAAGTCATGTATTCTATCTTTTACCTGTCTAGAACTTGTATTTTGTCTTTTACCTGTCTAAGTCGTGTATTTTGTCTTTTACCTGTCTAAGTCATGTATTCTGTCTTTTATCTGTCTAGAACTTGTATTTTGTCTTTTACCTGTCTAAGTCGTGTATTTTGTCTTTTACCTGTCTAGAAGTTGTATTTTGTCTTTTACCTGTCTAAGACTTGTATTTTGTCTTTTACCTGTCTAAGTCGTGTATTTTGTCTTTTACCTGTCTAAGTCGTGTATTTTGTCTTTTACCTGTCTGTGCTGACTCAAGTTTCAAAGGAAGGTTATTCTGGAGAGCAGAGTTGTGAAACTTGAAAAATTTTGTTCAGTATTTTTGACCTGCAACTTTAACGGTTTTGTAGACCATTTTCACCTTTAATAGTTACCAGAGAAAAAGAAATCAAAAATTTTCAGAGAGAAATATAGTTGAGTTTGTGTCAATAATGATTACAATGCTCGTTTGTATTGTTGAAATTTTTACTATTATTTTCAACAAAAGCTGCAGATCTTATTTTCTTTATATTTGTGACCCTTAAATGGTCCTTTATCCATTCCATTGGAAACGCTTACCTGTCCTTTTTATTAGCTCACCTGAGCCGAAGGCGGCTCAAGTGAGCTTTTCTGATCGAAATTTGTCCGTTGTCGTTGTTGTCGTCGTAAACTTTTCTCATTTTCATCTTCTCCAGAACCACTTGGTGATTTCAACCAAACTTGGCACAAAGCATCCTTGGGTTAAGGGGATTCAAGTTTGTTCAAATGAAGGGCAATGTCCCCTACAAAGGGAAGATAATCACAAAAATGCAAAAATAGGGTGGGGTCATTTAAAAATCTTCTCAAGAACTACTGGGCCAGAAGAGCTGAAATTTACGTGTAAGCTTCCTGACATAGTGCAGATTCAAGTTTGGTAAAACCATAACCCCTGAAGGTAGGTTATGGCCACAATAGGGGATCAAATATTTACATGCGAATATATATGTAAAATCTTTGAAAATCTTTTTTTTTCAAGAATCATTAGGCCAAAGACTTTTACATTTACATGAAAGATTCCTAACATAATGCATATTCTAGTGTGTAGAAATCATGGCCCCCGGAAGTGGGTAGGGCCACAATAGGGATCAAAGTTTTACAAGCAAATATATAAGGAAAATCTTGATATATGGACCAAGGTAACTCAGGTGAGCGATGTGGCCCTTGGGCCTCTTGTAATCGGCATCTGTTTAAGATTTATTTGCAGTTTGGACTGGTTCTATATGTTCAGTCCATTATTATTTTCGTTTAATTTAAACATATTTTATTGAGAAACTCAACAAGATTGGGCAACAGGCAGAGCCTATGTAGGCCCTCTCCCAAGTTTGTTTGCTAGTTTAAGTAAACTAGAAAACCGAAACAGAATGGATTTTAATGTTTCGAAATATCTTTAAAGACATAAATATTAGTTGAAACAGTTTCCACACTAATGATTATTTTCTAACAAAAGCATGGAATTATTGTATAAAAACTAGCTAAATGTGTCTGATGATGATATCCAGATTTTCAATGATTCATGCACCTGCTGAAATCTTTGTTAATTTTATTGTTTACAATTTTAATCAATTATTGTTAATCATTATTGAAAGTTAATGTCTGTTATTCAGAACAGGAGACAAAGTTTGTTGGTTGTTTTAGGGGTAAGTGGGTTACAACTTATAAATTCCGCAATGGTGCAGATGCGGGAGTGAATTCACTCCCTCAACATTTTCGATCATTCTAATCATTTCCTGGTTTCTTTACTAAACAAAAAAGTGGTATATCCTTCCGGGTCTACAAATGATTTTACAATCTGCAACTGACGATTTGGGGGACTCTGTCCTACCGGTTATGAATTTTCAATGTACATGTACATGTAATTCAATTTCTGGAATCATATGTTCAAGTTAATGCCTAATTAACTGTTAGTTATAATAACTAAACTTCACGTAACTTGGTCCTGGCTGTCAAGTTAATGCTTATTTGCTCAAATTGCATATATGCCCATATAAGGTATTGTTTATATCATTTTGAAGGGCTGTGCAGTCTAGGCCTATGCTCGGCGCTTGCTGCTTTTGGTCAGGGAGGGTCTTTATCGTGACACGGGGCTTCGGTTTGTACGGTCTCGTCCGAAGGATCGCCCCATTTAGTCGCCTCTTGTGGCAAGTAAGGGTACTGAGGATCTATTTTAGCCCGGATAGGGTTTTGTATTTCACTTCCCTGTCTTCTGTTTGACAAGGCATTTTCTTTATGTAGCAATATTTTGACCTTGTGACTTCGAAATTTGACCTGCTTTTAAAAACTTTAACCTAGGCCATCACGTTTGAATAGTTAGGGATAGGGCTTATTTCACATGTGTTGTATTCCTTATGATGAACCCGGGGTGGGGGGGGGGGGGGGGGGGGTAGGGGGGTGGGGGGTAGAATAGGGAATAGGTCTTCATTACCCCTTGCTTGTCGTAAGAGGCGACGAAATGGGGCGGTCCTTTGGATAATTGGATAAGACCGCAAAAACCGAGGCCACAGCAGGTGTGGCACGATATAGATCCCAGGTCCATGCTCGAAGACTAAGCGCCGAGCATAGGCCTAAATTTTTACAGCCATTCACCGGCAATGAACATTTTTCGAATGGGACGTCACACAATATACAACCAACCAACCTTGTTGGGGGTACCATACTTACTTTTCTGTCACACAGGGACATCAATGTTTCAGAATCGCGTTTTATTTTACAATAATTCATGTTTTTTATGATCAGTGTCGTCCATCGTGCACAGCTGAGGACTGGTTTGTAGTATTTTCTGTTTACAGAAATTTCATGTTAACATGAATCGGGTATGTGTCAAAATACTTTGTGATCCAGGAGAAATGATTGGCAACGCATTGGAACAATCAACATCTGGAAACCTGTCCTTATTTACGTCCATCAAGAGACAATGTCGACGGTGCATCTTGAACTTTTCTATTCATATAAAATTGGATGAAAATCAATATGTATTTCTCCTTATATTATTCAACAGCTGTTGCGAACGATATGGATGATTTTATAAGAAGTAAATGATAGTGACGTCATCGAGAAATGAAGTATAGTTTTTGCATGGTGGGTTGATTAAATCTTGGTTATATTTCATGGAGTTGTTAATAGTCAAGAATCGATGCAGTTTGAAACAGAGAGAGGAAGATAATACTGTTTAGCAGTTAAAAGGCAGGAGTACTTAATTGCGGGGTAATTATTTTTGCTGAAATTTTAGTGTTGATATTTCATTAAGAATACAAAATTGAGAGTAGGGCAACGAACAGATTATGCAAATCGTATGTAAAGTTTAAATGCCCCATCAGTTTTTCTTGATATATATATACAGTGTACACGTGCATTTTTGTAACATTAAGCTACATGTACTGATCAATGTTTATGTAGGCACCTGATCACACCTCTGGTGCGTCCAGGGGTCCGTATTTGTCTGACCACACCTCTGGTGTGTCCAGGGGTCCGTGTTTGTCTGACCACACATCTGGTGTGTCCAGGGGTCCGTGTTTGTCTGACCACACCTCTGGTGTGTCCAGGGGTCCATGTTAGTCCTACACTTAATTTTGTATTCTCTATGGGATTCATGAGATAATGTTCGTTATCTCCCCTTTTCTTATAATAATCACTTCACTTTGAGTTGTAGATAATCTATTACGAGGTATTCAATATTATGTTTTATCATAATAATATAAGCACCGTTCCTTGGTACCCTCTGTGTTCGGAACAGCGTTTTATAATATGGTTTCACTTTACTTCTCATATAGCATCTTCGTTGTACAGTGCATTTTCAGTCAGTTTTGTTAAAGAGTCAAGTCCAGAAATCCGTAACCTGTGTATATGGTATACATGTGTATATTGTATCGTGTAGTTATATAATGTTTAATTGTTAAAATTGCATATGTTCCCTGAGGAGCCTTGATTGGTGACTATATTATAGTCATATATGAATATTAATAATAGAAATATCATAAGAAGGACTGGTTAAGTATACTGGAGAAATAAAGGAAGTTGTGGAATATACTTTATGAATCGACTTTGTGATATTTGCATTATTTTAGGTCCATGATGAATATTTCTTCGAAATATGTAGCACTTCGTTTTAATGGCTGACTTTCTTTTAAAATATGAATGAAAATATAGCTATTGATCAGCAACACCCCTATATTCCTTTGACATCTAATTGCCTAGCTGGGTAGCTCAGTCGGTTATTATGGCTAGTGTCGTCTGCTGAGTTTTAGATCGTGAGTTTGTGTCTTGCAGGATTTGGTCCCCCCCCCCCCCCCCCCCCCGATTACTTTCTTTTGAAACTATACAAATTAAAATAAAAAGCTAGATAAGGTAAATTTAAAAGTTTTCATTTTCTAAATAGTATTGTACATACATGTATCCACCACTTTCATCCATATCATATTTCTCTGGTGCATCATTCCGAACTTGTTCTGGGACAAATGAGACAGACGGGTTGGTTATTGCAAAGATCAAAAGAATGCCGCGGTCAATATCTTCCTACGTATATACTGATTGTGAGAAAACTGATACACATAAGCATAATTCGCGTTTTGTCAATATAACATGAAAGTCGACAGCTGATGATTCAATTTTATATTCATAAAAAATAATATGTGTTGCAAAAACAAATTCATGAATGACTGAATAATAGTTGTCATTCATCTGCATTCCAAGATCGATACACGTAAACAAACATGGCGATACACAGAAAACCTAACCCTCTTTCACTTTGATAAAATCTGTCAACATCAAACTGAATATCAAAACATATTTAGTTTACCCTACCATCTCACTTTTTTCGTCAGCAAAAACATATGTAGGCTCACAGGTGCTTGGGTTTAGGACCACCCCCCCCCCCCCCCTCCCATCCGAATAAGCTACTAAGCTACAAGAGTTGATTTAATTTTTTTTTTTGGTTGAAAATATTTCTAATACATGTCAACAACTGCCCCCCCCCCCCCCCCCCCCCCCCGTAACAGCAATTCCTGGATCCACAGCTTTCAACATGCATGTATAAAATAATATTTTCATAATTCACACCACAGCAACATTTGACGATCTGTAGCGTCTGTTGCCTTGTATTTTTTTTCCTGAATGACTTATTTACATATACAGTATTAAGTAATTAAAGAAGTTCACATTTTTGTGTAGAACTTATTTTTAGATATCGTTTCCTATGACCCTCAAACACAGAATTTAGAAAATTGTATATAAACCATGTTATTTGAAGATACATTCAATGTAAAAACGTTTACAATTACTCAAAGCATATAATATACCTGAACTTAGATATTTGGGTAAATATCATGTAAACATACGTGTACATAAAGTAATTCATAGTAAAGTAATTCGTAGTTTATCATTATTATGATAATACTGTACATTTTCTGTTAATTTATTAATAAATCATACACTTTCTGTTAGCCTATCAATAAATTATACACTTTCTGTTAATTTATTAATAAATTATACACTTTCTGTTTATCTATAATAAACTACACACTTTCTGTTCATTTATCAATAAATCATACACTTTCTGTTAGCCTATCAATAAATTATACACTTTCTGTTAATTTATTAATAAATTATACACTTTCTGTTTATCTATAATAAACTACACACTTTCTGTTCATTTATCAATAAATCATACACTTTCTGTTAGCCTATCAATAAATTATACACTTTCTGTTCATCTATTAATATATTATACACTTTCTGTTCATCTATTAATAAATTATACACTTCTGTCCAGCTATTAATAACTTATACACGTCCTGGTAACCTATTAATAAATTTTACACTTTGTGTTTATCCAGTAATAAATTATACACTTTCTGTTAATCTATTAATGAAGAATACACGTTCTGTTTATCTATCAATAAATCATACACTTTCTGTTTATTTATCAATAAATTATACACTTTCTGTTTTTCTATATCAATAAATTATACACTTTCTGTACATCTATAATAAATTATACACTTTCTGTTCATCTATTACTAAATTATACACTTTCTGTTATCTACTACTAAATTATACACTTTATGTTCATCTATTACTAAATTATACACTTTCTGTTCATCTATTACTAAATTATACACTTTCTGTTCATCTATTACTAAATTATACACTTTCTGTTATCCATTACTAAATTATACACTTTCTGTTTTTCTATCAATAAATTATACACTTTCTGTTCATCTATTAATAAATTATACACTTTCTGTTTTTCTATCAGTAAATTATATACTTTCTGTTCATCTATTGATAAATTATACACTTTCTGTTCATCTTTTAATAAATTATACACTTTCTGTTCATCTATAAATAAATTATACACTTTATGTTCATCTATTGATAAATTATACACTTTCTGATCTATCAATAAATTATACACTTTCTGTTCATCTAGTGATAAATTATACACTTTCTGTTAATTTATCAATAAATTATACACTTTCTGTTCATCTAGTGATAAATTGAACACTTTCTGTTCATCTAGTGATAAATTATACACTTTCTGTTAATTTATCAATAAATTATACACTTTCTGTTCATCTAGTGATAAATTGAACACTTTCTGTTTATCTATCAATAAATTATACACTTTCTGTTAATTAATTAATAAATTATACACTTTCTGTTAGTTTATTAATAAATTGTACACTTTCTGTTTATCTATCAATAAATTATACACTTTCTGTTTATCTATTAACACATTATACACTTTTTGATCGTCCATTATCATACTGTACACTGCATGTACATGTACTTTCGTTTACTATAGATTTGCCCATATCCGCCAATACACCGTTTATACTTTGAAGGATTGTGAAACGATTATGCCTATAACTTTTTTTTTTCAATAAATGTAACTGAGCTATGATAAAAATCTTACAAAGGATTTTAATAATTCCGACTTTTTTGCAACTACATATATGTATTTTATCCTAGTACGGTTGTACATAGTCGACGATGGTTCATAATTTAGGCCACGGAGACATAATTTCAGTCTTATTTGATAAATTCTATCGTAGATGATATCAGTATTGCATGTAGTTAGACATACCAAATTTCTGAGTCCGTCAAGACCTTGAAAGGTTCTTTATTTGAAGAAATAAGAACATCGTCGAACGCACCGTCGTAACTGCGACCTCTCACATGTTAAGTTTACTTGCGGAGGTCACAACTGATAAAGGCATTTCGTACGTCCCAAGATTTTACGACGTGTTATGGTGAGATTTGTACTTTTAATTTGAATGCTATTTAGAACTTTAAATAAATATTTCTCTATTTCTTAATCATGTTCCCCTCTTCTGTACATCATAAGGCGTTGAATGAGGTTTTGATATATTAGATTAGATATACATGTAGTATGTGATTGAAAAATCTCTCAGTATCGATGATCAAATATTAATGTAATAGGATTTGTCTTCCGAGCATTTACACGTGTCGTTTACATAGATTACTCTCTACTATCAATGTACAATTGCACAGTAAATAATATTAAACATCTTTAGGATTTTCAAATTCTGCTTCACCCTGGATATTACAGGTAAGATGATTTATCGGGACAATTGACCTAAATGAGACCCTAAAAGATATTTCATCCCTTGGATTCGCTGCTGACAAGATTGTATTGAGTTCTCCGTACCTTTTTGGTGACCCTATGAAAATTGACTTTAGCACTTTTGGTGGTCCTTTTACTAGCTAGGGTTAGAAAGGAATTATAACAGGGATTATCAAATGTCTGTAAAATTGTATTTTAAATCTGCTTGCGTTTAATTTTATGCCTGGTCATTCATGAGAAGTAGTACCTATGCTGGTGTGAAGCGTCGCATTTCCTACCCTCACGTATTTTCAAAAATGAATTTATTTCCTAACCATAGGATTGGAGTTGCTTTGTTTATCAATGTTAAGAATACTAGTCATTATCGTACATTTCAACAAAAAGGTGTATTTGAGACTTATCTCCATACTTAATTAGCGTAAACACATTACATAATCATAATGAAAATTAAAACTGAATACATGTGTATATATTTTTAGGCCACTATGATGACTTGGCGAGATTTATGGGAAACAGTGATGGGATTCCAACCCCCGGTGTCGCATGTTTCGCCTACGGTTTCAGCGATTCTTATTTATTTATTAGCCTTGATCTTCTGCTTCCTCTTCTACCAACTGTCCAGAGTGTTTCTGCCGAGATTGCTTCAGGAATATGTCTTAGATTTCTTCAAGACCCTGGCATTTTGTACTTATTGTTTTGGACACGGGGTCATACGGACTGCCCACGGCCATCTTGGGTATGTGCTGTGCGCAGTGCCTTTGAATACAGCTAGCGTTCTGATTTTCAAAATCGGAGATGGAACTCCGCTCTCTGTTTGGTCTAAGTATCTTCAAAAACAAATTCCAACATGGAAATTCTGCCTAAAAGTTTCCGCTCAGATTTTGGCAGGGTTCTGTGGTTGGGAACTTGGCCATCTTATTTTAAATCTCGATTTCCATCCATCATTCACGGAGAAAGTCATCCAAAAGTCTAACTGTAATTCAGATCTTAGAATTTCTGCTATAGCAGGATTCCTACTCGAGGGAACTGGAGTTGCCTATGATATCTGGATGAACCAACAGACGCTGTCAAAATATAGACCGCTGGACGTTTTTCTAAAGTTCATTAACACATCTCTCATAGTTTGTTGTGGTAAGACTAGTTAGTGTTCTAGGTTTATCTAATTACTATAAAATTTCATTTCCAGTGTATAATTTGTAATCAATTTTGATTAATTGTGTAATTTGTTATATATATCAAACATGATGGTTATTTTAGGAGTAAAGATGACTGGGATGTACATTCATCCGGCTATAGCGACCGGACGAACAATTGGATGCGGAGAAACCCCAATTCTATCTCATTTGCTAGTTTACTGGGGAGGACCATTTGTAGGAATATTCATAGGATTAAAGGTAATTTGAATATTGTAAAAAATGGAAGAAACAGAGATAAAATCTTCTTTCTAAGTATTCTGATTCTGTTATTCAGCTAAATACTAAGAATTAAAAACATATTTGTTCGTACCCTTTTGCAGCTTTCATCTAAAGCTGATGACGTCTCGTATGAGTGATAAATTCTCGACGGGACGTAAAATAATAAATCAATCAATTAATCAATCATACCTTTCATTGATGTAGAATTATCTGCATGCTGTTTGACGAATGTCATGACACTCTGACCAGCTTTGCGTGATACCTTGTCAATGTTTCTAGACCAATCGGAATTCCTCGAATGTCTCGCGTACTCGACATAGATCTCGGATATGATGGCATCCATGAGTGAATTTGATGCATTGTCAACTATGACGTCATAGTCTACTGCACGACGTTACGTAGCCTTAGTACGTAAGTCCTCGAGCTCGCGCTTCATACTTCACCGCATATCGAGTAGCTAGACGTTACGTACTTCATAGCTAGCAATGCATCGAATTCACTCATGGATGCCATCGTATTACATCCGAGATCAATGTCAAGTGCGCGAGACATTCGAGGAGTTCCGATTGGTTTCTAGACATTACTTTCTATTTTCAGGCTAGTCAGTTTATACGTCTTCCATTCAACGAGACATCGGAAAAGAAACGACCCAGTAGAGTAACCGAAAAGGGGGACAACTATTCGGAATTTAAATCGAAAAATGGAAAGTCTGAGGCAGTACGACGGAGAAATAAACAGAAAAAATAAAACATAGTGTAGCTCAATTAGAAGTCTTGTCTTTATCAATTACAAGAGAACTTTTAACACACTAAATACGAAATGTTTAGGAGAAAGTGCTTGAATCGTGTTTTTTTTTTTAAAGATATGTCACGATAATGTATAAACGTTTAGAAAATGAAAATGGTGTAAAAAATCATTTTGATGTCTAAACTATTCAATACTTTGTATCAATTTGAAACCACATACCGTTGACAAATTACAAAATGAAAATACCATAATACATGTTCTAGAGTATTGTATATTATAGGGTTATTGAACTTATATTGGTGAATATTGGCACTCGTTGACTGTCAAAATGCACGAGCTTGCGAGTGCATTTTGACAGCCAACGAGTGCCAATATTCACCTATATAAGTTCAATAACCCTTTTATTATATAGCTAAAGTATTTAGTTGTTAAATTATATCCCTTTTCACTCGAACTACTCCAAAATAGACGAGAATCAATATTGGCATCCAAGGTGAAGGTGTATAATAACAGCATGCATTTCTTAACTGTTTAATATTGAACCCGTCATTAATGCATGAAGGAAACTGATTTTTTAAATGGGGACATCATAATTTATGTACAGTAAAACACTTTGCTGAAGTAAATATCAAATACCGGCTCTGTCAGATTCGGAGGACCGTCATCTGCCATTTTGGCTTGTTTACGTCGTTACGGTAACGTCAATATTGAACGCTCATACTCGGAATGTTTCGGTCGCATACAATTTACGCAATGCAAAGTTAGCGTTCAATAAATTCTCAGGATATTGAACGCTAACATTCTCTAGATTTTACGCAGATTTTATAATAGACTATTTATTAGCTATATAATAAATAGATAGATTTGTTTGTTTGTTTCACGTCCAATCGAGAATTTTGCACTCATATTGAGACGTCACCAACTGTAGGTGAAGTACCACAAATTTAGACCCATGTTTAGCGCCCAGGGCCATAGCAGTGAGGGATCTTTGTCCTTCCAACGCCTGCTGCGATACGGGAACTCCGTTTTTAAGGTAATATCCGAAAAACCCGTGATTCTTGTTTCTAAATGTCGATCGTTTGGCGAAGGAGCAATCACTAGCTATTTTAACGTCTTAGATTTGCCATGGCACGGGCGGGGCTGAAACTCATGACCTCCCAATTACGAAGCGAACGCTCAACCATTAAGCTACCGTGACCGGTGTTATATATATATATATATATATATATATATATATATATATAACATACATACATGTAGATGTCAACGGCAAACTGACTACTAATCTTATATAAAAGACAGGCTGACTTCAGCTTCTCCATTGTCAACTTCTCGTATTTGTTCAACTATCACCTCCATATAATGGTGATTCGATAAGGAGGAGCGTATTGTGCGTATGATAACATTTCGAATTGAGACAAACTACTGACAAGTGTCACAATGGATTCAATACCATCGTTTAAAGTCAGCATTTCGCAAATTCTCCGGTTGTAACAATGATCTTGTGTTTTCAGATAAAACCTGCCGTTCTTTACATGTACATACTGATTTTGACTACGGATTACCCCGTTTACCTGATCAAGATACAGGGATCGTGTTGGGTGTGATCGGTCACTAGGGGATGCTTACTCCTCCTAGACACCTGATCCCACCTCTAGTGTTTCCAGGGATTTGCCCTTATATTCTAGCGTATTCAATGTAGCGTTAATGAGATTGGTAACTGCTATCCTCACATGTTCATATATATATATATATATATATATATATATATATATATATAAAACATAAAAAGTAAAACCATCAGTGCTATCAAGTTAATTTGATTTATTATATTTTCATCAATCAGTTAGATAAAGTTTTCTTAATTTTAACCATACCACCCAATCAATACCACAGAATGATATACAACTTTGTATTTAAGATTAGTATAATTTGTAATAAACACATGCTGACTAATTTCCATGACAAATGTATAAAATTGATAAAATGTCTGCCCAGTAACACACCAATCAATCGTAGAGTCATTTCAGCTCTTGACCAAGAAACACTTCTATCAACAGTTCATGAAAGCAAACTTAAGCAGATCGATGATTGAAAAAAATCGTGTTTTACGACAGCAAGAAATAGCACATGTCCGCAATCATCAACGGCGTAATCATGCTAGCGTAAAAAGCAAATGCATATGCTTTGATATCTCGAATCACACGGAAAATCTGCAATACGCAATTTATCAGATCGTGGGAAAATGTTTTGATTTAGTACTATGAAACTGGTAAATGTAACAATGGCGACACACTGCCTCACAGGAAATAGTTTAAGGTAGATTGCACTTGATCGGTATGAGTTGATACGGTATATATTTATATATATATATATATATGAATATATATATAGATATATAATTATATAAGCAGGAAAATATGCAGTTCCAAAATCTATTCAAATCACCAGCAGAAAGTGGTAGTGATATGAAGATATTTTGGAACCGCATATTTTCCTACTTTTTTATTTTAATTATATTTACTTTGTGATATGAACTCTTACTTTTCGGATTATATAATTATATATATTTCGATTAAACACATTAACAAGCGTGGCTGGTATTCACAAATTCCTGTGTGCAAGTTTTCAATGGCAATATAGACAGTCATATTTTTAAAAAATGGATGGTTGTTTTCCTTTAGAAACGTTTGCTACTGGAAAAACGGCCTACTACCATAGTCCTGATGTACTCTCCGTTGATGTCTCTAGAATTGACACATCAGAGGTACATTCAGATTTCCTCAGTAGAGACTCGAGCATACTTGCAGTGGTTGACACGGGTGATAGGCAGCCTTCTTGGCCTTGTGCTTGTGTATTATTATCCATAATATTTGTAGGAGTCATTGATAAGTACAGAGACTCCTCGGGCGTCTTTGTTGCGATTGTCAAATCGTGATCATCAAATAAATCAATCAAAGAGTCATCATAAAGATCCAGACTGAGCTCGTTAAAAGGTGGAGATTGGAGATTGTCGGTTTTGGTATTTGTTGTTTCTAAACCGAAAGTAAGTGTGGTGTGTTTCGTTTCGGTTTGTACTACCTGTGGTGTAGACGTGGGTTGGAATGTACCAAAAGTTTGCTCTACAAAATCATTTGTTTGGATTTCGTTGATGTTGGTATGTGGATTTTCTGGACGACCCTTGCACAATTTTTTAGCATATAGCTGGAACTCTAAATTCGACATTTCGTCTGCTTTGATCTTTTTTGTTGTCTGATCTTTTGAGCCTTTTGGCAAGTGATCCCTCATGATATGTTGCTTGAGTTTCGATTTAGTGGACTGTTTTTTGCCACTTAGATCATGGCTACATGTTGTCTCCCTTGACGAGTCACAATTGGTGTTTTTTCTCTGTGTATATACTTTCTTCATGAACTCTTCCAACATGAGATCAATTTTGCTAAAAATTTGTTTCTGACTTCTTTTCGTCAAATAGCTGAAATCTTTTGTGAAATCATACAGCTTCATTTTCAATTCCAATTCCTGAAATATTAAAGCAAATATTACTATTTACATTATTTGCATATTAGTCAAAGAAAGGTGAAGATAACGAACAGTGATCAATCCCACAACTCCTGAAAGGAATACAAAATAAAGAGTTGGGCAAACACGGGCTATGCTAAACAGTTTACCAAATTGAAAGTGTCGCAGTTTGTTCAAAATGAAAGGATAAGCTAACCCATAATGATCAATCTCATAACTCTGATGTGAGAATATGTTACTGTCGAAATACAAACGGTGTTTGTCATTGTATATTGTGAAAGTTTCAATTAACGGAATATAGAAAATATCTTTAACGTACAATGCACATACTTTGTCTGTAGCAGTAGTCTCAGGTAAATAGTTATCCGCGTTCGATGCAAATAAATGTTATGTTCTAAGTTCTTATAAATCTGCATTTTATGATTTCTAAGTATTTCATTCTATCAGTCGATCCTTTTATTTTACATGTTTACTGTAAATGCTTGTCTGCTCGTGGAGACATAAAAATATCATCCACATTTTCGACTATGTTATCTAAATATTTAGAATATATTACTAATTTTCGATATGCCCTTCTGATCATATGTATAACATTTTACAACAAAACTTCAATTTTTTTTACACTCAATTATTTACTATTGGAGGTGTGCACTACTCAAGTTCAACTATAAAATCAATCAGGCGTGACAACTGCATTTAGGGTATGTATGGAAAAAGCAAGACAGAGGATCAGAAAGAAATATGGAGTTCTTTGTTAGTCTCTCAAAGCTATGTCTATCAAACATGTCAAAAGAGCTTTCAGTTTCTATATAACAACAAGACTAATTCACTCAATTGAGTAGTTCTGTTTGTTGAAAACTAAAATAAAATTACTCTTTCATTATAATATTAAGGATTAGTTCAGTCGCTTGAATAGTCGTATTTGGTTCTTTTTTATCTAAATTTACGTTTTTGGTTACTCTCTCCCTCTCTCTCATATCCCGGTATTTGAGGTGTAGAAAATGGGATATTTCAATTTGTTGAAAGACAGACTATAGGCGTATGCTTTGCAGACCTCGATGATCGTTCATCCCATTTCCCATTTCCAAATTAAGGATGGTCTCCCTCACGCATAGCTCTTATCCTTAGACGAATTTGACTCCACTTTTTGGCACACTGTTTCCCCCCTATAATAGCTCCAAAGCTTCATTGTCATTTCGGATTTCAAACATTTCGGTTGAGCATCACTGAAGAGACATAATTTGTCGAAATGCGCACCTGGTGCATCAAAATTGGTACCGTATAAGTTTTACATCCCAACTGTAATAAATGAAAGGGAATGCTTACTTTTCCCAAACACATGATCCCCTCTTTGGTATGTCCAGGGTTCATGTTTGCGTATTCTTTATGAAAGGTGATAATAACGAACAGTGATCAATCTCAAAACTCCTATAAGCAATACAAAATAGAGAGTTGGGCACAGACTGACCCCTAGATATACCAGGGGTGGGATCAGGTACATAGGAGGAGTAAGCATCCCCTGTGAATCGGTCACACCCGCCGTTATCCGTAGTCAAAATCAATGCACCAAGAACGGCCTAATAGTCGGTCAATCTAATTAAAACCAGACTTCTTAGATCCGCGCCGTATACTCTACGTAAGAAGATCTGACAAAACCCGATTAGGGGTCATGTTCAGATGAACTTTATATCAGCCAATCAGGGCGTCGGCTTTGAAACCGTCGGTGTTTACAATTCAAGGAAAACGGCTGCGATTGCTTGGTTTGAAAGAAAACACACCACAGTTAGGTGTGACGTCACAATGCACCGTTTACGTCGACTGGCGTTATATTCCTCGCGTTAATTAAGTAAACTCTTTGAAAACTATTCAAATCGCACCCATCCCTATTCATACATAAATCGCAATTCAATTAATTTGACTTGGGTGTATTTTATCTCGTACGTTTTGTTGTTTGTATGGACGGAATAGATTAGGCATTATATTCCTTATGTGAGCATATACAATTTTATAGTGTGCAATAAACTTCATGGGAAAGCGATTACTGCAACTTGTTTACGAATTGCTGGGAACCGCCTGAATAGCCATCATTGTCTGTATGGCGCAATTTGAATGGCTGATAGTTCTCATGAATATTCCAAGCAAAAGGGCATGTGGACATGACCCCCAATGGGGTTATGTCATATCCTATTATAGCAATTGTGAGCGTATCCTAGGATCTGATTTTAATTAGATTGAACAATCGGTATGATTGATTGATTGAATATTGTTTAACGTCCCTCTCTAGAATATTTCATTCATATGGAGACGTCACCATTGCCGATGAAAAGCTGCAAAATTGAGACCTTTGCTCGGTGCTTACGACCTTTCAGCAGGGAGGGCTCTTTATTGCCCCATTTAGTCGTCTCTTGCGACATGCAAGGGGTACTGAGGGCCTATTCTAACCCCGATCCCTACGGGATGAAACACGTCAGACAGCATTTAACCCAATGATAGGTTGTATTGGCAAACTAGATCGTTATAACAACCATAGAATGCTGACTTTAAACGATACTGTTCTTGGCACACTGATTTTGACTGCGGATAACTCCGTTTACCCGATCAGGATATGGGGCTCACGGCGGATGTGACCGGTCAACAGGGGATGCTTACTCCTCCTAGGCACCTAATCCCACCTCTGGTGTGTACAGGGGTCCGTGTTTGCCCAACTATCTATTTTGTATTACTTGTAGGAGTTATGAGATTGATCACTGTTCGTTATCTTCACCTTGCACCGTTGAAATACCTGCACTTGGAAATATGATATTGATCACTGTTTGTTATCTTCACCTTTATATCTATATGAAGAAGACATTTCCACAAAAAAACTGGCCAAACAATGACATTTAAGAACGCTGCAGGTCGTGGAACGTGAACTTATGGTTGCTGTATAGTTCGATGTAGCTTATATTTCTTTGATATGAACATTATCCCAGGATTTGAGCGAAACGGTATGTACATTAAACAATATACAACCGACTAACCACTTCAAATTGTCCTTAGGTAAAATGTAGTCAAACATGATTCATACGAATTGAGGCTGTTATTTACACGCTGATGTTGACTAGCCGGGGAGTACTCCGTTTACCATAGCCGGGGTCCTTGTTTGTCCTACTCTTAATTTTGTATGTTTATAACTTTATAGCAAAGCTCAAACTAATTTCTCCATGTTTAACCATTATCTTTAAGCTTCAAAGTATTCATACTGGGTTTACAGTATATCAATCTAATGTTTCCTCATCATACTATGTCTTTAGTAGTGTATTATTTTGCTGAATTTCAATAAAATACGAAATACATGTACCGATAAAAACAACGTTGCTGGTAAACCCCAGTTGAAGACAGTGATGACAGATTATTCCTTGAAAATCTACACATATTCAAATTCAAACTTACTAATATCCTCAGGATCAATTTCTGGTTTGTAGACTTCGCTCTCTCTTCAAAAGCGGAAAGCCTTTTGTTTTCTTTTTGCAGCTGCTTCACGCGATCTACTGTTGCTTTTAGAATTGAGCCTTTACTGGTGTTCATTTTCTGGGTTCTGTAAACAATACCAGAATTAAAAGTTGAATAAGAAGAAATCTCGATACTTCATTAAAATATTACACTGTGGAATAGGATGTGGGTCACAAAATTCAATTTAATCAAGACACATTTATTCAAGCATGACGGTTTAGTGCCACTTACTGTTGGAATTCTGGAGGAAGAAGGGTGGCTAATTCTTTTATCCGATCATTTATGTTATATCGTCTCTTTCTTTCTACTGAAAAAAATCCCCATATAACCATATGAACTGTACATCGAAATGAGTTACCTTTCGCTTCTACGTGGCGCTGCGTGCCGCGGTCAAAATATTGTCATGTCGCATACAAAACTGCTGCGAGTATACAAAGTCATTATGTATTTAAAATGCCCGGTAATTGTTGCTGTGTATTAGGATGAAAGGTGAAGATAACGATTAGTGATCAATCTCATAAATCCTATCAGCAATACAAAATAAAAAAAATTGGGCAAACACGGACCACTTGATATACCAGAGATGAGATCAGGTGCCTTTAAGGAGTATGCATCCCCTGTCGACCGGTCACGCCCGGCTTGAGCCTTATATCTTGATCAAGTAGACGGAGTTATCCGTAGTTAAAATCAGAGTGTCAAGAATGACAATGGGCATGAAACACGTCATACAGCATTTAATCAAATGGGATGTTGATAATGGAGAAGATGAAATCATCCCTTTTGTCATAAAGTTGAGTTGGTAGTTTGCCGATAATATCTATTTTGAATAAAATATCTAAGTATGAAGCAGAAGTGGACGACTCTGTGGTGTATTTTAGTTCAAGTTGAAATGGATATATCGATTCGACATATGAATAAAAATCATCATTGTTAAAAGATAAAACGTCGTTGATACATCTAAATGTTGAACTGAAGACCACAGCAAGAGATATTTTTCTTCTCACGTAGAAATGTTTGAATAAATTCTGCTGTTACCAAAGGGGAGAGTGATTGTTTCGTGCTGATTCCTCAATGCAAGAGAAATGGGTCATCGCGATAAAACTCTTGTACGAGCTCAAAGTTACGAAGAAATAATGGAAACCGTCCGAATCAGCCGTTGTCTGAAAAAGACATTTTACATCAAATAATTACATTGACCTGTTTTTATATTCTTATGAAGCAACGACTCAAGTTCCCCATCGTCAACTTTCCAGTATCATCTGCAGATGTTGTTTATGTATCTTAATTGAACTTGTTCTGTGTATGGTCAGTTTTTAAATAGAGGACGGCTCCGTCAAACAAGTTCACAGTACAGGGGTTTCAACAAACTCGTCTAAATTCAGCATTTCGCAAATTCTATGGTAGTTCTATCGACCTAGTTTGCCAATACAACCTATCATTGGGTCAAATGCTGTCTGACGTACTTCATACCGATTGTTAGACCTTTCTTGGCGCACTGATTTTGACTAAGGGTAAGTCCGTTTACCTGATCATGATATAGGGCTCATGGCGGATGTGACCGGTCGACAGGGGGTGCTTACACCTCTTCGGCACCTGGTCTCACATATGGTGTATCCTAAGGTTCGTGTTTGCCATTTTGCATTGCTTGTAAGAGCTGTGAGATTAATCACTGTTCGTTATTGTCACCTTTTAATGTCAAGACAGTTCAAGGTAATTTTCTTTTTTCCATTTAGTAACAGTGCTGTGCATCACTGAAAGAATAACATTTACTTTTCATAGACTAAATGTTTCCATCACCTTCCATGGGCATGTATATGGATAAGTAGTGTATTGATTATAGAATGTCTTATTTTATAATTGAGTCGATCTTGACTTAATGGGCATACATAATATACATTGCATGCAAATATAAATATTTGCAAATATTGTTTGATCAACAATTCTAGATCTGTTATTTATATCATATATAAAGATAAAAAGAAATAAACACAACATCCCTTTCAATTCAAAAGATGGAATTCTTAGAAATGTACCTCCAGTTTTAACACATTTAATACTCATGCCAATGGAATGACTGAATATGAGTTAGGGTAGCTATAATGGATTCCTAAACTTTATAAAGTACAGTACAAACAGAGATAAATTGCTAGATCAATGTAAAAATTATACGGTACCAATTTTGATGCACCAGATGCGCATTTTGACAAATAATGTCTCTTCAGTGATGCTCAAGCTGAAATTTTGGAAATTCGAAATAACAATAAACTTGTAAGAGCTAAAAGGAAAACCAGAGTGCCAAAAACTGGAGCCACATTTTTCTCCCAAATTCCTTATCTTTCCCCCTGAAAGGCCTATAGAATTTATGAGATGGAATACAGTTCTTTATTTTCACTTATTTTATTGTACACTCAATATACATTGAAAGGATTTAAATCACATTGATGTTTTAAAAGAGTGTGTTGTTAATCAAAACTTAGATTGATAATGAAGAAACACAGTTGAAACTACCTATATTATGATTGTCTTTTCTGATCCTTTCTCTTTTCTTCATCCAGTCTTCCCTATCAGTCTGCATGGATTCTCTAGATGTTTCAAGTGGAATCATTCCATCAAAATTCTACAATAACGTGAAAACAATGCACAGTTATCAACAAAGAACGATCACTAATTCATTATTTGCGAAGGACTCATTTTGATTTTTCGAATTAATTTGCTTAGAAGATGTTTTTATAGTTAATAGCATTATATATATATATATATATATATATATATATATATATATATTATGTACCTTGCATTTTAGACTAACTATTCTAAACCTTTTACATACACAGCTACTTCAGCAACATTGATTTAATAATAAATAAAATAATCATGGTAAAATAATTTGTTTCAGCATTTTCTTTTACGTACTATGGATTCTTCCATATAATCCTGGTTGTCATGATGTAGAGAGCTCATCTGGTCTGGATTAATGAGTTCAATTACCAGGTTATCGACCTTTCAAAACAAAAACAATCTTGAGAATATATCAATCTAATGTCATAACGAATGTTTTTAAAATCTTATTTAATTAAAAGCATTTTCATAACAGTAAAAAATCTTTTGCTGTGGCCTTCAACTCGACATTAAGATACATCTACTACGTTTAATCTTTAACAATATTCACACCCATCCTTATGTTGATTTAATATATCCCAGTGAATTCGAAATAAAGGACACCACAGAGTCTTCATTATCTGTATCATAATTGTATACCGTTAAACATATATGTTAACGACAAACAAAACAAATTTATAACAAACGGGATGACTTCAGTTTCTCCATCGTCATCATCTCTAATTTATGTAGCAATATTCCACTATCACTTGCATATTGTCTTTCTATCCCTCAATTGATTCGATACACTGGAGCATGTTCTACTTATGATTAATTTTTAAATTGTGTCAGACTACTGAAAAGTAAGATGATGTTACAGGGTTTTCAGCTGTTTTGTTTATAGTTAACATTCTGCAAACTCCATGGTCGAGAAAATGATCTAATTTTTAAGAACAACCTATCATTAAGTCGATTGCTTACTGAAGTATTTCTTCACTTTTCATACAATTGTTAGGTCGGTCTTTACATGCTGATGTTGACTGCAGAATGCTCCGTATGTATGTATAACCGCTAACTAATATTTATAAACTTACATCCTCAATGCTCTCTAAATTGGTTATTGCCTGACAGAGCTCATTGGATAAGGGTAATTCATCATTACTGTCCAAAGGTGATAATTCTGTTAACATGTACAAAGTCTCCTGCATATCGTCTGTGTGGTTCTCATTGATTTCCACATGTAAAGAATCAGATGCTGCAATACTTCCAGGTCTGTTGTTTGTCGATTGGCCTTGCATACTTTGCTCTTCCATCTAAAATGTAATATATATGTTCTGTTGTCTTAAATTGTACGTTATAATTGATTGATTGTATCTTGTTTAACGTTCCACTCGAGAATTTCTCTCTCATATGGAGACGTCACCATTGCCAGTGACGGGCTGAGAAATTTATATTTAAACCTCTACTCGGCGCTTACGGCCTTCGAGCAGGGAGGGGACTTCATCGTGCCACACCTGCTATGACACGGGGCCTCGATTTTTGCGTTCTCATCCGAAGGATCACCCCAATTAGTCGCCTCTTACGACAAGCAAGGGCGTACTGAGGATCTATCCTAACCCGAATACCCTCTAGATTGTACGTTGTGCAGTATGTAAACCTTCAACAACACAAACTCTTTCAGTGTCATGAAATATCTTCTATATTGTAAATTATTTAAATGAAATGCAACTCCGGAAAGACGCATCCATCGTTCATTAGAAAACGGACAACGGAACAGAAACAATAACAACAAACGAACCACAACGATAACAACAATGATATCAGCAACTATACCGACAATAAGAACAACGATGATAGCAATACAATCAATGTAACATTACCAGCAAACACAATGGGGAAAGATACCACTTTCGGTCAAAATCACGTAGCTGATATAACAACGCCGTTAATGGGATGTGAATTGATAAGAATGCAAAAGTTAGTTTTGAAATATGTACATGTAATAAAGTTGTATGGTCTGAATTTGGACAATTTCCCCCACCTTTTGAAGTATAATTGCACACACATATTCATGAGGCTGTACAACATGTCATATTTTACTTGTTTTCACCAGAATTTTATCATAAATGGGATTACTTCAGCTTCTCATCCAATCGTCAACTTTCCATATTTATCCTGCATAAAGTGTTTGTATCTCCCAACTCATTGGATACACAAGAGCCTATTCTGCGTATGATGAGTTCTAAAATAGAGGCACGCTACTGACAATCAAGTCGATGGTGCAGGGGTTTCGACAGTCTCGTTTAAAGTAAGCATTTCGCAAATTCTATGGTCGTTATAACAATCAAGTTTGCCAAAACAACCTATCATTGGGTCAAATCCTGTCTGACGTGTTTCATACCGATTGTTAGGCCGTTCTTGGGACACTGATTTTAACTACGAATAACTATGTTTACCTGATCAAGATATAGGGCTGACGACAGGTGTGACCAGTCAACAGGGAATACTTACTCCTCCTAGGCACCTGATCCCACATCTGGTGTATCCAGGGGTCCGTGTCTGCCCAACTTTCTATTTTGTATTGCTTATAGGAGTTATGAGACTGATCACTGTTGGTTATCTTCACCTTTCATTCGATTTTAAATAGGTGTTTTCAAACCGTTACTTGGCCATTTTTAATGCACAACTAAAGCGTCCAGTTCAGGCTTGCAGAGGTCCGAGATCATCTGTGGTCTCATATCTGTAAAGTAGTGTATTTTGTTTCTACCGCACCGTGTCTTGAGTTAAAGAGACATAAAATATTAAAAACCTATCACTAATTTAGTAAATCGCTGTTATACACTCTTTCAGACCTAATAAACAGTTGAGTCTAAGTTATACATCATGCTGGGATTCCTTTGAAGCGCGTGGGTCTATTTATAAATGCCTAACAAACTTAACGAGTCTGAAATGTAATGTTTAAGTACCTGCAATATTTCCTTTGTAATCAATTTTCCTACTGTTACATAGAAATGTTTTCAAGCATGTGATTAAGGGGAAGGTTAATAGCATTAAAAACTAATTAATCTGCTTTAAAGTAATTTTTTACCTCCAGGTGTATGAAAAATAAAACAATTTAACACATTGAAATTTTGAAACGCTCTATATTTAGGCTTTAAAAATGAAATGTCGGCAATCGCTGTTATGTAGTTTCTCTGCTTATATTTTCTTGGTCTTTAAAAAAAATGTTTTTAAAGGTTTCCATTTTGTTAAACTTTTGAAATATAACATGCAAGGTGAAGATAACGAACAGTGATCAATCTCATAACTCCTACAAGCAATACAAAATAGATAGTTGGGCAAACACGGACCCCTGGACACACCATAATTGTGGGATCAGGTGCCTAGGAGGAGTAAGCATCCCCTGGAGCTTGAACACTTATAAGCATTCATAGTTTTTATACAAGTACATTTTTTCTTTTTGTTTCACATATCATTTTAATACTATAAATGATGCGATGAAATTCGGTTTCATCAGTAACAACTTCACACACATTATATTGTCATTCATCGTCCCTAGGTGAAACTATTTAAAGCGAAAAAACTTTCGATATAATATCCTCATTATTAAATGTTTGATACAAGAAGTACATTATTGAAAATATTATGTTTATTTCTTTTCTCTACATAAAGTTACAGACAAACTCCAATAAGGCTTTCACATGATTGAAAAATGGCATATCTAATCTTGAAATATATAATTTGATGATTATTTTATTCTACAGTCATACAAGGTAATTCCATACTCGCAAGATGGAAAACTTATAAGATCTGATACAAGTTTTAAAAGTGAATTTATTTCCATTTATTAGAATTAAAACTGATAACTTGTCAAATGAAATGTATAGGTCATCACACTTTTTAAGATACGAGGCATACATAAACATCATATATCACCGTTAGAAAAGTCATCAAAAATTCTTAAAAACTGGTTATAACTATATATATATAAAAGCATTCATAACAATTCCATGAAACTGTTTCTTCACAACAATATACAAAATGTCTGTAAAAAAAAATAAAGGAAATCCATTGCATAACAGACTTCATAAAGAAATCATTAAAAACAGAGTTATTGCCCTTGGATTCAATATTTTGAAAATATCTTTCATTAAATCATCTATAACTTAGACTTTTGAAATAGTTTATTTTAACAAGTTTTTTTTTTTTACAATAACTATCGGAAAAGACTCCGACAAAATTTATGTGCCTATCATGCATAAATCTTAAGAAATCATTAATTTTTTGCAAAAATCTGATGACCTCACAGGAGGGTGGAATTACTTTAAAGTAACTCATTATACAAATATTTTATTTAGTGTCTCATTAAAATACCTTCTATGAAGTAGAATTTCACAATCGAAAGAATGATACAAGGTGTCAATTATTCTATATGAATTTTTCGTAATTTCGTCTGAAATAATAAAAAGGATGTTTTATGTGCAAATAAGGGAATCCAAATTTCGCTATGATTTGATGCATATTATGAATACCTAATTAGTAATGTCTAAAAGACTTGGATAAAAGTTCTAATTTGTTTAATAAAAGATATTTATGAAAATTGAAAAGGTTATTTGTAATACATCTATTGTTTAAATCTTTCGATAAAATTTTCGAAAAACGTCTCCAATAGAAAAAATAATATTAATCGGAGAAATGTATTTCAAAGATATATGAACTGAAATGGTAAAACTTCAGAAATATTGCAATTAAGTCGAAATTATAAAAATGTAGTCATAGCGAATATTGTAATAAGAAACCTACATTCCCTTGATGTAAAATGGTATACAAATTCGGCGAATATATAGACATATAATGGAAATTAATTTCTTGATGAATATACCAATAATAGCAATATGATTATTTCGGTAAGTGTTTGTTTTAAAATTTTGATTGAGATCGGAACTTTTCTCTCTCATCTTATTCAAATCTAAAATATTGCGATATATCTGAGATTTGCCCCATTTCAATTCAATTTGTTTTAAATATCTCTTTATCTAATATATTTTTTTTCTAATTGACATGCTTTTTGAAAATTTTATCCGTAGATTTAAAAAAAAAAACCCATTACGAAATAATGTTTTCAATTTTCATAAATATTTTCCCCTAAAAATCAAAATGTTTTTTTCAAGTCGATTATACATGCTTTATTAGACACCAAATCACAGCGACATTTGAATCCTGTTTTGAATAGAACTTGTATTACTTTATTGATGGTGAAGTCATGCTTCACACGAGTTGCGTAAATGATCCATTAAATAAAATTTATTTATTGTTATACTTGACAAAAATATTTGATTACCTATTTCAATTTTTTATCACACTCTGGCAAATACATATCGAATTATTTACAATACAAAGGAACACTGCATCTATATTTTTGTCAAGATGCAGAAACTAGTTGTAGCACTGCATGAGACCATTCAATATTGTACTGTTTTATGACACGAAGGACAAAGAACTTTGTAATTTCTAACGATATGCATTTATGGATAAAAACTATTAGAAATTTTTGCAAATAACGCGTAGTTATACCGCCATATATTATTAAAATTTATGAGATATCGACTCAAAGTTCTGTAAGACATTAAGAATATTCATTTATAGGCTCGTTAATTAGAATTCGGTAAAGATAAATCCCTTAGATATAAGGACAGTATTGTCTGAGAACTAGGTGGACTGCTACGTCATAATTGAACACATTTAAAAAATCTTGAGTATAAGATAGAAATGTAATTTTGTTTTAAAGAAAGCATTATATTTATTACATAAATGTACATAATGAAAATTACTTATTTTCAACAATGTGTGACATGATATCAAATTTATAACATCTGTCAATACCCATTTTTGAAATCAGGAATGAAATTCATACCTGATAAATTTGAAAATCTCAATAGGTTAAGATCATAATTATTTCTAACCAATCTTTCATTTGACTTCTCAACAGTATTCATGGAACACATGACACAAGTATGCTTAATAAAAAGAAGGTTTACCTTGTCTTTGAAATTCATCATAAAGTCTGGAATTGGCGGCTTTTCACACAATTCTCCGGAATTTACAGTTGTATATTGTGTTTGAGATTGCTTTTTCATTTGCCTAAGCTGTTTTCGGACAGCTTGTAATTTTTCTCGGGACTTGCATGCAGGGTTCATTGCTGTGTTATGGACATAAACGATAAAGTCTTTACACTAGTAGTTACTTCTCCCATCCGTTCTGGTCTTCTTCATCCTCCTATGGGTATATATAAAGAGGATTTCTTAAGAATATCATTTTTCATTTGCATGGTTCGATGGCATCTTGATTGACATTTACATAAAGAAGAAGAGTTTGTATGGATCTTCCTTAAACAAGGGTAGATGAATGCTACATTTGTTCAACGAACCAATCACACTATTAGAAACAGTGCCTTTAGTCTTTAAAACACAGAGGCATATTACTGTCAAATGAAAAAAAATATGTTGCATAAACGACTTAGAATATCATATTAAGTTGTGCTTAGATTGACCAACATTTGGATTGATTTGAACATTACAATGTAACATTTACATTAGCAACGAACACAAGGTCTCGGAACTTGTTATATACTTCGTCATATACTTATTTTATTTAGGACGTCACATTTTTTCGCCGAATTTTTTCACAGGAGAAATTTTCATGACCTACCCTTGGTTATACGCGTTATGAAAGGCATAAATCATGTCCATGTCAATCTGCTGTTCGCAGATCACCTAGGTCATTACTAGATGAACTGGCTATGAATCTATCGTCTTTTATTGTAATAGTAAAAATGACAACAAAAGGGCATGGTGTCTCTTTCAAACTATTTTGCTCCTGTTGTATAATACAGTTATACATAATTGCCATCTGTGACCTAAACAAGATTCTTGGCGATTTATATTTAAAACAATGTTCGTAATAAACTATGTATTCCATTATCTAGATGTAATGTGGATTAAAACTAAGTGCCTTCAAAGATGGTGATAAAACGTTCTACTGTAGAGAAAATACCACGAGGGAGTTTGATGAATAATTTAATGTCTGAAAACCCTGATGACTTTTTTTTTGGGGGGGGGGGGGAGACATATCTCGTACCTTGTTGAAAGTTTCCCAAACACTTTAAATATCTACCAAGACAAATAAAATTGATTTTGATATAGGGCTTTCCTTGATAAAATGTCCCTGGAATGAACATGTTGGAAGGAAGTATCATCAGTTCATATAAACCTGATTGAAAGGCGTCAAGGACATTAATGGGAAATAAAAATTATAGAAAACAAATATTTTAATTTAGCAAACATATATCAGATTTGGAGACATTAAATGAAATATGTGTACAGTAGCGAAAGCGTAGGAAAAAAATGCATTTCAGCAATAGGAACTTCATTTCTCTCTCATTAATTTGCAGCAAGCGTATGTCTAATTTGACTGTTTATCCGTGAGGAGGTGTGGCATGTCTTCTTAAAGATACAGCATTTAAGAAAAGATTTTTCAAAGATATAAACATCTCTAAATTTCATGCAGCACGAATTTTCAGATCCAAATGAATAAATATCATTTCGAAAATAAGGGTCAACAATAGATGAAATTTAAACTATTGCAAATACACGTGGTTCATCGATGATTATTCAAGTTGAAAATTTTAAACATGCATGCACATAGGTCTATGATTTATCATATTTTCTAGCAAAGTTATTTGTGATTCATTATACTTTTAAGCATCATTTAAAAATTCTAAAAATTATGTATGCGACAATACGAAAATTTACTAAAAAGTTTTTTTTCATTCTGCAAATACTGTCATAGTGTCAAGTACACAGCAATTTAGGGATATGCGGGACGATGTGGCAAAAACAGATCAATATGTATTTTCGTTTTTCATGAAGCAACATCGTGATGTTCTCTACAATATGTATAAATTTCAGGACTACTTTCTACGCATGCACGGGAGTTAATAAGCTTTGAATAACCCCCTTTTCGAAAATTGTGAACTTTCCAGAATCATTCTGATTTTCACTGAAAAATATAATTTGATGGCATTTTTATGATTGATTTCGATAGTAATCATCAGAATGTATGTAAAATATGGAATAAATGAACATAACTACATAATAAGGAATAGGGATAATTTCAGACTACGGGGTGAAAATTGGTACTCAAAACAGGATAGTCCAGAAACTCAATAAAGCACTGCTCAAAAACCTCTCAATAACGTTTTTTTTGCAAAGATTGAAAATAGAATGTACTAATATTCCTACCCTAAATAAATATGAAAAGATTTTGACGTTCAAATCCGGGGGTTAGTTTAACCTCAACAAGACCTACTACTTCGTTTCCAAGATCAACAACACTTCCGAGGCCATGGTACATATGTATCTAGTGTCGCTTGACTCGTTCGTCACCATGCTATTTTTCAAAATATTCCTACAGTGGATTATTTTCATTTGATGAACTCTTCAAAATGACACCATGGTGACAAAAATCCCACCAACCATTCACTAGCCATGGAACATTATCGATATACATTGAATGCTTTTGGAGCGAATTCAAAATCAGTTTTAGATAAGGTTTTACCAATCATATTATTGTAGCATCTGCGTTATTATGTTCCCCAAACAAAGTTTGGGAACATATTGTTTTTACTCTGTTTCTTCTTATTATTATTAAGGTCTTCCGTTTTCAACGGAAGACCTTCTAGTGATTCTACTGTTTATTATTATTATTAAGGTCTTCCGTTTCCAACGGAAGACCTTCTAGTGATTGTACTGTTTATTATTAAGGTCTTCCGTCTCCTGCGGAAGACCTTACTATTATTGTTCGCGTTCTTCTTCTTCATTATTAAGGTCTTCCGTTACCAACGGAAGACCTTATAGTGATTCTACTGTTTATTATTATTTTTTTTTTCCCTTTCGTCTCCGAGACCGTTGGATGGATTTTCCTGAAACTTTCACAGGTTATAGAGAACGATGGTACCTCGAGGCATTTTTTTCATTTTTTTCAAAATTCACTTCCGGTCGCAAGATATGTCCAATTTTCGTCTTTTTACAGATATTTTGTCCAGCGTTTTTCTCAGAAACGGTAAAAGATAGAGTCACCAAATTTTCAGAGTTAATAGATCTCACTTTGTAGGCGTGCAATAGGGGGTTAAGAATGTCGGCCGTCACTTCCGGTCGTCACCGGAAGTGATTAAAGGAAACATGAATTTCAAACTTTTTTCTTTCAAATTGAAACCTAATTCGGTTTACTATATCTCGTTCTAATTCTCAAAAAATGTTGACCCCACCGGAAGTTGAATCTTCAACTTCCGGTTTTATCAAAGAAAGCCTATTCATTCTCTCATTTTTCAGTGCCATAAATCTCGGTCATGAAACTAGTTAATGACTTGAGTTTTAAATATATAATAGTCACTATAAATGTCTAGAGTAACGTCAAATATTTTTGTAAAATTTACTTCCGGTCGGCAAATACGGCTTATGAGCTGTTTTCGTTGTCCAGCGTTTTTCTCAGAAACGGTAAAAGATAGAGTCACCAAATTTTCAGAGTTAATATATCTCACTTTGTAGGCGTGCAGTAGGGGGTTAAATATGTCGGCCGTCACTTCCGGTCGTCACCGGAAGTGATTAAATGAATCATATATTTCAAACTTTTTTCTTTCAAACTGAAACCTATATCTGTTTACTAGGTCTGGTTCTAATTCTCAAAAAAATGTTGACCCCACCGGAAGTTGAAACTCCAACTTCCGGTTATATCAAAGAAAGACTATTCATTCTCTCATTTTTAAGTGCCATAAATCTCGGTCATAAAACAAGTTAATGATTTGAATTTTACATATGTTATAGACACTATAAATGTCTAGAGTAAATTTAAATATTTTTGAAAAAATTCACTTCCGGTCGTGAGATATAGGGTGGACATATTCAAACCTTGTTTTTTCAGTTTCTCAATAATGAATATAAATAGACGCTTGAAACTTGTAGAGTTGATCAACTAACATTAGTCCATTGTACACATACATTCAATTTTTTTGTCCGTCACTTCCGGTCTATACCGGAAGTATTTGAATAATTGTCGATTTTCCGATTTCTTCGAGTGATTTCTCAGAGATGGTTGAAATTTTCAGGAATAATGTCTTATGAAATGACCTTGCTATAATTCTTTTTGTTTTTACAAAATTCACTTCCGGTCGGAAAATATGGCCGATTTTTTGTTTCTCAAAAGGAATTTTGTCCAGCATTTTTCTTGGAAAAAGTAAAATATAGGTTCATCAAACATTCAGGGATGATCAATCTCCGTTTGTAAGCGTGCAGAAGGGGGTTTAACATGTCGACCGTCACTTCCTGTCGTCACCGGAAGTGATGGAAAGAATGGCAAATTTCAAACTTTTTCCTTCAAATTGAAACTTATACTAGTTTATCAACTCTCTTTCAAAGTGTCAAAAGAATATTGACTCTGTCGGTAGTCAAAACGACTACTTCCGGTTTGTGGTTTAAAATATCTTTTTACTTTTCGTCTCTTTGTTCCCATAAATCTCGCTTATATTTGAAGTCTTTCATATGATTTTCACATGTCTTAATAAAAGTATCAACTTCTAAAGTTTTGATAATTTTGTTTTTCAAAATTGACTTCCGGTCGGTAGTAACCTACTACTTTTTCTTTCTCTAGTCTACTTCTTTTTGTTGAGAACTCTTTCAGATAGAGACGTGAAATTTTCAGGGAATATCGACAGTAAAGAGTCGCTGTCATTTATAGGAAAACGCATCTGAATAGTACTTCCGGTCGTCACCGGAAGTTACGAGAAAGGAATAAAAAATTCGACAATACATTTCTCATTCATTGTTAAGGCACATTTTCTGATACATTTAAATGATTTTCGTAGGAATAGAAAGCTCTTTACCGGAAGTGGTCTAACGGAAGACCTACTCATTACTAGTAATGAGTTTCTAGTTTTTATTATTATTATTTTTTTTTCCCCTTTCGTCTCCGAGACCACTAGATGGATTTTCCTGAAACTTTCACAGGTTATAGACAACGATGGTACCTCGAGGCATTTTTTTTCATTTTTTCAAAATTCACTTCCGTTCGTCAGATACGTCCGATTTTCCGGTTTTTGAAAGAAACTTTGTCCGGGGGTAAACTTGAAAACCACTAAAGATAATCGAATGAAACTTTCAGGGATGATAGATCTATTTTCTCTATGGTGCATGCACGTATTATTTTTTGTCGCCGTCACTTCCGGTCGTCACCGGAAGTGATTAAATAAATCATCAATTTCAAACTTGTTTCTTTCAAATTGAAACCTACTTTGGTTTATTATATCTCGTTCTAATTCTCAAAAAATGTTGACCCCACCGGAAGTTGAATTTCCAACTTCCGGTTATATCAAAGAAAGACTATTCATTCTCTCATTTTTCAGTGCCATAAATCTCGGTCATGAAACAAGTCAATGATTTGAATTTTATATATGTTATAGATACTATAAACGTCTAGAGTAAATTTAAATATTTTTGTAAAATTCATTTCCGGTCGTGAGATATGGGGTGGACATATTCAAACCTTGTCTTTTCACTTTCTCAATAATGAATATAGATAGACGCTTGAAACTTCTAGAGTTGATCAACTAACATTAGTCCAATGTACACATACATTTAATTTTTTCATCCGTCACTTCCGGTCTCTACCGGAAGTATTTGAAAAAATGTCGATTTTCCGATTTCTCTCGAGTCTGGATATATTTTCTTGATATTTTCAGGAATAATGTCTGATGAAATGACCTTGCTATAATTATTTTTGTTTTTACAAAATTCACTTCCGGTCGGAAAATAGGGCCGATTTTCTGTTTCTCAAAAGGAATTTTGTCCAGCATTTTACTTCGAAAAGGTAAAATATAGGTTCATCAAATATTCAGGGATGATCAATCTCCGTTTGTAAGAGTGCAGTAGGGGGTTGAACATGTCGACCCTCACTTCCTGTCGTCACCGGAAGTGAGGGAAAGAATCGCAAATTTCAAACTTTTCCCTTTAAATTGAAACCTATACTAGTTTATTAACTCTCTTTCAAAGTGTCAAAAGAATATTGACTCTGTCGGTAGTCAAAACGACTACTTCCGGTTTCTTAATAAAATACCTTTTTACTTTTCGTCTCTTTGTTCCCATAAATCTCGCTTATATTTGAAGTCTTTCATATGATTTTCACATGTCTTAATAAAAGTATCAACTTCTAAAGTTTTGATAATTTTGTTTTTCAAAATTGACTTCCGGTCGGTAGTAACCTACTACTTTTTCTTTCTTTAGTCTACTTCTTTTTGTTGAGAACTCTTTCAGATAGAGACGTGAAATTCTCAGGGACTATCAACAGTAAAGAGTCGCTCTCATTTATAGGAAAACGCATCTGAATAGTACTTCCGGTCGTCACCGGAAGTTACGAGAAAGGAGTAAAAATTTCGATAATACATTTCTCATTCATTGTTAAGGCACATTTTCTGATACATTTAAATGGTTTTTGTAGGAACAGAAAGTTCTTAACCGGAAGTGGTCTAACGGAAGACCTACTCATTACTAGTAATGAGTGTCTAGTTATTATTCTTTTTCTCT
This sequence comes from Ostrea edulis, assembly GCF_947568905.1. Classification (NCBI taxonomy): domain Eukaryota; kingdom Metazoa; phylum Mollusca; class Bivalvia; order Ostreida; family Ostreidae; genus Ostrea; species Ostrea edulis. The sequence continues at coordinate 13,538,281 of NC_079173.1, read as the reverse complement.
GGTACTTTTTTGTCCGGTAGTGTTCTCAGAAACTACAAAAAGGATCGATATGAAACTTTCCAGGATGATAGTATAGCGTTTGTAGATGTGCATAGTGATAGTCATTTTGTCTGCACGTGCATGCACGCGCGCGCACGTGCATTGCAATTTTGGTACAAAAAATGGAAAATCAGAATATTAAAGGAAGCGATATAAAACCTAAATAGGATGATAGTATATCATTTGTACATATGAAAAATAATAGTTATTTTGTCAGCACGCGCACGCATGCGCGTGCACGCGCATTACAAAATTTGTACACTAACTTTGGAATCAGTCTAACTTTTTTGTTGTTCATTGAAATGGCTTGAAATTCATATCATAGGTAGATATTGAGACCCTTAACTGATTTGCATGGTCAAAATTACCAATTTGCACGCGTATGCACGTGCGCTTCATTTTGATTGGATAATACTAAAACGTTTGTAACTATCTTATTTATGAAGCGAATGAGATGATATTCACAGCATACGTAGACAATATGAGTATCTATATATTGGTGTAACAAAAAAATGCCAACGCACACGCGCATGCGCGTGCAACGGTTTTTAAATGTTCAAATTTTAAAGGACGATAACGTTTTTGTTTTTCATCAAATTCTATTGATATTAATGGTTTAGATGTGTCTTGGTACTCCTTACAAATTGCTGTGGTTAGAATTACTGCTCAGCACGTGCATGCACGTGTGCTGAATTCTGATTGGACGATTTTAAAATCGCTATAACTTCCTTATATTTGATGGAAACGTTATGAAATTCACATTGTGGGTATATGATACACATGTCTGTTGAACGACATCAACAAAAATTCGGAATCATACACGCATGCGCGTGCAACGCTTTCTTTTATTTTTGGGTGCTGAAATGACCATATTAAACGTACTACATGTAATTAAAGGCTAAAATAAAATGATTTTTTGCTATAGATTCACAAAAACATCATTGTTTAATTGGGGGAGGTTTGGGGAACATATGTAACGGTCCCCGTTACAATTAGAACTAGTTTTACATTAACCCGAAAACTCATATTAGATTGAAACAAAACAATATTTTGATCAAATTTCAAATCGAGGCAAATAACTTAATGTTAGAGGGGTTTCGACTGTTTTGTTTAAAATCAGGATTTCGAAATTTTATAGTCATTAGAATGATCGCGTTTGCAAATAAAATCTGTAGTTAAGTCAGATGTTATCAACAGACGTCTGATAAGATTTATTCCAATCCTTAAGCCGTTCTGTTATTGGCGATTTTCACTACGAATACCTCCGTTGACGTGATCAAAATATAGGGCTCACGGCGGATGTGAACAGTGAAAATAGGATGAATTCTCTTTCTAAGCATCAGGTCCCACCTGTGGTATGTATAACGCTCATTGTTTCCCATGGACTTAATTTTCATTTTTTTTATGGGATTTACGAGATTGATTTTTGATATATGAAGTAAAAATATCCAATACTTTAAGTCTGAATGTGGAATTTAAAAAAAAAAAGTTAACATTTTTGATAATTGTTGATCTGTTTTAAGAATAATTTGAAGGTTCCAACTCAGGTGAATTGAAATATGCGTCACCCTAGCCGGGGTGAACATAGAACTGGGTGGGGTGTTTACAGAGGTCATCGTTCCCCTGTTGATTTCACCTGATAATGACCCGATGGAGATTTACATATATCAAGTACTCCATTCACAAGTATTCTGTCGAAACGGGCAAAACATCAAAACTTTATTAAAAGCTGGACTTATGGGTGAAAATATATCCGTTCCCCGAAATTAAAAGCCAGAATTCAAAAGCATTTAAAGATCTGATATGTCCATGATTGGTGATGACCATCGGAAAAGGGATTCTCTATTTATTGTTAGGACAATACTTAATACATGCACAATAGAAAATCGATTCTTTAACTTATTAATCAACGCTATTACTTACTCAGTTGTAGATCTTAAGTATGGGTGAAAATTTAAATTAATTATGTTTGGGAGATCCCAAAGAAAACATACCAGGTACATGTATATATCATTTGCTTAAGTTCATTCTTCGTTTATGATCTTTCAGGCTGGAACATGAATTAAGAGTGCAATTGGAATATCAAGAATGGGTTCAGTATGATGCATTGCAAATTTTAAGTTCTCTTCAAACCCACATTTATGTATGAGTGTTCCATTGTCACCTGCATATAGTCTTCATACATGTATCTCTGAACTAATTTATGTTCTACGTAAGATCAATATGAAATGGAGACATTCTACTGAAAATACGCTGATGTCACAGGGGTTTCAAAAATCTTGTTTGAAGTCAGCATGTCGCAAATTCTATGGTCGTTATGATGCTATAATTTGCAAATACAAGCTATCATTATAACATGTTTCATAGTTATTTACATTCTAATTTTGACTACGGATAACTAAGTTTACCTGATCAAACTATAGAACTGACAGCGGATCTAACCGAGCCACAGGTTGGATGGTTAGTCCTCCTGGGGACCTGATCCCACGTTTGGCCTACCCAGAGGTCTGTCCTACTCTTAATTTTCTATTGCTTATATGAAGTATGAGATTGAACAGCGTTGTTGATCTTTATTTTATGTTATTCTTGACATGATAAACTATCAAAACACGATACACGTTAGGATAAATACACAACATGTTTCTTTCATAAACATCGCTCTGATTCTACGTGATATGAGTAGTGACAGCTCAATAGCCGAATATATGGAATTTGGAGTTGAGAGTCGCGGGTCTTTCCAATGATTAAGAGTAGAGTAAATTCTGACCTCTTGACGCACCGTGCATTTCATCATATGCATAGGACACGAAAATATACCTTGTTGATCGGTCAAGATATAGGAATCATGGTGGGTGTCACCATCAGTCCTATATCTTGATCAGGTAAACTGCGTAATCCCTAATAAAAATCAGAATGCAAAGAACGGCCTACGAATTCGCATAAAAACCCGTCATACCACATACCACCTAATGACAGGTTGAATTTATAAACTAGAACTTCTAAATTAAAATGGTTATAAGAACAATAAATTTTCTTGATATACTGACTTGAAACGATACTGTTTGAAACCTTGTAGCATCATTTATGCCAATAGCATGCCTCAATTTAAAAAAAACTGAGCATGCTCTTTTGTGTAGAATCAGTTAAAGACACATACACCATATGTTGGTGATAATAGTATATTCGTATATACAAAACTTGGAAAGATGACGATTGGAATTCTGAGTCAATGACCTTGATCATAAAGTTTTGTTGTTGATTTGCCATTAAATTATTTAAGTATGAAGCAGATATGGAAGGCCCTGTGCTATCCGTTATATTGACAACGTTTTTTTTCTATTAACATCAATGATTTTCATTTATGAGTTATGTCCAAGACACGATGTAGATACGATATCGACAAACCAAACATGATATCGTACCGATTCCAATAAAGAACACTCTATTAATTACATACCTTTACTGACGATATTGTGTCAATATCAAATCACGATCGTTTTTGTAATGGCTGTATGAAAACTAATATAGGATTGATTTATCTTCCTTTCGATATCGTGTCGATATACGATCGTTTTGGTTAACGTAGTGTTTACATTATACTTGTACATGTAGATTAAGACAATTAATTCAAACACATTTAAGATAGAAATTGTCGATTTCGATACGATATCGTTGTGAGAATGTCGATATCGACGATATCGACATCGTAAACAGACCTTATGCTGTGTATACTAAGACTATCAATTCAAACATATTTAGAATACAAATTGGCGATATCGATAGGATATCGACGTTGTAATCAGGCATGACAATATCGACTCAATATCAGGCACGACGATATCGATTCGATATCAGTTTAATATTGTCGATATCGATGATATCGAAGTCGGATTAGATTTTTGACATGCATGGCATTCATATATCCCTCTGAACTCGAAATCAACGACACTATGAAGTCCTCTACATCCATATCTTACTTACATTCTATTTTATTGAAAATGAATATCTACGGCAAACTACCAACTGAACTTTATGGCAAACGGGATGATTTCAACTTCTCCCTCATCAACTTCTCATATCAATGTAGCAATATTCCATTATAAACTGCATATGGTGTTTATATCTCTCAACTGTATATGGATATGCAATTATGCATAGAACTTGTTCTAGCTATGATCAGTTTTTAAATTGATGCAGGCTACTGACAAACAAATTGATGTTGCAGGGGTTTCAACAATCGTGTTTTAATGTCGCAAATTCTATGGTCGTTTTAATGAATAAGTTTGCCAATACAACTTATCGTTTTGGTCAAATGCTGTCTATCGTGTTTCATACCGATTGTTAGGCCGTTCTTAGCAAACTTTCTTCGCACACTGATTTTGACTACGGATAACGTTTACCTGATCAAAACATAGGGCTTACGGCAGGTGTGGCCGTTCGATAAGGGATGCTCACTCCCCCTAGACACCTGAATCCACCCCTGGTATATCCAGGGATCCGTAGTTGCCCAACTATCTATTTTGTATTGCTTATAGAAGTTATGAGGTTGATCACTGTTCTTTATCTTCACCTTTCACCATACCAATTGAAATTCTAATAAGTAATTCATTTTAATTTTCCAACATTTTCACCATTTCCATACATGTGAAATTCATATCAGTCTAAGAGTTATGCACACTTAAATTAGATCTTATGATATTGTAGTTTATTTGTTTCTGTATTTTCACAAATTTTCTTTTGTGAGTTGATATCCGTTGACAATCTTCATGAAAGTAAATATGCCCTCTACCCAAAAAATGAAAAAAAAATCTCTGTGGTATAGCGATGAACAGGTAATTTGGCTTTAACCTTTTATGGATTTAAACTGCAGAACTCTCTACCCTTGTAAAACTTTAAAGTATTGTGCCAAATCAAGAGAGGTAGCTTTCTTCTATCTCGATCATCAGGCTGACGCACGAGTTCCGATTGGCCATGCGGGAAGAAACGGTTTGAGAAAATGAACGCTTTGAGGAAACGAAAGCTTTGGGCTGGAAACGGAATGATTTAGGCTGGGAACAGAATGCTGAAAGGCTTCAACAGAACGGTTTGATGTTGAAACGGAACAGTTCTTATCAGTAACGGAATGATTCAAATGGTGTAGTAGTACGCTTTAGAGTCTGTATCTAATGTAATTAATATGAAGTATGTTGTATAAAAAAATATTAAAATTGCATTTTGTAATTTCGGGTCAGATCTAAATAGCATTGTGTCATAGAATATTATGATATTTTTTTTTATCAATTAATGACGATGGTTTTCAACAGAGGAGTTGGTCCATACGTTTAAAATGAGTATGCATTTCTTGTAAACTTTAAATCAATGGTTCAGAACTTTACAAATGTACATGTATATTAGGGTGTATAGAGCGCTATAGAAACCGTTTGAACATTTTATCATTTGCAAACTGTATTTAGATCATTTTGAATACATCAATGCAATTTAACAATGAATAACAATTAAGAATTTCAATTTGAAAATCGTTAATAATAATGACTTTCATATAAATCTTATCTATTTTGCGTTTAAATTAGACATGGGAATGCCCTAATTCTTTCAATGACCATGGTGACTTCAGGGACTGTATAATATTGATAACTGATACACACAATGGTAGATAACCGGTATACGTACGTGTACTTATATTTTAAAGGACTTTAAAGACCCCTGACAAAGTCTAGAGAGGGGTATTAAGGAAGCCAATGTCACCTGAGACGGATCATTGGGTCAAATGCTGTCTGACATGTTTCAAACCGGTTGGTTGTTAGGCCGTTCTTAGCACACTGATGTCGATGACGGATAACTCCGTTTACCTGATCAGGATATGGGGCTTAGGGCGGGTGTGACTAGTCGACAGGGGATGCTTACTCCTCCTAGGCACCTGATCCCACCTCTGGTATATCCAGGGGTCCGTGTCTGTCCAACTATCTCTTCTGTATTGCTTATAGGAGTTATGAGATTGATCACTGTTCGTTATCGTCACCTTTCACGGAGACCTACAAGGTATACTGTGTGTCAATTTTCTCGTTGATTAGTATATGTGAACCATTACGTTATCAACTCATAGTGTCTCGATCACTTCATACATGTACCTTCGTTTGAAGTGGATACCACACTAGGTGAAATATTAACAAGTAAGTAACTGAATTCATTTTTATTTTGCAACATTTTCACCAAAACAAAAATTCAAATTCATATAGTCTTAGAGATAAAATCCCGTGGGGATCCGGGTTAGAATAGGTCCTCAGTACCCCTTGCTTGTCGTAAGAGGCGACTAAGATGATACCGCAAAAATCGAGGTCCCGTGTCACAGCAGGTTGGCACGATAAAGATTCCTCCCTGCTCAATGGCCATTAGCGCCGAGCATAGGTCTAAACTTTGCAGCCCTTTACCGGCAGTGGTGACGTCTCCATATGAGTGAAATATTCTCGAGAGGGACGTTAAACAATATTTAATCAATCAATCTTAGAGGTAAATATATACTACAGACCTGAAGCGTTCTACTACAAAGTGTTTCATTGCGTTCTGTACAAACCTTTTAGCTTTCCATGAAGACCGTTTAGCGTTTCGTCCAGACCCTTCACTGCTCTGTGCAGACCGTTCACCGTTCCTTACAATCCGTTCATCGTTCCATGCAGACCGTTCAGCGTTACGTGCAGACCGTTCAGCGTTACTTTTGAAAATAACATTCGGATAGAAAGTGTGAAAATTGGTGTGAGCAATTAAAACATGACAAAGAGAGGTGTTATAATTTTTTCTCTGAAAAATTAATGCAAATGTGTTTAGGTTTAGAATCGAGGCATATACAACAATCTAATTCAAATTATATATTGCACAGATCGGTCTGCACGGAATGCTGAACGGTCTTCACGGAATGGTGAACTATTTGCACAAAACGGTGAACGGTTTGCACAAAACGCTGACCACTTTATAGGTGTGACTTGTACGCTTTGTGAACGGTCCGCATCAAACGGTAGATATGACCTGCACACTTTGATTTTTTCGACATTATTTGGTTCTTCCTGGGCTTAGTTTAACCAAGAAATAGTTTCAATATAACAGCAATATTCTAGATATCAAAATTGGTTGAGAAAGAAATGATAATGATCCATTTGAAAATCATTGCTTATATACGATGCGGTAAATTTCATGTTTACTTATTAGCTCAATGACTTACGATCACGTTTGAATTTTTTATACATTCGGAAATGGAAGAAAAAGATAATTGTATCGTCATGGAATCAATAATAATAATGATAATATATTGATTCATTGCTCCATCGAATTCATTGAAACTGAATATGAAATGCTCGCGTCTTTTTCGCTATTTTTGTACATCTGAGTGTTGTTAAAATGCATGGTCCAATTTATATATTCAAGGCCTCTTCTCAAAGACATGTTAGATAAACTTATACATTTTATATACGTGAATGACAACAGATAAAATAATTTGATAAACTTCTCGTCAGGCAAGATTGAAAGATTTTCGGGCGGGGAAGGGGTGTGAAAGATTTCTACAATACGGTAGGTATGGTCTGTATGCTTTGATTTTTTTCGGCATTATTTGGTTCTTCCTGAGATACGTTTAAATAAAAAATATTTTCAATACAACGATGAAATTCTAGATATCTCGAAAAGGGTTGAAAAGGAAATGACAATAATCCATTTCAAAATAAGTGCTCATGTACGACGCGGTAAATATCATTTTTACTCAATGACTTGTGAACACTATGAAATAAAAAGAAATGTTTTTTTTTTTAACTTTGCAAATCAAAGAAAAAGATGCGACAATTGCATCGTCATGGAACATTGATTATTCAACTTTTGATTCATTGCCCTATTGAATTTGATTTATTGCCCTTTTAAATTTATTGAAATGGTCTCGTCTGTTTTGCTATTCTTGTACATTCAATCCTAGATTTGTGAAAACACATATGCAATTTGTATATTCCAGGTCTCTTCTCAAAGACGGATGTTGAATAAACCTAGACATTTTATGTGCGTGTATGCAAGGTGAAGATAACGAACAGTGATCAATCTCATAACTCCTACAAGCAATACAAAATAGATAGTTGGGCAAACACGGACTCCTGAACACACCAGAGGTGGGATCAGGTGCCTAGGAGGAGTAAGCATCCCCTGTTGACCGGTCACACCCGCCGTGAGCCCCATATCCTGATCAGGTAAACGGAGTTATCCGCAGTCAAAATCAGTGTGCCAAGAACGGCTTAACAATCGGTATGACAAGAGATAATATGCTTTAAATAACCTTCTGATCAGACTGAAACATATTCTCGGGCGGGGCGGGGATGCAGCTACATGGAAACATCTTGCTAACCAGTCGATGAGATCTTGTCACCCTATATAAGAAGGAAAAATCAAACACAAAAAAGAAACAATCAAAATTGAAATATATTAAGAAATAAATACATAAATAAGAATCGTAATATACCGTTCCGTACAAGTAGGACGCTTCAGGCTCTGTAATTAAAATAGATATTATAATTTGCTATTTTGTTTGTTTCGAAATTCTCTATCGACAAATTGAAGCCCAAAACAATTAATTAATTCATTTTAAAAAAAATCTGTACGAACTTCTTTTCATCAACTAGAAACACTATCGTTATTTTTCGATTGATTTCTTTTAAGTTTCAAAATTGAAAATCCATTTTTGCATATCTTAATCTTCAGTAAGCTGATTTTCGTTCAAAATCTTTGGGTGAAAGTTAATTTCCCGCTTAACAGTGTTTAACTAAAAATAAAATATGCCCTGCCGTGTCGCGATGAATTGGTAATTGTCTGCAGACCTTTACGAATTTGAACTATGGAAAGTCCAGCATTGTACAACTTTGAAATATTGTGTCGGGGGACAAGCAATTATTATAGTCTTTTTTACCTTCACCAATCGCCCTGATGATTTACAATGACTGACTGATGTGTGAGTTTCGGATTGTCATGCGGGAACGAACGGATTTAAGGGAACGAACGGATTTAAGGGAACAAACGGTTTTAAGGAAACGACCGGTTTTAAGAGAACGAACGGTTTTATATTAGAACGAAACACTTTGATCTGGGGACAGAACGTTGAACGGTTTCAACGGAATGATTCGATGTGGGCAAAGAACGGTTCTTATCGAGAACGGAACGATTCGATGTGGGCAGAGAACGGTTCTTATCGAGAACGGAACGGTTCGATGTGGGCAAAGAACGGTTCTTATCGAGAACGGAACGATTCGATGTGGGCAGAGAACGGATCTTAAATTTTTTATGGGATTTATGACAATAGTTTTGAGAGATGAAAAAGTAAAAATACTTTAAGTCAATAAGTGGGAAGTTTGATACTCAAACACAAGAGGACATATTTCATAATTGTTCATCTGTTTTCGCGAATAAATTCAAGGTCTTAACATGAAATGAAATGCGATTCTCCTTTTTAAGCCGGGGTGAAAGAAAAATAGGTTGCGGGCATATAGCGATCACTGTCCACTTGTTTATTTAACCTTATAATGAACTCTTCAAGATTTGAATATATCAAGTACCTGTAACAAATTTACAAGTATCTCACCGAAACACATAACTATATTGAATTCTGGACAGATATGGTTGACGATATATATATATATATATATATATATATATATATATATATATATATCCAAATTGTGTTTTTTAAAAAATCACAGTGTCCGGTATAAAATATTAAAAGAAATAGAATAAACAGTACACAACGTTAAAAATTTAACGCAAGCGCTTTCATTTTATAATCCTCAGGCGTTACATTTTAAAATAGTTTTGAAATGGTTTGACGTCATAAAGGCGTCCTAACATTTCACGTACATAACGACGTCATAAACGAATGAAGGGAAAAGGATTTTACGTTAAGCATATTATGACGTCATAGATAATAACAGTAAACATATTTTACAGTAAGCTATTGAGAGCCGGTTTTAAAGTCTTAATAAAGTGTCTTTCTTTTTCTCGTCGGGAAATAGTATTTTCTGTATACAGTTTATAAAACGGAAATACACTGAATTGTCCGTGGCCACACACATCTATATGTTCACTAACTTTAATTTTTCTGTATTCGGGTGCTGAAATGTGTTGTTTATGAACTCGTATACGAGTTCGCAGAGTAGTTCCAGTTTCACCGATATAATGTTTTCCACAGCCAGCACATGTTATAACATAAATTAAATTTTTGGTGGAGCACGTCATATCTGAATTTACCGTAAATTCCTTGTTGTTAAATTCGAACGAACTTCCTTCCCTTAAGTATAGGCACGTTCCGCATCGCCGATCGTCACATTTGGTAACGGTGAAAAAGAATTTGTTGGACTTTTCCTGAAAATTAGATTTACATAACAGTCTCCTAAGATTTTTCGGTTGTCTCTTGCTGTTGATAAAAGTATATTTCTTCATAATTTTCCCCATTTTTTCATCTGTTTTTAGTAGGTCGTTGAGTTGCCGAACGATAGGTGTAACATTAGAGTTCCTTGGGTTGTATGTTGTAACAAACGGTAAAATGTGTGAATTTGTTGTGGGATTGATTTTGGATTTATTGATAAGATTTTCTCAATTGAATTGGATATCAATTTAAAATTCACAATGGATTACAGTACATCTTGTATACCATTCCTGGATGTTTCTGTTATCAAAAAGGAGGATAAAATAATTACAGATATTTTTTACAAACACACGGACACTCACCAGTATTTACACTTTTCGTCCTCGCATCCAAGACACACAAAACGTGCCATACCTTACAACCTCGCCAGAAGAATATGTACCATCGTTAGCGAAGAACCTACCAGAGAACAACGTTTAGGGGAATTAAATAGTTATTTACAAAAACAGAATTATCCAATCAAACTTATAAACGACGGAATCAAGAAAGCCAGAGAACTCTGGAACTACTCTGCGAACTCGTATACGAGTTCATAAACAACACATTTCAGCACCCGAATACAGAAAAATTAAAGTTAGTGAACATATAGATGTGTGTGGCCACGGACAATTCAGTGTATTTCCGTTTTATAAACTGTATACAGAAAATACTATTTCCCGACGAGAAAAAGAAAGACACTTTATTAAGACTTTAAGGTAGAGATTGATAGGTTGATGCTAAAAAAATTAACCATTGAATTTTTTTTATTTTGATATATGTTTATGATGAAGCTTCGATATAAAACATAATAAAAAATCAATGTAGGTAATCGACCTTGTTTTTGAGAAATATGGCGATTTTAACAACACTTTCTTTAGTCCTTGTAAAGCGTAAAAAGTGAAGAAAAATAAGTAGAGAGCAATATACAAATAGAGCTATAACATTTTTATTGTAAAAAGGATCATAACTTGTCATATATGGTTCCAAACAACCTTTCACATAATTGTATATTACACATCAATTTCAAGTTCAGCAATCATTATTAACATGCAACAACATTACTTCAACAGAGCTACATTGGCCAATTACCTTAAAACAGTGCACACTATTTGCACACAGGGTCATACCTTTGCTTAAGCTGCAAAAAAATTACCCATCAAATTTCTTATTTTATTTCATTAAGTGGTCAGTCTATTAGTAAGTAAAATATATGAAAAAAATTATACACCATAATGGGGTTCAATATGGAACTAGCAAAAAATTCCTAACCCCACCCCCTTTTAACAAACTACACATTTTCGTAAGAAAAAGGGTTATTAAAAGATGTTGTAAACAATCCATCAAAAACAGCTTGCTGAAATTCGAAGATTCTTTGTAATACCTTTTTTAAATTAATAAATATAATACAGAAAGTATGCATTTCAAATTTTAGCTTATTCTCGTTGTTGACCTTTGTGCACTTACACTCAGAATATAGATTTATCATACGTCATCATATTTGATGATTAATATTAAGAGTTTTCTCAAATAAAAATCCCCACAAAAAATTGAAATACAATTTATATTTGTTAAAACAAATGTCTCCATTACATCCCAACCCCTTTAATATACTGCATGGTATGGAGGAGAAAGAATGAGCAGGAACATAGACGTCATGAATATGCACTCGGTGCATTGAGAAGAAAGATTCAGCCAGCAGAGATAAACTACTGACCTTTTTATAACTTAGAATGTTTAAGCATTCCCAAATTACCTCTTTGAAAATTGAACATGACAATAAGAAGGTTTCTATAAGCTATTTCAGGGGCGGATCAGGAATTGAAGTTGGGAGGGGGGTGCAACTGTATGAGGCAGGGGTCTGGGGGCCGCCTTGAAAGGGGGGGGGGGGGGGCGATTCCCCAGAAACTCCTGGATTTTACAGATTTTTTAGGGCTTAAAATATGTCTCCTATGTAGTCATTTTTATTATTTTCTGTCATTTTTAATAAGGTGAAATTAATAAAATAACGCAAATTTTAAGGGTTTTTGGAAAAAGTAGCCGTTCTCCCACTAAAAGTAATTCAATAAATCAAAAGATTTTGTCAGACATTTATTTCTCTGAGAGTGGAGGAAATTATGGATTCTTTTATCGTATATATTTCTCTAAACAAGAGACCACGATTTACTTTAAACTTGAAAATTTTAGGGGGGCTCGCGCCGGTTGCCCCCACCCCATCCACTATATCCGCCAATGCATTTATGTATGTGCTCTTGCGATTGACCTTTTTGCACTCACAATGATTGCATTAATATTTAGTTATTTTTCATACATTTTTTTTTATAATAACCAGACACGATTACCTATTATAAGAAATTGATATGATTATACAGCATAGTGCACCAAATATGTTTAAATAACAACTTTATATTTAATATCAATGGAAAGATTTCCACCCAATCGACCCATGGATTGATTGTATCTTGTTTAACGTCTCTCTCGAGAATTTTTTACTCATATGGAGACGTTACCAAGACCGGTGAACGGCTTTAAATTTAGGCCTTTGCTCGGCGCTTACGGCCATTGAGCAGGAGGGTTCTTTAGCGTGCCACATCTACTGTGACACTGGGCATCCGTTTTGATGGTCATCTCCGAGGACCAGTGACATTCACACCTGATGCTGAGCGTTTGGCAGTATATATGCACTGAGTGTGTGTAACGGGGGGGGGGTTAGAAAATGAGAAATTCAAACACATTGATTAAAGTTATAAAATTGGTATTTTACTTTCATTTAGAAATGTTTTCTGATTTTGATATATCAAAAACTTAGAATAATCAACAATGACACTTCCTCTATATTTATACAATATTATTGTCTTTAAAAAAGACATGTAATACATGAGTACATGTACTTGTTTTCCATTAAATTCACACTTTAGTATGTTGCACAATATATCCATTGCTCTGGGCTCACAAATACATTATTGATTCTATCCAAGTCCCACATTTTGCAGAAGTTCTTGAATTTTCTCTGTAACCTGTGAAGTTGTGGGGTCCAGGGGATATGACATCATCAATGTAAATGAAGTACCTGTTATAAAAAATATATTCTGTATATTCAAATATTGAAAAAAAGATGAATATCTAATATACTAAGAATTGTCTTTATAAATGTCTGGTGTTAAAATGAAAAATTCTATCTTACTAAGATAGAAAATATTGTACCTTTCTTGCTGATTTTCATGGCAAATTGCTGTTGAAGTTGTTGGCTGGAAGCCCATTTCAACTTGCACTTGTCCTTAGGATGATGCTTAGAAAAAAAATCATCATAATTAATATTTGCACAGTCAGTATTAATCATTAATTATACTGTGTCAGACAATGTCAATTTTAAAATCGTGTGTCTCAATGCATGTTTAGTGAACTTTAAAATGCTGATATATTGAAAATTACACACATAACATGTATTTTATTATGTTAATTTTTAAAATCTTGTCTGAAATCAGTATTACATATGTAACACTACATGTATGTTAAATGTGTGCAGTGCAGCAATGTGAACTCTTGCAGTAGTAGTACATCTGCATGATTGCTATTTATTTCATATTGTTATAGTTACCTTCTATTTAAACTGTACATACCCTCCCACCCCCGGGTCCTTAATGAGGTGAATAAACATCATAATTATCATATTACAATATGAGATGACAGATATGTTTTCATAAACTGCCAGTTCATTCTAATAATATCAAAACAAGTCAACTCTAGATTTATCAGACCTGTCTCCTTTACGGAGTGTGGGTCAAGAGAAGGACATCCATATCTTATTTTCATACAATACATTTATTTGCCTATGAGGGGGGCTTGTGATTTTACAAATATTTTAAATAAAGTTTTGTAGACCTACATGCTTGCATGAAACATGAAACCCCAGATTTGAGATATCTCTTAGGTCAATGAAATTTCAAGATACTAGAAGTACTATCATTTATACCAAAATAGAATTTTAGTGCAACACCCCCCCCCCCCCCCCCCAAACTTGTGAGAGCCCTATTTTTTTTTCAAATCTGGCATATACATGACATCCATTTACAATTACATGCACATGTAGGAGTTATATTTTGGGCACATATGGAATACATAAATGCACAAAAAATGAAACAGCTCCAAATTGTGCGTTTATAGATGTTATTATAAAATCGCGTTGTGAAATAGCAGAGGAAAAGTGGGTTGAATACAAATTCAATTTGCCATTTTTTCTCTCTTACCAAACGAAATTATGATTTCGTTGTCCACGTTGAATGCATCCATCGAATTCCTCTTCTCAGAAGAAACTTTGTTTAAACTCTCAATGACTACATAAACAGTATTGAAACTCGCAGCACTCGGACACCACGATCACGCTACATCAACAACTTTGTTTACGTAGCGCAGCTATGCATGGTGGTGAATTTCGTGAGGTAAAAAGTGCCATTCTGCACGGACGAAACATTTAGTCCACTATTATTACATTGACGTATTCCTAATCTAAACTATGGCCAAATTTCTATATCTTTCGTCGAGACGACCCTCTCAATCATCGATTCAGTCACAGCAACTTGTACTTTCGGAACCCCTTTTTGTTTTTCAACTACTCTATGGCGATGTACGGAATTCCGAAAAATAATTTCACGTGAAAATACACGATTTTTACTGATCACGTGGTTGCTATCGGTCTCTACCTTAAAACCGGCTCTCAATAGCTTACTGTAAAATATGTTTACTGTTATTATCTATGACGTCATAATATGCTTAACGTAAAATCCTTTTCCCTTCATTCGTTTATGACGTCGTTATGTACGTGAAATGTTAGGACGCCTTTATGACGTCAAACCATTTCAAAACTATTTTAAAATGTAACGCCTGAGGATTATAAAATGAAAGCGCTTGCGTTAAATTTTTAACTTTGTGTACTGTTTATTCTATTTCTTTTAATATATATATATATATATTAGACTTCTCTCCCATTCACCTATTCGATTGTTGATTTTAATGCTAGATCAGTGTCCTTTGATTGACTTTGTTGTTTAATCGTGTTCTTCTGGCAATCATTATTTTTCGCTGTTCACCATATCCGAATCATCAATGGTACGGACTACCTAATATTGTTTTGAACTTAATCACTCCATATCATTATCTTCCCACCATTTTATTCCATAATCACATTGTTTTGTAAGATTTCCCTCTAAATTTTTCTGATTTCTGTAATTTTTCAAGAATAATTTTATTTTCATCCCGACCCGACCATGGTACAAACTCTCTAAACCATAGTCAGTAAACACGCTTTACAACGTAACCACCACCATTTTTATCACTCAGTACAATAGTGTATCACTCTTCTCACCAATGTAGTTTATCGATACTTGTCGTTTTTGTGTGTTATTTGTTTATGTAATTTATGTCTCTTGATAAAGACGCGGGTTGCGTCGAAAATTTGAGTTTTAAATAACCAACAGTGTCGTGGCCTTTTCAGTGCTTTTATAAATTTCTTTACTGGCCTTGTATCTTCTCAGATCCGACACTTTAAGAAAGTAGGGTGTTGTTGGGTTTTTGTGCTTTTATATATATATATATATATATATATATATATATATATATATATACATGTATATATATATATATATATATATATATGCAAGATGAAGATAACGAACAGTGATCAATCTCATAACTCCTGCAAGCAATACAAAATAGATAGTTGGGCAAACACGTACCCCTACATACATACATACATACATACATACACACACACACACACACACACATACACACAGAAACACACACACACACACACACACACATATATATATATATATATATATATAGATATATATATATATATGGGTGAGTGCATCTTTATATTTAGTATAAATATATTTCAAACGCAGTGTGAATTTTGTATTGACACCAATAAACTGTATCCCATATCCATCATCGGTGATCGTGAAGCAAGACACAGCATGGCAAGAATTCCATTGTCGTCGAAGTTTCGATATTTAGTAAAAGTTGACATTTACGATAATTATTAATCTGTTTTAGTAATAAATTAAAGGTTTAACCCAGGTGAAATGAATCGTGCATGTCCCCGGAGTGAGGATAAAGCTAGGTGGTGGGTTTACAGATATCACTGTTTACTTGATTGTGTAAACTGATAATAACCTGTTGAATATTTACATCTATCATGTAAACAATTAATAAGCATTCTATCAAAGCAGTCAAAACATCATAATGTATTAAATTCAGGACTGGTGGTTGAGTATATATCGTTCTTCTAAATAAAAAAACCCAAATTTGAAAACATTTGAAGACCGCGATCAGATCCATTGAGACATGTCCATGGGGGGTGATGACCATCAGAAAGGGATTCTCTATTTATTGGTTAGACAATATCTACTGCATCCATATTATTATATGAGGACGTTTATTCTTTAACAGTACTAATCAACTTTATTTCACACTCAGTTGTAAATCTTAAGTACATGTATGTGTAAAGAGCTAACAAATTTGCTTGGCAGACCTTAAAGATTGCAAATATACCAGCTATTTATTATTCACTTATGTCCATTCTGCGAATATAATATCCAGGCTGCAACATGCAATAATTAAGAATACAATTAGAATATCAAGAATTCTTAGGCTGTTCTTTACATAAATGTAACGAATTACTGCATAAACTAATCATACTATAGGGCGCACAGCGGGTGACCAGTCAAAATGGGATGCTTTCTCTTCCAAGCACCTGGTACCCGGTCCTACTTCTGCTGTATATAACGCTCCATGTTTGCCTTATTCTTCATTTTGAATTCTTCATGGAATTTATGAGAATGATGTCGATGTATGATTGATAAAAAAATACTTTCAGTCAATACGTGAAATCTTTGCTATTTAAAACAAAGTTGACATTTTTCATACCTGCAAATTTATTTTTAAGATAAATTCAAGGTTCCAACTCAAGTGGAATGAAATAAACTTGTCCTTTTCTATCATATATATATATATATATATATATATATATATATATATATATATATATAATTTCAAGTACAGTGCGTATCATGTCTGGCTCACTTAGATTTACGTCAAATGACTGTATCCTATTGACGTTCTCACTGATCCGATAGTGCAGGACACTTCATTGATACCGAAACTTCGATATTTTCATAAAAGTTGATATTCCTGTTGTTGATCTGATTTACAAGTAACAACTAAAGTGAAATGAAATATGATTATCCTTTTCTAACCGGGGTGAATATAAAACTAGGTGGCAGCTTAGCACAGATCATCGATTACATGATGATATAAACTTATAATGACCCGTTGTAGATTTAAATCTAGAAGTAAACAAGTTACATTTATTCTGCCGAAACGGTATCAAATTTTGGAATGACGGGTAAACATATCTTCATTGCCCCAAATCTAACGCCACAATTTGAAAGCATTTGAAAATCTTTGATGACCATCGAAAAAGGGTTCTCTATAGCTACTGGTGGTCCAATCGCTGCATGCCTATTTCAAAATTTATTCTGTAATGCTGCTTATCAACGTTATTTCATATTCAGTTGTAAAGTTTAAGTATGAGTGAAAACTTCAACGAATTACGCGAGGGAGACCCAAAAGTTTGAAAATATACCAGGTATACAAATCATGTATGTTATTCACTAAAGTCTATTCTCCGTTTATGATCGCAAGGCTGCAACATGCAAGAAATTAAGAAAACATTTGCAATACTGTATATTGCACTGCACACAAGACATTCGTCAATCTTCGATTCGACATTTCTATAGTAATATTTCATTTTCACCTGCATTTTGTGGTTATATCTCTCACGGACCACCGGAGAGATGCCTAGGAGGGGTAAGCACTCCTGTCGACCGGTCACACCCGCCGTGAGCCCTATATCCAGATCAGGTAGACGGAGTTATCCGTTGTCAAAATCAGTGTACCACGAACGCCTAGCAATCTGTTTGAAGCACATTAGACAGCATTTGAGATCTGTTTAATGTAAGATAATATAAGTTGATGATGGAGAAGCTTAATCATCCCGTGTATCATAAAGTTGAGTTGTTAGTTTGCCGTTAATATCCACTTTCAATAAAATATATAACATAATATGAGATGTAAATGTAAAGTTTATGCTTTTAGATTATCTAAATGTCAGATCATTCATTGTGACTATGCTGATGATGGATTGGAATACTGTGTATTCATTACTGTTTGTGATCACTGATCGCATCCACCGTGAGCCCTACATCTTGATTAGGTAAACGAAGTAATATGTACTGGAAATTAGTATGTAAATAACTGCCTAACAATTATCATGGAACTCATCAGACCACATACGACTTAATCAAAGGTTGTATTTATAAATCAGATGGCTACATGCAAGGTGAAGATAACGAACAGTGATCTACATGTATAATGACCGTACAATTTGTGAGATGCTGACTTTAAACAAAACTGTTGAAACCCCTTTAACGTCTATTCAGAAGCTGATCTTACGCAGATTATGCTATTTCATGTTGAATCATTTGAGAAACATACGCACTATATGCAGGTGATAATGGAATATTGCTTCATACGGTTGTGTAGTGTGAACTAAATCAAGGTTTTATCATACTTGAAAGATCACTAGTCGATGGAGAAGCTGAATTTTATCATAAGATTAGGTTGTTAGTTTGCCGTTAACATCTATGTTTGATAAAAATTTCCATCGAAAACAATGCATTGCTTATGAGTGCATTACCTGCCCTTTATAATTGATGCACAAAAATGCACAGGCGCAAACCAAAAAGTTTAATGCAATTATGTTAAAATATTTAATATCAATACAGTTCTTTTCAAAACAATAAGTCTTGATAGTAATGTGTCACAATGCAGGTAGATTTACGGATTTCGGCTAACCGCTCATGAAGTCAGATATACCGCTAAGATAAAAACCCATTTGTGTCACATTTAATGTCATTTTCAAGATATTCGTAGATTCACCTGTACTAACATAACTATTCACGTCCTTCATCAGGTGATCTGACACCTGCGCTGCATACCTGTTTTTCCACAATAGATTTCAATTTACAATGAATTAACAGTACTGCCACGTGGCTGATACTCTTCCGTAGAACACTTGGGGTGGGTGATTGGGTTAGGTATTGTTTATTCACGATTATTTTGTAGCAGACCGAGGTCATTATATGATATGCCCTATAAACATCGATCAGGACACAGGCAGTGGTCTAGTTTCTGTCGGTAAACTATATTTCTTTACAAATTCTTTTGAGAAGCGTACACTATTTTATAGTAAATTAATTTGATAACTCAAAATTACATCAATTCCTGAATAATGATTTATTTGTGAATAAGTGTAAACGACAGGATATCAAATGATATACATTTGTGTAATGGTATGTGTAAGAAAGTTAGGATTGCAGGTTAGTGAAATTATTTATACTTGATATACATAATATTTTTAATTTGTAAGTAATCACAAAAAAGCCCACACATTCATCCATATGGAATTGCGTTCATTAATAAAACAACGAAAATGTTTCTAAATAAGATTAAATACGTCTACGGAAGTTTTGTGACAGATATTCCTAAATGTGAATTAAAAGTCTGCCTTATGGAAAAAGCAAAGGTTCTATATGTAAAACTTATACGGTACCAATTTTGAAGCACCAGAAGCGCATTTCGACGAATAATATCTCTTCAGTAATGCTGAAGCTGAAATTTTGGAAATTCGAAATAACAATAAACTTGTAAGAGCTAAAAGGAAAACTAGAGTGCCAAAAACTGGAGCCAAATTCGTCCAAGGATATAAGCTCTACATGAGGGAGATAATCTTTAATTTTGAAATGAATTTCTAAATTTTATCCCAGCAGTTAAATATACATCCGTATTTTCAAGCTAGTAACGAAGTACTTATCCCTTGGGCTGTAGAGACCCTCGGGGACTAACAGTTCACCAGCACAGGCAATATCAAATGATAAAGAAAGTCGTGTGTATTTTTCAGAATGAAAACAATATCAGGGTAGTCATATTTCAAAGTAATATGGAGTCCAAAACAAATTAGCAATTCAAGTATCAAAAGCACCGTGGACCATCGGTGAAGAGATGAAGTAACACACACCTACAGATTCAGATAAGGGCAGAACACACGTGGTGAAAAAATTATCGCTGAATACAAACGTACAAGTCTATATGTTTTACACATTTTATCTTAATCTGTACATCGTATCGAAATAGAAATTGCTTTGCATTTACAATCAAATACTCGTGTTTAGTGTTTTGCGCTGACCCTTTTAGTTAGAAAAAGTAGCATTAAAACATTATACCCGAATCAATCTATATTTTGATCAGTAATAATAAAAATTAAATGTCTAGTGATATTGTTTTCTTCTATGAAATTAGTTTTAAAAACGACTATAGGGAATGTTGATTAAAATTTGAAATAACGCTGGACGATAATATTACGAGTGGATGTAGCGTATGGTGAAGTGAAGTAATACATTGAATATATTACTTTTAGATGGCAGAAAAAAGAAATCAAAATTATGGCTGAATCGCCCTAAATACCCAGCAACGGTTTTGCAAAAGGCATCGACGAAAGGACCTCGAACGATTTGTTAGGATACTCAGCCCAGCCAGGGTTAATTCCGAAAAATGCATTGTACGGGGATTCTAGTATACCATCCTTTGAGTTATTTATGATAATATTGAATTTCATGGTCTGTGAGATCTTGTAGCGAGGGCGGGGCGGGGTAATTAGGGTTCTAGAGTACTGGCAATCAATGATACATGTATCACGGCAGAACTGCAGGAAAAAAATATTTCTGGTAATTCGTAGCTAGTCTTTACAGCTGTGCATATCATTTCAAAGAATCAGAAAGAACATCATTGCGTGAATTTGTCATTTATCATCAAACTAACAAATGACCAGCAAATAAAATTGGATGTAAAATAATCTTATAAAACAATTAATTGGCTAGGCTTAAATAAGAAAATTGACTAATAACCACAATTTGACTAGTTAGAGTTTAAAACAGACGGACTAGTCACATGACACAAAATCGCCCAGTCAATAAAACATGTACATATACCACATGTAATAAATGGTTAGCTTTCATAAGAGAAATACAAGTTGAAGTACCGGATCGACCCGGCTTCGTGCATGATGATAATTCGATATTTTTCAAGAGGATGGGAAAGATCTCCAACAGAGCAAAAAGGCAACTCTCCTCCTAGGCACCTGATCCCACCTTTGGTGTATCCAGGGATCCGTGTTTGCCCAACTATCTATTTTGTATTGCTTATAGGAGTTATGAGATTGATCTTTGTTCGTTATCTTCACTTTTCAATGGACGACACCATTCAAAAGCATATTAAATATCATTCAAAAATACATAAAAGACGACACCTAAAACAAATGAGAGAAATGAACAGACGGCCACCTACAAAGTAGACAGTGTAGTTACCCGGATTACAAGCGTACTCAACTTCCTACATAATATTTCACCTAACATGAAAGGTGAAGATAACAATCAGATATCAATCTCATAACTCCTTTAAGGAATGCAACATTAAGAGCTGGGCAAACATGGAGCCCTGGATATAACAGAGATTGGATCGAATGCGTAGGAGGAGTAAGCATTCCCTATCGATCTGTCACACCCGCCAATGTATCTTGACACATGCAGCAAAAATATATATGGTACAGACTACATGTACTTGCGTGTGGGTATTATTGTCTTATTTGTCCGAACTAGTGGCACTGGGAGGCTTAGAACATTTCCCCTCCCTTTATTACCCCCCCCCCCCACCGTTCAGAAATGTCTGGATCTACAAATGGTTTGGACCACTGACGTTTCTTAGTTCAGTTTTCATACTACTATTTTGACTCATCCACCTTCTCCACCGAAATCGATGCTACGTGCCCAAGACAGGTTTATCTGGCTGGTAAATTAACTATGGTCTACATATAATTTAATTTGCTTTATACCAACGAGTCTCATTGGTTGAAAAATAGGTGTATTGTCATCAAAACTCCGTCCAACGAAGCCGGGGAGTGTATAGTTAACACATAGATTTTAGACTATCTAGATCTTGTTTGTAAAAACAATAAACGATAATGATTAAATCTAAATTATTTTCCATGGAATGAAGGTATATGGCGACAAAATAACTGAAAAGCATACTTGAATCATGCGCCACGGGAAAAACTAAAAAAAGAATAGATTCATTCAAAATATATTATGTGATGGAAAAACTCATTTACTATATGATATTAAAGAAAGTTTTCATATCTTTTCACCTTTTTGTTTTATAGTTTTATTCATATTCCAATTTGTACTTACAATGTTCAAGACATTCGGGCGTATGCCTTGACAGCAAGAAAACATGTTAGTGTATATCATAATTTCGTTCACATAGTTTGCCAATACAATCTATCATTGGGTCAAAAGCTGTCTGACGTGTTTCATACCGATTGCTAGGCCGTTCTTGGCACACTGATTTTGCTTAGGGATTACTCTGTTTACCTGATCAAGACATAGGGCTCATGGCGAGCGTGTCACCCGTTGACAGGGGATATATACTCCTCCTAGGCACCTGATCCCACCTCTGGTATATCCCGGGGTCCGTGTTTGCCCAACTCTTTATTCTATATTCCTTATAGGAGATATGAGATTGATCACTGTTCGTTATCTTCTCTTTTTACAATGAATTACTAATTTGGCAGAAGATATTATTGAAATCTATATATAGCCTTTTGTATACATCCGAGTACATCTTTTAAAAAGCTTTAACATCAGTATATTTCTGTGCTTTCTTCAATTTCTTTGATTCTAAAATACATCTTATATCTGTAAATAACAGCTGCTATAGTAGAAATTAAGTTATTCAAAATGACAATTCCTTGCTTGTTTTACACATAAAATCCAATAAGAATGTATTTTCATTTGATGGTAAATTTGACAAACTTGTCGCATCTTTTCACCTTTAATATGCGAAATCTGCCATCTTTTCACCCTGCGTTAATTTCATTTTTAATTATTTCATCAAAATAAAAAGCATTATGAACCCTAATTTAGCGGGAAAATTTAATATCATTTTAGGTTCTTATGATAAATTCCACTTTTGGTAATCGTACTTATACTCCAACTGCCCTTTCAAAAGATGACATTCTTTAAAACTATTTTTCAGTTTTAGACACAATCAATATCCCAGTCAATGGATCAGATGAATATGAGTTATCCAAGACAAATGAATTTCCATGTGCCAACTGCTGGGGAATATTGTACGGTGGTCGTGACGTAATTTATTACCTCACTAATACCCGAATAGAGGATAGCTGGCAGCCGGAATTATCCCGATAATACAGCGTAGTGATAAATAATGATATTTAGCTTTGATAAACCGAATTAACTTCGATGAGTTAACTTATCGTACCTGGATTCCTAAACTTCATAAAAAAAAACCTTAACAAAGATACATTGCTGGTTTCAGTAAATGTTCTACCAAGCCCATATCTTTGCTCCCCACGAAAATAATAACAACTGTGAAAGTGAAATTTCAAACGTACTGTGCCACTACATATGCCAGAAGTGGTGAAAATCAAATGTGGATTCTAACACATTCCAAAGAACGTTTAATAAATTTGAAATCGCAAACGTTTTCTCAAATCAACATCAAAATGTATGACTTTTCAACATTTTACACGACCATTCCTCACGATAAATTAATACTCTGCATGGTGTCTTTTATTTCGAGTTCACAGGGATATATCAAATCGACATATAAATGAAAATTATCATTGTTAATAGATAACAGGTCGACATATCTAAATGTCGAATTGAAGGCCACAGTAAGAGATTTTTCTTTTCATGTAGTAGGTTTTGAAAAAAATCTGATTCATAAGGATATAAAAACAGGTCAGGAACAAATTCTAGATTGTTTTGGTCAATAATAGTTCACGAAGTTGATTCACACACACAAAAAAGCTGTGGTTTACAAGAATTAAGTGAGTAACCATTCATGTTGGTCATTCATTAAACATTTTGAAGTCCTGATTCAGAGTTATCTTAGTAAGTTTGGATATTGTGTGAAGCTTGCTGTAAGTGATTATCATTTGCATATAATCTACAAACATATATTATGTTTTCAGACACATCCTCCACGTAAATCAATATAAAGACTGCAAAACAATAAAGCGAAATGACAGAGGGAGACATGTACGATAGCAATAGAGAGTATAAAGCATGCGATAAAGATTGAAAATTAACATATGAAAAGTAGTGGGAACTAAATGACTGGTACTTAAGTGGTGAACTACCTTGTACAGCTGATGGACAATCGAATAATGTTTTGATTCAAGATTAATGTTCTGTCACTGAGATACGGTTAGGTGACCAACAAGAGGTTATTTAAACAGAAGGCACTGGCCTGAATATCGGACAACCAGGCAACATCACGCATAGCTTTTATGTATTTTTACAAAACATTAGATTTATGACAGAATAAACTTTGAAATTGAAAAATGTGTTTTTCTGTTTATCTATAAAGCTACAAAAAGTGAGAGAAGAATGAAGACTTGTTTATTTATGTTGTGTTTTATTCAATTACATTTTATTGTATCATAATCATTATTACACTGTTTCATTATTATTATTACATGTATTATGCTGCCTTCCCGAAGGAAAAAAGAAAAAGAAAAAAAGTACATGTAATGTAATAGAAAATTCAGTAATATAAAACAAAAACTGTTCTTTGAATGCTTTCAGTTTCAGTATGATTAGAATAAGATTGATTGAGTGATTGTATCTTGTTTAAAGCCTCTCTCGAGAAAATTTCCCTCATATGGAGACGTCACCAAGACCGGTGAAGGGTTTCAAATTTAGGCCTTTGCTCGGCGCTTATGGTCAGGGTTCTTTGGAGTGCCACACCTACTGCGACACGGGACATCCGTTTTTAAGGTCATCTCCGAGGACCCGTGACATTCACACCTGATGCCGAGCGTTTGGCGATGAACTGTCACTACCTGTTTTAGACTAAGATCTGTCGCCTGGATTTGAATTCTGGCCTTCCGCATGCGGGGCGAACGCTCTAACCTCTAGGCCACCACCTTAGGTCATTAGAATAAGAGTTGTTGTTCAAGAGATGAGAGACAAATAAGTGTTTAAAAGAACAAACTAGTGCTGTATGTAGATCTACATTTATTTATTTCAACGAGAAACACGCTGTTATGCCTCATTTTCGGCCTCATTTACGACATTTTTTCTTATTGTTAATTCAATGTATAACGTCATAACTAACACATATTATAGTATTTCATTTATTAGCAATGCTCAATTTTCATTCATACGTTGATTCGATATATTCCAGTAAACTCAAAATGAAAAAAAAAATAACCCAGAGTTTTCCATATCTACTTCATATTTGGATATTTTATTGATCATAGATTTTAATGGCAAACCAACAACTCAACTTTATGACAAATGGAAGGACTTCAGCGTGTTCTATGATTGATTGGAATTTTTCACTCATATGGAGACGTCACCAAGATCGGTGAAGGACTTCAGATTTAGGCCTTTGCTCGACGCTTACGGCAATTGAGCAGTGAGAGTTCTTTAGCGTGCCACACCCACTGTGATATACGGGACATCCGTTTTTAAAGGGACTGGTTCACGATTTTTGATAAAAATAATTTGCGTTTTTGATGGTAAACATTACAAATATAACTCATTTAATGTTGATAGCCAAAATTTTGACTTTCTGAATGCAAGAATAAAAGCAAAATTTTAGCCTTAAATCTGTGTTATGTAAAGAAAGACTCCACTCTTTTTATTGATTTTGTAATATAAAGCATCATAATTTTTAATAGTCACAAATTCTAACTTTTAGATGACACATTTTACTCCAAAAATGCTTGAAATGCGAAAGATATAATAAACTTAGATCGATATCCATTTCTTTTAAAAATTTCGTAAACAATAACATACCGCAATCTTTGTTTACGAAACAAATAATAAACTCTCTAAAATGAGCTTCTGTGATAATGTATAACCTTAATTTCTATGTGAACTCTTTTAAACACATTAGACAGTAGATTTTGATCATTAAAAGTGAAAACGAAAATTTTGGGGGAAATCGTGAATCAGTCCGTTTAAGGTCATTTCGATATTCACGTAGCAATGTTCAATTATAATATTTGCATTTGGTATTCATGTTTCTAAAATGATTCGATATGCGAGGGCATGTTCTATGTATAATAAATTTTTTTATTCAAGGTTGGTTTCTGAAAATAGATCACGTTACATGGGTCCATTTACTTCATCAAGATGTTGGCCTCATGGCCAATGTAACCGGTCAACCGGTCAGCAGGAGATGTTTACTCCTCTTCGAAACCCAATCCCACTTCTGATGTTTCCATGAGTTTTTGTCATACTTTCATTTTTGTATTCTTTATGAAATCTATTAGATTGACCACGGTTTATCATCTTCACGTTTCCATAATTACGATACAAAGAAAGAACATGAGATTGATCACTGTTCGTTATCTTCACCTTTTAACATGTAATCAGAGAACAGTAGCGATAAGCTACACTGCCGAACATTTACAGGTGTTTTTATTTTTTAGCTCAACTAAATTATATTCGAAGAAAATTCAGATATGTTACGATAGATCAGAAAATATTTGAAAAAGTAAAACCGAAAAATGAGTTTACAGTGCATGGCTAAATTTTGTTATTTACAAAAATCTATATATAACAGTATAAAATATACACGATCTAATAAAGAATTATTACATTATGTGATAAACAAAGCTTTGACGTAATATGTCAAGGAATGGAATTCGATTACAGAAGGCATGCAGGTAGTTCGCTCGTGTGACGGTAAAAAACAATCACGGAACAGCGAATGGCCATAAAAAGTTTGTGTCGCACTTAGGAAATCTCCAACAAAAACTGTTAAAATGCTGTAAGATGTGGATATTAAGTCTTGCTTTAGTACTAGTATAAATGGTATTTACGATTTCCATGCAGTAAAAACTATATTGGATGACGAACTTCCTGGTAGGAAATGAATCATTTATGAAGAACTTGTCAAAGAATAAGTAAGTTATGGAAAATGACGACCTCGTCACTGTCGTGGAATCATCAGGTATCTTTGATGTTAGCTCCGGCACGGTCTTCACTATTCTTACTGAACATTTGGAAATGAGAAGAGTTGTAGCCCGCTAGATACCTAGAAGATAGAGCTAAAAGGCAACACAGGCTGTGTGTGAAAAGTAGAGGAGAATATTTTGAGAAACTGTGAAACGCGACGCTGTGACGTTGTGTTTTTAGACGTATAGATACTCCGTGGTGAAAGAACATACTGTTTTTAGAATTATATATCATAAATATATATATATATATATATATATATATATATATATATGAATGATTGTAACGTGTAGCGGTCACTCAGCCAACTGCTGATCGTGCTCGCTGTTGCCTAACTTGCGTAATCAAGAGAGAAACTTTACCACATCACTATAAAAATCTAACTCTCCCTAGCAAAGCTGTTTAAGTTCTCTCTTACATGTATACTGTCCGCTAAACTTCCTCCCACTCGCGGAAGCTTCGTCCCGAAGCTTAGCGTGAGTCCTCTCTGAGTGTTTGGCACCTGCTCAGTAACGGCATCCGCCGTTACCGATGACAACCACCGTCATCCCCAGATGAATCCACGTCCGTATTCAGAACTCCGAAGAGATTCTACCTGAAGCAGGCCTCCCGCCAAACATTAGTCACTACGCTGCCACCAATTTGTAACGTGTAGCGGTCACTCAACCAAGTGCTCATCACGCACGCCGTTGCTTAACGTGAACGAAAGAGAGACTCTACTACATCACCAGAAAAGCTAGCTGTATAAGTTATCTCTTATACTGTCCGATACATGATTAAATAGAATGAAACATCCCAGGTCGATAAAATAAATGATTTTAATTCTCATAATGTGTTGAATTTTCTTTTTATTTCTAAATATATAAACATGAAAGACATTGTCTACGTAGTTTTTTTTAATGACCCTTCTATTTATACAATTTTCTGTCTTTTATCGAAAACCGACATACTTGCAAACAAGATATAATTAAAGCTAGACACAATATTCCCTCTAGGAATGAATTTTATGTATGTTTTCTTTACGTCCCACCGAAAAATTTTCACTCATATTGAGAGGTTACATAATTTATCTAACAGTTGTAGGCGAAGTTCCACTTTCGATCTATGCTTAGCGCTTACGGCCGTAATAGTGAGGGTTCTTTAACGTGTCAACGCCTGTCGCGACACGGGACCTTCGTTTTTAAGGTCATCTCCGAAAGACCCGTGATTCTCATTTCTAAATGCCGAGCATTTGGCGAAGGAGCAATCACTACCTCTGTAAAACTTACGTCTTATAAGTGTGTGATGCGGCCATGACACGAGCGGGGTTGGGATTCAATGGGGATGGGGCATCTATGTATTTCAGTTACAAAGTGTTAATTATAAATAGATTATAAAATTAGTACGAAAATGTTTTT
Organism: Ostrea edulis; assembly: GCF_947568905.1. Lineage (NCBI taxonomy): Eukaryota > Metazoa > Mollusca > Bivalvia > Ostreida > Ostreidae > Ostrea > Ostrea edulis. The sequence continues at coordinate 13,509,254 of NC_079173.1, read as the reverse complement.
TTTATGTAATTATGTTAAATGCAAACATAGCACCAAAAAAAAAATATTATAAAAAAAAAAAGATATATATATTTATTATTCAAACACTTAGCATTTTGTTTATGATAGACGTTTCATCAAAGATATTTCATGAATTCAGAAAACGTTCATGGATATTTTGTTATCTAGGAAGGTAAGTGAACTTCAGTTCAAGCTTAGGGTGGTTTTCAATTTTTTTTATGAATTACACTCCGTATGCGAAAGATGTTTATCCCAATACATTATTCTATAGAAAATCAAGGACCATAGACATGCGCATCATTTATGTTTTTATTCGCTTTTAGATAATTCGAAAAATAAATATGTAAAAAGGTCATTAATTGCAAACTGGGATATCTGCCCACCCTCGGTCGTTGTGCGGAAGCTGACCTTGTACCGTGGACCTCATTGCCACGCCATGACCTTCAGCGGACGTATTTAAGTGATTATTGGTTTAACTAATCCAACTTTCATTTTCGCTTCTGCGGGGGATGAGGACACGGATAGACACATTGTACAATTGACTTAATATCTAGATTCCAAAGAAGCATTCTGACGATAATATACAGGTATTAAATGAATAAATTTCGTTTTAGACATTACACCAAGGCGGGAACTGAAAGTTTTTCGCCCTCATACTTTTCATAGATGAATAATCTATAGAAAAAGCTGTCTGACTCCAACAGCGAAAATAGACAGTTGTGGTCATCACTACTAAGGATTAATTGAGCTGTCACATTTTATTGCATATAATACAAATAGATTGGATATAAGTTCTTAACTTTTACACCTAAATATAATCCTCTCCATTATACAATGTAATTTAGATAGGCCTATCCAAATATTGTCAAGACATACAATGTTCAGATTCGGTAATGAATAATGAAATATAGAAATAGTAATATGATAAAATAAATTGTTGATTGAAAGCCTAATGAGTCTGATGAAGTGAACATTGTTCCTCTAACATCATCTAATAGTGAATCATTTCCCCATGCCGAGCTATGAGTATTGGTTGTATCTATATAATTAAATTTGTAGTAATTCAACAAAAATGACACTTTCTCGCATGGGTATATAATTCACATGAAAAGAAGTAATGGTGGGTGCCCACGCTTTGTGCACATCAACAGTGAAAAGAATCTATAATGAGGGATAGTGCTATAATAAAAATCACAGATCAAAGAATCGCGATAAGGCCAATGAAAGAGGCAGAAAGGTTAAGATATTTAAAGGGGAACAATCACCAGTCAAGGATCGAGATGCCGCGGGTCAGCTATTTAATCTACACTCATAATGGCTAAATCAATTACATCTTTAACCCTTTAACTACAAGAACTTTTCGAGTTTTCCTTCAAAGCAGATACAAATATTTTCAAATTGAAATTTAAGCATTTTCTAGTCACATTTTCATAATATAACCTATGCATATTCTGAAAGGAAAAATCTTGAAGATTTTAATCATGCACTAAAATGTGGTGTAATGGTTGCTATGACAACAAAAATACCCCACAAATCCCCCTAAATGTGTTTTTTCACCAGTTTCGTCACCTAAAACACACAAATTGAATGTTTATCAGTCATCATTTAAATAAATTTTAGGAATAGTTGTATTCATATACATGTATTACATGCATTCAAGAGATTGAGTGTCATTTATCGCCTGACAAACGTATACGAAACTATTAAAATCTCAACAACACCAATCAATCCCCTGTGTTTGTTTTGTGTGTGTGTGTGTGGGGGGGGGGTACCTTTATTTTTGCAGAGGGAATACCTCAATTAATAAAATAAATGCACAATGAATACATGCTCTAAATGGTCAAATGGTACATCCGATTTCAGCATGATCTACAAAGAATGCACCCAAGATAAAATATCAAGTGACCTGGAAATAAATGGTCATGCATGCCGATGTCTAGCAAGATGCATGTAATGCACGTCCAGAGAATAACTCGGTCGAATTTTAGAATCAGCGAACAGTTTACTGCCTAATGAGGCAAAATGACACACCGAGAGCGTATGTTTTTCTGTACCAAATCCTCATATATTTATAGAAACATTTGTAATGACCCCAAATCACAATTATTTGCCGTACATTTTTCACATTTTTATTCATTTTTAAACGAAATTAAGTTTCATGAATTTCAAATTGAATACTTTTGGACTTATCCTAAAATACAATAAAACACTAGTTTTAGTCATCATATATAGTTTTAATTATTTCTGGAAAAGGGAATTTTATAACATTAAACTTTAATTTCTTGAAAACTGGTTTTTAAATTGTTACCAACATCTATGAATAGAAAATGCACATGAATATTAATGACATGCAAAGGTCAATTTGGAAAAAAAAAGTTTCTACACAGCCATACATAAAACAAATATTATGAAAAATGTTGATTAAGAAATTCCGAATCGAAGAGTTGTCTTTCTTAGAATAACAGGCCAAACAAGTATGAAAATTAAACAAATGGCATAGTCCCACCCACACCTCCACCCCCATTCAAAGGCCACCTTTTTTTTTCGGTAAGTGGGAAACGATACAGAAAGAAAAAAGTATGCAATACTAAAGTAAAAATATTCTTTTTAAAGAAGTTTAGTGCAGACCACAGAAATTAAAGCTGGATTAATTTATATGCATGAATATTTGCATGTAAGCAAAATGAAATAAAATGCATGAATAATAAAATACATGCCGTTATGGTGCATAATGCTGTCTCAACATATCATGCTACAAAAGGAGGATATATCAAATATTTCAAATTAATTGGCGGGGGGGGGGGGGGGGTGTCCCGTGGGGATCCGGGTTAGAATAGGTCCTCAGTACCCCCTTGCTTTTCATAAGAGGAGACTAAATGGGGCAGTCCTTCGGATAAGACGGCAAAAAAAAAAACCTAAAAAAAAAAAAAAAAACAAAAAAAAAAAACCAAAAAAAAAAAAAAAAACAAAACAAAAAACAACAACCGAGGTCCTGTTTCGCAGCAAGTGTGGCACAATAAAGTTTCCTCCCTGCTCAATGACCATAGGCGCCGAGCATAGGCCTAAATTTTGCAGCCCTTTACCGGCAGTGGTGACGTATGTCTCCACATGAATCAAATATTCTCAAGAGGGACGCAAAACAATATTCAATCAATCAATCAAATGAGGGGGGGGGGGGGGGTATATGCAAGCAACACAGAAGACAACTCAGGATACTAGATGGTAGGCCTGCACAAAGATAAGCCGTGTGAAATTTATAATACAACAGCTAGGGAACACTGGACTACAGAAACGCTTTCAGCAATGTACAATGGGATGATGAATGCGATTATTTTAATTCCCATCATTTTATTTGCTTTTTTATTTGACTCACTGCAAGATGAAATAAAACTATGTTTATTTCAGCTGTTGCTTGGACGATCGAACTGCTCCTCTTGTGCAATAATTTGCCACCCCAAAAAACAACACCGTATATATCAACGGCTTTTACAATGAATGCTTACTCCTCTTAGGCACATGATCTCACAATTATGGTGTGTCCAGTGGTCCGTGTTTGCCCAACTATCTATTTTGTATTGCTTATATGAGTTATGAGATTGATCACTGTTCGTTATTCTCACCTTTCATTTGTGACCCTATGATCTATCCGAATTTGGTACCCCCACAGAGATACTGTTCTTCAGCTAGAAATATGGAAATGTTTAACTTCAAAACTTTATAGTTAAAACACAAGTAATGTCCAATAATCAAGCCTTCTGATTGATTAATGAGTTAGCTACTCAAAAGTTCACCCTTTGATAGACTTTGTTCACGTTTGACTCTGATAGGGTCAGTGAGAAAGACATCGTACGTATTTATTTAATCAATAATCAAAAGCGTTCGACTCATATAGTGAAATGAACATTACATCCCTTCAAAGTATTCTCCGTGGTTTGAAATACATAATTTCAATCTCTGAATCCATTTCTGAAATGCGTCACGGTACGCTGATCTAGGTAGACCTCTGAGGCAATGACTAATGGCTGAGCCAAGGGCTTGTCGGGACTTGTAACGACGACCAGATAAGAACTGGAAAAAGGAAAAAGTCGCATGGGGCTAGATCTGGAGAGTATGGTGGATGTAGAAAGACTGTAACCTTCACCGACTTCAAAAATTACGCCACAAGCTCAGATGTATGTGATGGAGCGTTATCATGAAGTAGACGAACATACCTAAATCATGACACAGGGCGTCGTTTATGATAATATTTCTTGAGCGTATATGAGAAGAATATGCAATAAAGAATCTTCTTTGTGCTTATGGTTCTTTTGGCAACTACAGGCCTTCTACCGTGTTTAGTTAGCTATATATTGTTTCCAATTTTTCTTACTGGTTCGAAATAGTGAACCCATGTTTCGCCACCTGTAACTGTTTTCAAATAATCTTTGACTGAATTTGGGAATTATTTTGAGCAATTGCTTAGCAGTTTGTACTCGTACCCGTTTTTGGTCACCTGTCAATATCTGCGGTATCCATCTGGCAGAAATCTTTCGTACTTTCAGAATACGCTTCAAAATGAAATGCACCCGCGATAGTGATATGCCAACAGCTTTGGCAATATCACGAATCGTGTATCTGCCATCACTTTCAATTATTTCCTTGACTTTTGAGACATTTGCCTTGCCTGTTACAGTCACAGGTCGGCCAGATTTTGCTGCGTCTTTGACGGACTCTGTGCCAGTCAGATATTTCTTTCTCCACCTATGAACTGTCTCATAAGATACCTTATCAGATCCATAAACTCCCCCAATTCAGTAAAAATCCGCATTGCTGAATGACCGAGTTTTGTGCGAACTTTTATATAAACTCTAATTTCTTCAATATTCTCAACCCGTTTCCCAACCAGTTTTAGAACAGTGGTCAACGACTGGCTCTATTGAAATGACTACAAGCTTAACACTATGTGGAGCTGAAGGCTCGTGTTTATACCGTTGGAAAGGTGTTAAATAAAGCATCATCATCCACGAAATCGTGCAAATCGTCATCGCGCTGTTGTAGAATACACATTACACATCGAACAACCCTCGTATTTTCAGATATTTACTTTGTATTTTATTTAGGGGTGACACGATTATGATGTAAACGTAGAATATGGTATAAAGTATGAAGTTTGTAGGGGTATCACCTGGGGCCTCTAGATGGTGGGGCCACTTTTTAGACCCTTCTAATGATTGACTATAGGGTGATCGATTGACATGAAAGTGGAACATAGAAGTCAAACATACAGAGTCCCTAAAGGGGTTCAGATGAGCCTTTAAGGGGAATTGAGCTTACTTCCTAATTTTGCACAATGTAGGATCATAATGAGAATTAATAACAACTTAATCTTTGTAGAGTCCATAAAAGGAGTATGGGTGAAAGGTAGGGGAATCCTTGGACTACAACTTCCTGACCGCAGTGTGGGGATGTAGGGGTACCGTTTGGGACCTGCCGAGGGTGGGATGCTTTTCAGACCTTTTTTTATTATTGATATGGAGTGGTCGAATAAACCAAAACTAATAAGGAAATAGAAAGCAATGCAGTTGAGCGTATAAATCCCTTAAAATGAATCACATAGGATTTTACTCTCCACGAAAATATCAACAGCTGTGAAGGTGAAAATTCAAACGTACTGTGCCACTACATATGCCAGAAGTGGTGTAAATCAAATATGGATTCTAACATTCTAAAGAACTATTAGTAAATTTAAAATCGCAAAACTTGTCTTAAATCAACAACATCAAAACGTATGGCTTTTCAACACTTTACACGACCATTCCTCACGATAAATTAAATATTTTTTGACATAAACAGTTGCCTTTTCAACAAAAATGGGCAACCGAGGAGTATCACTACAGCCCCAAACTGAGGGCAGGGAATGATAGTGCAAAGCTTCTCCTACCTTAAACTGAGGACAGGGAATGATAGTGCAAAGGTTCTCCTACCTTAAATGCATACACCATTTGTAGACTAGTTTAAGAAGATGAAGTTGTTATATACCTCCATCATGACCCTATTTGATGTAAATTTTAAAACTTTCCGATGAACTCATTAATTATTGCTCCCAATAGATATCTTGACCCCCTGTTTTAAGGTTCTTTCATCCACTTCCATGTAAGCTATTAAAATTTCGGTGACCTATGATATTGTTAAGCAGGGGGGGGGGGTATCAATTGTAAATGTCTGCACTACTGCACCCATGGTGACTTAGGGTCGGGGCAAAGACTGTTAAAGTTGAACAATTTTAAAATATCTTCTTCTCTACAACTGCAGATCTTTAAGAAACACTAAATGTATAGGGATGTAGAGCAGAAAAGGTTAAGTATCTGTGGAATTGGAATTTTGACTTCAGGGTGGGACCAAATTCGATACATAGTGTTTATGTCCAAAATAAAATGACATATTCAGTGCTATCTATCAATAAAGATTATCATCTATGTCCTATCTGACCGTAATAAAACCCAATCATAAACAGTTGGCGGTTTCTTATGCATATGAGCAATAGAATAAATCACACTTTTGCACTAGTGATAAACGTATTCTAAATACCAACTCGACCAGTTTCATATATGGAAACAACATCAATGTATTCCATATATGGAATTCACCATTAGACAACCATGTGATGTAAAATAAATATTAGACAGATACTAACACGACCACAAACGGATATTTCATGAAGAAGTTAGTTATGAATATTATTGAATTATTGAGTGAAATAATTAATCAGAAAGAGCGCGATCATCTCCAAAAAGATGATTTGGCTACTGTGTTTTATGTAAGAAGAGTTCTCGAAACCAGGTTCTAAACTTTAGAAAAACGTCGATTTTCAACCCCCCCCCCCAACGATAAAAATGAAAATCCCAAAACCTCATTGCACATCTAAAGTACACCACCTATTACACGTACCTTCCAAAAGATGATTTGATTACTGTAGGAGTAGTTTTGGAACCAGGAGGGGTTTTTTGTCGAATGAATCCGTCATTTCTTTTACATGTATGCCGATTTGACTCCCTGGGGGAAAAATGAAAATTTCGAAAACTTATCGCACATCTACAGGACACAATTGTATAAAATTTAAGAGGAATGCTGTCTGACCTGTTTCATACCGATTGTTAAGCCGTTCTTGGCACACTGATTTTGACTGCGGATAACTCCGTTTACCTGATCAGGATATGGGGCTCACGGCAGGTGTGACCGGTCAACAGGGGATGCTTACTCCTCCTAGGCACCTGATCCCACCTCTGGTGTGTCCAGGGGTCCGTGTTTGCCCAACTATCTATTTTGTATTGCTTGTAGGAGTTATGAGATTGATCACTGTTCGTTATCTTCACCTTGCATAGGAACCTGGTTTTTGTAGAAAAACGTTGTTTTCGACCCCCATTTACCCCAATGTGAAAATAAAAATTCTGAAACCTTATTGCACATTTACAGAACATCTCAAATCCTCTTCTAAAAGATGATTTGGCTAAAATGTATGTTCTGAATCATAAATTTCATACTCAGAGGTGAAGTTTAGGAGAAGACGACGTCGTCTTGTCCATTATTATGCGCTGCTTGCATTGATGAAGTTTTCCGTCCAATTTTTCATGCAGTACATGAAAGGTGAAGATAACAAACAGTTCAATCTCATAACTCCTACAAGCAATACAAAATAGAGAGTTGGACAAACACGGACCCCTGGATATACCAGAGGTGGGATCAGGTACCTAGGAGGAGTAAGCATCCCCTGTCGATTGGTCACACCCGCCGTGAGCTCTATATCTTGATCAGGTAAACGGAGTTATCCTTAGTCAAAATCAGTGTGCTAAGAACGGCATGAAACACGTCAGACAGCATTTGACCCAATGATAGGTTGTATTGGCAAACTACACCATTATAACAACCATAGAATTTTTACATACATCAAATAAAGAATTATGTTTCTTTTCGCATTGATAAATCTAGATGTAGGGATGACGGCCAGAGGAAAAGATTGTAGAAGATTTTTAATAAATTCTACCTCATAAAAATATACAAACAGGTCAGCTAATAAAGGAGCACAATTAATGCCTGTGGAAATTTCACCTTAAATTACTGACGGAATTTCTTCTAAGCGAGAAAATCTTGTGTTTCCTTCAATCCTCCTCAATAAATTGAATACTTATTTATAATTTTATGGCATCTCAAAAAACTCTACTATCTCACACTCCCTCTTCCATCATTCACGTGTCATCGATGTAACAAAGGTTTCCAATGTAGGGCTAACTGAGGCTTGAGCCCGTGTAGGTTTGGAAACGAAAGTAAAGTCCATGTCCATGGCCACTTACAAAAACACTTGGAATCTGTTTGTAACACACTCGTCGTTGAATACATGTAACTGGGAATTTAATTTAATATCATGATCAATCCTCCTGGTACGAATTTGATCCGACCTAACTGGGACTCGGACTTCGCGCTGCACTAAAAGACTTTCTCCAGATGAAGGTCAAAGGGCGTCACGCGTCATCCCGATACTAATTTAGCCTAAATTTTAGACCTAAGTCTCATTTTTGACGTGTCAGTTTTCTATTTACTATAGTTAAAGTTTTATTATTGTATAACTGAATGATTTTAAAGATATATGATAAAAATCAGCAAGTGTGTGCAGGCATGAAAGCATGTTTATAAATTCTAGGTTTTTATTAGAAGAGGAATAACTCTAATGCTATTTACTCAGTCATTAATTGGTTGATTTTCTGCCAGCAACGTAGTTGCCAAAATTAAGGTCCTGGGGTCATTTAGATATATAGCGACGGCTTAATCAATTGGAAATTTCTCAACATGGTGTCTCTGGGCACAATAAAAGCGAAAAATAATTAGAAATACGAGATAAAAATACTCTCTTATGTGTAGCCATGAAATATTAAGGTAATTCCACCCTCGGGGTTGTAAAAAAGCATCAAAACCCTCGGCAAACCCTCGGGTGGAATTACCTTAAATTTCATGGCTACCTATAAGAGAGTCTTATAATTTAATCACTTTTAATAAGTGATGGGATCCGTGTTTGCCCGGGTTCTTTATAGGATTTTTTCATTGATCAATTTTGTTATCTTCCCCTTTTCAATAATGCTTACTCTCAACTGACGATATATCAGAAATGCACACTTATTGTTTATTTCCTTTTTAACGTATAATTTGCGAATGATATGCAACAGTGTGCAGAAAAGTGAAGGGAAAAAAAACCGCGCCAACGCGCATTATTTAATTTGCCTTCATCTGCAACGCTGCATATTTTCAGCATAATTCATTTCAAAAAGTAAATAAAAACATGATTTATTCAAAGTCTCAATGTAATTTTCTAGAAGTATGTGTAAGGTGCTCGTGAATCAATAAGTTGAAGCAGCCATGAGAAAACCAAGATTACTGCTAATCGTGTAATTGATTGGATCAGAGGCTTTTTACGTCAGCTGAAAAGGTGAAGATAACGAACAGAGATCAATCTCAGGACTCCTGTAAAATATACAAAATTAAGAGTAGATTGAGCACGGACCTCTGGACACACCAGAGGTGGGACCACGTGCTTAGGAGAAATAAGCATCCCCTGCCGACCGGTCACACTCACTGTGAGTTCTTTATCTCGAAAGGATTGGCTGATTGGTTGTAAATTGTTTAATCTTTCACTCAGATGGAGACGTAAGATCACCATGGACGGTGAAGGGCTGTACAATTTAGACATACATGTATGCTCAGCTCTTACGGCCTGTGAGCAGGAATAGGCCCTTATCGTGCTACAGCTGCTGTGACACTGGACCTCGATTTTTTGCGGTCTCATCCGAAGGACCGCCCCATCTAATCGCCTGTTGCGCAATTTGTACTGAGGACATATTTTAATCTGCATCCCCGAAGGACAATCTCAATTGGGAAAACGGAGCAATCCGTAGTCAAATCAGTGTGCAAAGAACGGTTTCATTTGGTATGAAACACGTTAATGATGTTAATTTTGTTTTAATTAAAAGTACTGGCTGATGATTAAATATTTCTCTTCTAATCAATTCCGAGCATGCAATACGCGGACGACGAGATGAAAATAAAACTTAAAATAATCACAACTTGTAATGAAACGTTGTTCAAAAATATAAAAACAAACGTTTTCCCTCGTTAAGCATTGTACTGATTGCTACTTAATATTAAAATAACCCTCTACGGACGACATGTAACATTGCATTAATCTTGTCTGCATAACTGAAGTAGTAGTTAATCTATGAATGATAACAAACCACAATGACATTTGGTGTCTGTCAGCGTCGTTAATACTATCAAAACATTTATAGTATGTCAGATTTATTTCGAAACCACATTATCATAATTGTTGGTCAACGCACTTTTAGTTTGAAAGCAGTATGATTTATGATAGTGCAAACACTTTCATTGGTGCATGTGGAAGATGGGATTACCAGGTGCCAATATGTTTTGTACAAAACATTGATTAGCACGCCAATAACAATAAACATTTGTAGTGTAAATATGTTTGTAGATTTAGTGTATTAATTAGTGTTAGTTTTCCCCGTATATGTTAGCCATCTTACGTAAACCGTTTCGTTTTTCCTGAAGAAAGGACAAGTGTTCCCGAAAATTTGACATTTCTATCTAGTGCTTCCCAATTGATTTGTTGTTATTGAACACTATAAACACATTCTTTGAAATTGATTTATTGGATTTAAAGACGCAATTTTGTCCCCACTATAATTCAACATATCATTCGTGCTCTGGAATAAAATATCTCTTTCTGTTTGCAAAAAGAAAAGTATTTTTAACAATATAGTACCTTATTTATAGATCGTGTTGTTGGACGTTTACGAGTTTTTGGGCAAAAACATGAAATTTGCACACACACAAAATGATAGATGAAAATTGGAAAAACTCTCAAATATAGATGTTTTTGACATTTGCAAGCAAGTATTTTGTGAACTTGTTTTATCCTATGATTATATATAAAGTGTTTAACATAAACATGTAGGGATATTTACGAATTTTAGGACTAAAACATGATGTTTTTCTTTAAAAAGCACCGACTATGGAAATCCTTTTCAGATCCTATATATATATATATATATATATATATATATATATATATATATTGAAAACATTTACTTTCTGAAAGTACTCGTAAATGTATTAATTGTAAATCAGATTGGTAAACATGAACACATGGAGACTTTTTCGAATTTTGGGGCAAAACACCCATGAACGTTTTAAAATAATAGACGAAAACTGGAAAACTCTTTAGATCCGATATAGATGTCATTGACATTTGCAAACAAGTATTTTGTGAACGTATGTAACCCTTTGATTAAATATCAAGTTGTTTGACACAAAAACAGGATTTGTGTTCATAAAAAATCAACAGCAGCAAACAATAGAGAATGTTTTTGTCACGTCATATGTAAATATTATGGACCCGTCAAAATAATTATTTTCTGAAAGTATGTAACTCGTTAACTGTAAATCTCGTGCAATTTTTTCCCCATTTCTAATAGGAGATAAATGAATATTTCTTAAATGTTCCAAGACAGAGCTATTTGATGATGTAGCATTTGTAAGAGGAGGGACATCTAATTCATCCTCAGATGAGTTGTCGTCACCTGGGGGATCAACTGTATAAAGAGATACATTATATTCGCCCCTTTCGCCCTCATTGTCAGGGGGCGAACTTAAGACTGGGGTAAACTGTGTTTTCTCTTAGCTCTCTTTTAACACAAATGTGTCTGGTCGAATTGTAAGTGTAGAAAGTCGAAATTAGCACGGGGCGAAAATAAATTTGTATACAGTGCTACAGTTATGTACTTGTAATAATAAGGAGTTGCTAGATTTCAACACCTCTGCTATTGATATCACCACAAGCTGAGTAATATTTAATAGTGGGTGTTATTTTTTTTCTTCTCTCTGTGGTAGTGCCCCTCTGAAAATCAATGTTGCCTGTTTCCTTTGTCTCCGATATTTGGTGAGGCTTATCTCAGGTACATTCATTGTTAGTGCATGCCTCTTAGGAACGGTCTTGTTTCAGTCATTGAAACCTACCAAAGAAAACAACAAGGCTAGGCAGTGTTTATATGTTCCATTTCCTCTGAAAAAGAAATTCATATTATTGTTGTTATCAAAAGTATATGATTTTGAATATCTCTTAAATTCTACCATAAATATGGGGGCATCCGTTGCCGAGTGGTTAGAGCATCGCGCTTAAAATAACACGGTCTCTCACCTCTGTCGGCACGCGTTCGAATCCCGCTCGCGCCAGTAAGTGGGAAAGTTTCCCAGTTTACTTTCGGAAGGTCGATGGTCTCTTCCCAGGTACATTGCATCTGGGTTCTCTCTTCCACTAATAAAAACTGGGCGCCACCATATGACTGAAAATATGTTGAGTGTGGCGGAAAACAGTTAAAACAATCAATCAATCTACCATGAATACACATTTATTATAAATCCCGACAAGTACTCTTATTATTATTTCTTGATAACTTAATTGGATGATCAAAATTGATGAATTGGAGATTAATGAAAAATCATACCAAATTTATGCCAAATGAACGTTGGTTGCACGGTAATGAATTTTGACAATGGTTACCGCCAGATAACCGATGATGTATGAATGTGAAGTCAACGATTAAAGTACAAAGAAGACTTTTTTTTTTTACAATTGAATACATTTTAAGTTCTTTTATCAATTACAACACAAACAAAATATGGAAATGTTGGTGATGGAAAGGAAAAACAAAAGCACATTTTATATAATGATCATCAATTCATCATATACCCATTTGACAGTGGAAAGAAATAATTGTTTTATAAATATCTTAGTGATAGCTTTGTACATTTTTCCCAACACAAGGGCAGCCTCCAACGAGAATAATCCCATGTGTATTCAAAAGCATCAAAGTGACCTATGGGGCTTCCGTCTGCCTGGTTTCTGGTATACAGTTGGCCTTCACACTTCGTGTGGTGTATAGGTGCCTGTTACCTCAGCTATGGCTATAACGCTAATGAGGTTATTTAAGTGTACATGTAACTTGTAACCATTATCCTTCCTGTATGTAGTTGATTTAGAGGCATTCCATCCATATTCATTTACAAGATACATCATAATATCACATGATTTAATACTGACAAACAAGTTGAGATGGTGCAGGGGTTCCAACAGTCTCGTTTCAAGTCAGCATTTCACAAATTTTATAGTCGTTATAACGATCTAATTTGCCAATACAACCGACCATTGGGTCAAATGCTATCTGGCGTGTTTCATATCGATTGTTAGGCTGTTCATGGCACACTGATTTTGACTACGGATAGCTCCGATTACCTGATCAAGATGGAGCGCACGGCGGGTGTGACCGGTCGACAGGAGATGCATAGTCCTCTTAGGCACCTGATTCCACCTCTGGTGTGTCCAGGGGTCCGTGTTTGCCCAACTCTCTATTTTGTATTGCTTATAGGAGTTATGAGATTGAACACTGTTCGTTATCTTCACCTGTCATGGTAAAGTTGTAAAGTTTTTCCAAATGTAGACTATTCAGGTACAGCTTGTATTAGCAGTACATCCTTTCCATTAACTGTAACGCATGTTGTTCTCATTCTACTTTGCAATTCATCTGGAAATTCAATAACCAATCATTGGTTTTTTTTAATCTGTACAATCTTAAGATACCGTAAAATACTTTTTACAGAAATGCTTCTCTCATTGATGTAGCGATTGTCAATTATTCACAGACACTGAATATTTTTGTTTTTTGTTTTTGTTCTCTTTCTTTACATAGACAAGACATCTTAAAAAGAACCTACATATACAATATATCCATAATACTATTACATGTATCTGGATACATTTTAAACTCAAATTTCATTGTAGCTCTATCAATGTGTGTGAATGCACCGACATATACATATATGAGACGATACAGGGTAAAAACTTCACTCAGACCGTAAATACATTACCTGAATCGTCATTAAGGGTCTCTAAATTCATTTCTTCTGCAAGTTGACATAGTCTAAAATAAGTGATATTTTCTATAAAAGTGACATGCAACTCAACGAGCCTGTAAAAATCGTTTTAATTCTGGTGCCTTAAAACGTTTGAAATTCATGTTGAAAATTGGATGTTTATGTGTCCGCATCGAGTGCAAAATAAATGCAAGAATAATGCCAACGGTAACTAGAAAATGGACTATTGGAGGTGAGCTTTCCACCACGATTTAGGATTTTGAAGATCGGGCAAAATCCTGGTTTTAATGCTTGCCAACAATTTTTGACATATCAGCTTCCATTACTCTCCCCTCCCCACTTTACAATTATGCTACGTGTCTGATATTGTATGTGTTCGACAGTTTATTCCACCTTCTAAGGAATGCTTTAATCGATCGCTGTCTGTCGTAAATAACCACATCGGTTATAGCTTCAGAATACCTATATACAATAAGTTTTTAGAAATAACTTTTTAACAATCACTCTTTTTAAAAATCAAATTCCAAATCAAATAGAAAAAATGTTATAAGAAACAAAATGTTAAAATTGCTTCTTCAAAGCAAAAAACAAATTTCAAAACAAAGCCATGAAATCAGAATTATATACATACATGTATAAACAAAAAATGTTACAATAAAATTGTTAAAATGAATATATAGAATAATGGTTTTAAACAAAATCAACATTATCAAAACAATCCTTATAACTAAAATAGAAAATGAAAATCTTATGAAATAGAAATAAAAATGTTAAAATAAAATTATAAAAATAAAACTACAGAATTGAAATTAAAAAGAGAAGCAAACATGTTAACATGAGATTGTTAAAAACAATAATGCTAATATAATTTGTAAAACCAAAATAGAATTGAAATTAAAACCAGAAGCAAAATGTTGAAATAAGATCAATGTTCAAATAAAGTTGTCAAAACAAAAATGTTAAAATAAAATAGCGGCACTGATATACAGCTAGCTGGGTCACTTCAATCTTTTTATTTGTCACGACTGTAACTATACAATCAACTAGATGAAAAATGCAAGTAAACCTTAACGTGGTTTTAAATTCTTTTAAAGTCAATCATTTATTGCTTTTTTAAAACAAAATTACCCTTAGAAAATAAATAAGTGTGAATTACTAATCTGGAACCAACAGTGATATTTTAATGTAAAATATGTGACGCATTTGAAAAGCAAAGACAGGAGGACTAATATACACAAGAGTAGTTCTCAGTGAAATATTTATTTCATCAATGGGCAATATACAATGTTTACATACATGTATATTTTCAAAGCAAGTTTTGGTATGAAAATTATTTGAATCTGCCTTTGAATTAAAAAACAAAACCAGAAAGTAAAATTCCGTGCGACGAATCAAACTATAAAAGGGTCTGGTATTCCTATAAAGGTTATATTTTCGACACATCAAATGAAGTAGGATTTTGCTGTGTTTACGTACGATTTTCTATTACATGTATTTAATCAAACAACAATTCGGTCATTAATATACAAAATGCACCAATAAAGAATCTGAGTATTTTTATTTCAATTTTTGTGTAATATTTTTCCATTGAATCATCAAGCAAAGATATGTGAATAATGCCAAAATAAAAGTATATTTATAAGAAACCTTTTTGGTAAATTTGGGATTTTAGCAATATCAAAACATTTACAAGTACTTAAACAAAGTCCTATCCCAACATGTGTGGGTATTCCTAGTCCTTAACGAAGACAATGTCAAATTTCTCAATCGCTAATGAATTTCGTTTCTTATTTTATAATGAAAAAAGCACTTAAGAAAAAGATTTTGTTAACAACTACATGTTTGCAAATCTTGAGAACTAATGTTTCCAAAACAAAAAAACACTGAAGAATTTAAGTACGTTTATAGGAAAAAATGCACGTCATAGTCTGTCCTTCTTGATCTGTCCATATCTTATGTACATTGCACATTACTTATATCTTTTTTCTCTTACCCATTTGTCTTTTATATACATATGCCTCTGTCGTAATCGAACAATAATTATTGTAAAATACGTTTTGTAACTCTAAATACCACCTAAATACCACCTAATGTGGTCTGATCGATTAAACTTGAATTTGAATAAAGCTATTTCTACCGAAGTCATGATTTAACAACCTAACATTGCAAAACTCTCATGTTATACTTTTGGGAAGTTCACTTGTACATGTATTTGTTTAAGAAATACCAACATCCAGTGTACATTAAGTCCAGATAAATGTCAAATTTATACCATTAAGATAACTCTACACAATATTGCAGAGTTCAGTTGGTGAAAAACATGTTTTTATCAAAAAATTAAAATAATCATATTTTCAAACTTACCTTCAGTTGAATTCTATCTTCAAGGTTTCTAGACATCATGTGATGTGTGTGATCTGTCACATAAATAGACATGAGCCGTTCCAAAGGACATATTCGTTTCGTGCATGTATGATGATACATCTTTATTTTTACCATCAGATATGAGAATAATTTTGTTTTATTTTTCAACAATAAGTAAACAACATTAACAACACAAACCCCTAAAAGTTCATTTGTCAATACCTGAATTTTTATGCAAAAATTTCTCACACAAAAATGACCACCAATGCGCATGAAATACTCACGTGGATTTCGTGCATAATATTCTGCAGGGGAGTCATCTGGTCATTATCAATTTTCAATGATACGAATGCACGTGTTGATGTCAAGGCTGAGGATTTTATTGCAATAAATAAAGTGTAATTTCAAGCGGAAATTGGATAGTTAATGAAGTTATTCTAAAATAAAGTTATTTATCATTTTATGTATTCAAAACATGGATATGTACAAATGTTTTCTAAGTTTTATTGTTTCTTCATTTCTTTGCCACGTCCAATACTCCACGATTATCACACAAAAATTGCCGAAAGGTATTGCATGCGTATTATGATATAATTGTATGCTTTTAAAAAAAGATTTCACTACGTTAAAGGGACTGATTCACGATTTCCCCCGAAATTTTGTTTTTTACTTTTAATGATCAAAATCTATTGTCTAATGCGTTTAAAAGATTTCACAGAAAAATTAATGTTATACATTATCACAAAATCTCATTTTAGAAAGTTTATTATTTGTTTTGTAAACAAAGATTGCAGTATGTTATTGTTTACGAAATTTTCAAAAGAAATGGGATAACGATTTAAGTGTATATCTTTCACATTTCAAACATTCTTTGGGTAAAATGTGTCATCTAAAAGTTAAAATTTGTGGTTATTCGAATTAGATATGTCGTCCTTAACATAAAAAATGAAAAAAATGTTGTTTTTTTTTCAAAAATCGTGAACCAGTCCCTTTAAACAAGCACCCGGGTGGTCGTTTTATTGCATTAATGTATTATGACAAAATTCGGGTTTTGTATACAGTGTTACGCGATCTATCTACTCTTGATCTTTGCACAGCTTTATCGACGTCACACAGAAATCCGATGGTTCGCTTTAAATTCTCAATTTATCCATCAAGAATTCAATTAAGAAAATATTTATGCGGACTTTTCAGTCTAACTGAAACTAATATTATATTGCATGTCAATATATCATAAAGAGCTGGATATTGGCTGATCTAACAAATACGATTACTGTCGTATATAAAATATTCCAAAACAATCAAATATAATGGTTTTATTTTGTCTGACATCATTAGTTTCAGTGCCCCCCCCCCCCCCCCCCCCCCAGCATCCATCATGACCAAAATATTATCAAGTATTTATTGCAAAGTCCCCATGGACATGGAATTCCAATTGAAAGGTTTACAACACTTTAGCAATGATTTGATGTCAAAAATTATATCTGTTTTATTTGTAAAACCCACCTTATTTAATTGCAGGCAGCTCTATTTCGATATTTCATTTTGTGTTGTAGGGGATCAGATTGCATAATCATACCTATGTGATACATATGTTCTTGTATTTTTGGTTTTCACTGCCTTTATCAAGTAACAAGGAAAGGCTACTTGGCAAGTCACATTAACTAAAGCACATAAAAGATTATACTCTGTCCTGTCAGAATCAGCACGCTAACGCATTTTACAGAGCGGATGGACTGAATACATTACAGGTACTATCAAAATCCAGAAAACCTCCTCAGGGTATTGTGTTCCAAATTCAACTCTCTCTCTCTCTCTCTCTCTCTCTCTCTCTCTCTCTCTCTCTCAATGTACATTAAAATCAGGTGCACTATTTCTGCAATTTAAATGATGGCATGCCATTTACCTGTAGTGAGTGTATATACACTCTACCATGTGAGGTTAATGACTTGAAACTCAAATTGGGTGCGCTATTTCTGCAATTTGAATGATGACATCGCATTTACCTGTAGTGAGTGCATATACACTCTGCCATGTGAGGTTATTGACTTGAAACTCAAGTTGGCTGCACTATTTCTGCAATTTGAATGATGACATCGCATTTACCTGTAGTGAGTGCATATACACTCTGCCATGTGAAGTTATTGACTTGAAACTCAAGTTGGCTGCACTATTTCTGCAATTTAAATGATGGTATTTACCTGTAGTGAGTGCATATGCATTGGACCAGGTGAGGTTATTGACTTGAAATTCAAATCGAGTGCACCAGATGTATTTCTGCTATTTAGATGATGGCCTTCACATGTAGTAAGCGCATATACACTGCACCTTGTGGGGTAATTGACTTCTTGAATTAATTCCACGAGTTACGTAATACATGAAATAGTATATTCTGAGACTTTTTAATTAATAGGCCGTGAAACTATATTTTTATGCAAGTTTGTAGCTTTAATTAAATTAAGACTTTAAAAAAATCTGTGTTTTTATCTGAAATATATATCAACCAAATAAATGAATTTACAATATTTGAATTAGATGCAAGTCTCTCATTCTAGGGTGTTGTATCAATATATTACTTGTTTTCACTTTGAAACTTCATAAATTGAAAATTGCTTGCATACAAGATAATGCTAAAGAAAATATCTGACTAAGTAGTATACATGTATGAAATGCTAATAAGCAGATATGTAAATCTTATACTCACTGAAATCATTTTACATATATATGAAAACTAATGCACTTCTTGATATCAAATTGTGCTATTTCTAGTTTAATAACAACCACTGTAATCATTGATTACACATTTCAACAACACATAAACTCTGTCTGTAATATATTTTTCTTCTCATAAATTCTTAACTGGGGGCCGAACAATAAGGCTCCTCCAACATTTTATGTTTCGATTCGTCCGTAACAGCATGTAGCTTACTGGGTTATTGATAAATCATGCTACCGACACAATTGTGTTCAATTCTATTTAGTACTATATTGAACTTTTAACCTAACTTTAAATTGTCTATATAAAATGAAAACTCGTAGATCAACGTCCATATACCGTATAAGTGGAAGTTTTAGCACGTGATTTTCCCATTAAAATGGGTATATATATTTACCTAGAGCAAATCTAAGTCATTTTGTAATTACAGGGAAATAACTATTACCTCCGATATGGAATGATTTGTTATTGTTAGTGATATTCAATTTCAGCGATCTCATCACTCTTGCTAATAATGGGAAAATTAAATCCTCGCTAAAATTTCTGGTTTTTGGATATCAACAGTCAACATAATATTTTACATTTCACTTGAAGGTGACCATTTCGCTTCGCACCATTCCACAGCAATGGTATCCGAAACAAAAAATCAAACAGCAGAACGACTTAACAACAGGAGTTTGTCAGAAGAGGATGATCTCCATTCAAAATATGCAACCAATGAGAGGTTTTGAAAAGTACAACAAAATTCAAGGTCACAACACTGGTACCGATTGGAAGGAATATCATATCCCAATTCCCCGTTTTAAAAGATATACCCAAGCTATGCTAGGAAATACTTAAAAAGTGACGCTTAATCCAGTGTCATGAAAATAGCTCTCTTAGATAAGACATTCGTCTCGACGAGCTGAAATAAAGGGGATGGATTTGATTTGATTTTGAAAACAAAAAAATCCACTCCAGAAATTTAACTGACCTTCTGGGATGGTTGCAGAATGGAAAGGGAAGTGGGTGTGTGGTAATTTTAGAGTGCTGCGCGTAACGCCTATAAATTCTCGGAACAGAATTCCGGATTGTATACCACTTTAAGTAATGTATAAGCAAGAATATGAGCCAATCTTAAATTCCTACAACAAATACAATCATCATAAAACACTAATTTATTGATATCCACATGATCAACAGTAATGGCACAGACAAACTAGCTTCAGTGAGCCTCGCGGGGAAACCATCATAGCCAACACATCATGAAGTATTTATTACAAAGTCCCCACGTACATGAAATGCGAGTGAAAGGTTTTACATCACTTTAGCGATACGTTGATGTCAAAGTCCTGTCAGAAACAAATGAGTATTGACTGAATACATATCAGCTATTATCAAAATCCAGAAAACCCTTACAAGGCGTTTTGTTCCAAATACAATATATATATATATATATATATATATATATATATATACATATATATATATATATATATATATATATATATATATATATATATAAATTCAAATCAGAAGCACTATATCCGCAATTTTAAAAATGGCATATAGTATGTGTATATAAATGTGCCATGCATGTGATGGTGTTGACTTCTTCAATGATTTCCACGAGTGTAGTGATATAAAAAAGTAGCTAGGTGCTATATCTGAAACTTTTTGATGAATTGGCTGCGAAACTATATTTTCATAGAAATTAAATGCAAACCTTTTTGAAAGAAGTGGAGATTTTATCTAAATTAGATGAATGAATTTATAATATTTGAATTAGTTGCAAGTCTCTCATTCTAGGATGTCTTGTATTATCAATATAATATTTGTTTTGCTTTGAAAATTCATAAAGTGAAAATGTCTTGTCATGTATAAGACAATGCTAGTTAAAATCTTTGCATGATTAGGTAGTATGCATGTATGACATAAAATATTCTATATATTGAGATGTAGAATTTATACTCACTGTAACAAAAATGTACATGCATTTGTATATGAGGACTAATACACTTCTTAATAGCAAAGTGTGTTATTTCTAGTTTAATATCAACAACTGTAATCATTGATTCAACATTTCAACAACACAAAGATTTTCTGTCTGTAATCTATTTTTCTTCTCATAAATTCTTAACTGAGGGCCGAACAATAAGGCTCACCCAAAACAACATTTTATGTTTCGTCCGTAATAACAAGTACCATGTTGGGTTAATGATAAATCATGCTTCCGATAAAATTGTATTTAGTACTGTATTTAACTTTTCATCTTACTTTTAGTTGAAAATAAATGGTGAAGACAACGAACAGCGACCAATCCTGTATGTTAGCTCTGATTGCACGCACAAGTATTTTGAAGTTGAAATTAAAAATATGCTGGAGTTCCTCATTGACAAGATCTTCGTAGTCTTTAGTGATCAGGTCTTCCAACATCTGTAGGAATTCCCATGGGTACGAATTGTGCTCCTTAGCTAACCTGTTTTTTTATTTTTATGAAGTAGAATACATTCAAAAACTCTTATGTGAGAAGAAAAAATCTCTTGCTGTGGCCATCAATGAGACATTTAGATATAACGATGACGTTTTATCTCTTAGCAATGCTAATTTTCATTTATATGTTGATTCGATATATCCCTGTGAGCTTGAAATAAAAGACAGCAACAAGTCGTCCAATTCTGCTTCATACTTAGATATCTTATTGAAAATATATATATCAAAAGCAAACTAGCAACTCAACTTTATGACAAACGGGATGATTTCAGCTTCTCCATCGTCAACTTCCCATACTTATGTAGCAATATTCCATTGTCACCTGCTTAAATGGTGTTTATTTCTCTGAACTGATTTGATACCCAAGAGGTTGTTTTGCGTATGATCAGTTTTTAAATCGGCTACTGACAAACACGTTGATGGTGCAGGGGTTTCAACAGTCTCGTTTAAAGTCAGCATTTCGCAAATTCTATGGTCGTTATAACAATCTAGTTTGCCAATACACCCTAGCATTGAGTCAAATCCTGTCTGACTTGTTTCATACCGATTGTTAGACCGTTCTTGGTACACTGATTTTGACTATGGATAACTCCGTTTGCCCGATCGAGGTGTAGGGATCGCAGCAGGTGTGATCGGTCGACAGGTGACGTTTGCTCTTCCTGGGCACCAGATCCCACTTCTGGTATATCCAGGGGTCCGTGTTTGCCCAATTCTCTATTTCGCATTGTTTTGGGAGTTGTGGGATTGGCCGTTGTTCGTTATCTTCACCTTTCATTTGTTTATTTAGAGCCTGTGTAAGGAAAGTGTTGATTTTTGAAAATTTATGTAAAATAAATTTGACCGATATCAAAAATTATAAACTCATGGAAAGCTTTTCCCTCTTTATAAGGTTGGATGGTTATATTGTTTAACGTACTGCTCGGAAATATTTCACCCATATAGAAACGTCACCATTGCCGGTAAAGGACTGCAAAAGTTACAGCGCTTACGGCCTTTAAGCAGGGAGGGATTTTCATCGTGCCACACCTGCCGTGACATGGGACCACGATTTCTGCAGTCTCATCCGAAGGAAATTTAGTCGCCACATACGACAAGCAAGGGGTAGCGTGAATCTATTCTTACCCGAATCCCCACAGGATTTTTATAAGGATTTTGATAAAAGTAAAACGAAAATAAGAACTTAATAGAGGCTCAATGCATTATCAAAATAGCCATTATGGTGCAATAAAAATATGATACAAAAATATAGCAATATATTTTGAAAGCTGGCTGAAAGTGTATTTAAGTGAATTAGTGAAATTGTAGATATATATTGTATGAAACCTATGGAATGGTTTGATGGTAAAAATGTATGAAATTGGTATTGTCAATATATGATTATAAAAACAGTCTGCAAAGCGTAAGATTTAAAAGTATCATGCATGGAAATATTTCAAAGACATAGCAAAGCTCATTTCGGTGGGGAGTTTTCCATCCCAAATCATCTTATTCCTTTCTAATATAATCAAAAAGATTTTAAAAAATGAAATTTTTCAACTTTGAAACGCGTTCATTTCAAGATATATTCAGAGACAGGATTTTTCCTTACCATTTTTGTATCAATGTTGAACCTTTTTATCTACTTATTTATTTCTTCTTTGTGTGTTGTTGAATGAACGTCTTTATCTGTTGAACTATGTTGTCATTACGTCTGACTCGAAATGTGAAAACATATACTATCAAAAAAGTGATTTATGAATGGGAAGCACAACATCTTGAAACCAAGGAAGTTATTTTTGTGTAGGAGACACTTAAGAAGAGTATGAACTGCAATGCTTCACGTCGGTGTAATTTATGAAGAGCGTTAAATGTATGCCGGTGTGAAGCGGCGCAGTTCATATCCTCACGTATTTTAAAAAAAAAAAATGATAAACATTCTTTTATACTTACATTCTACTTTCATTTCTGTCAGAATTCTCGGCCGATGAAATAGACGTACTATATTCGTGAATATCCACACGTGCATTGTTTACAACTGTAACGTAGTCTCGACTAGCATTACAATTTGTAAAGATATCAAACACAAATCCATAGGAAATCTCAATATAACATATTGAATACAAGGATGTGATTTATGCAAGGTGAAGATAACGAACAGTGATCAATCTCATAACTCCTACAAGCAATACAAATTAGATAGTTGGGCAAACACGGACCCCTGGACACACCAGAGGTGGGATCAGGTGCCTAGGAGGAGTAAGCATCCCCTGTTGACCGGTCACACCCGCCGTGAGCCCCATATCCTGATCAGGTAAACGGAGTTATCCGCAGTCAAAATCAGTGTGCCAAGAACGGCCTAACAATCGGTATGAAACACGTCAGACAGCATTTGACCCAATGCGAGGTTGTATTGACGAACTAGATTTATGTAGCGAATACGCAACTGCTTGATTAAAATGAAGGGACTCCGTGTAAGATATGATTGAATAGGTACTATGACGATACTTAGTATAAGATACAATTACTTGATGACAACGAAGGGACGCTGAATGAAAGATAATTTACGTAATCACAATGAAGTGATTCGGAATGAGAGACGCATATACTGGATTAAAATGATAATACCCAGTAGTGCTAGTAAAAAATTACTGGATTACAATGAAACGACCCAGTTGTCCTTAGACAAAATTACTGAATTACATTGAAAGAACCCGGATGTCCTTAGACAAAAATACTGAATCACAATGAAACGAAACAGTAATTCCCAGACAAAATTACTGAATTTCAATGAAAAGACCAAGTAATCATTAGACAAAATTACTGATTTACAATGAAAGTTATCCCCATAAACCAATCCAGGTTACACAAAATTAACCTGCATTCCAAAATTTGAATTTAACCAATTAGAGACTAGAATACGATAAGTGTTAAATTATTTCTTGTCATTAGTTGTCATATGTTCTGTCAATAAGAATTGTGATATGGAATTTGGGGTTTCTCACAAGCGCATTCAAGTGATCATGCATTTAGTATTGAATTTAGTGTAGGTTACCATATTAAATAAAAGTGGTTTGGAGGATTAGGAATAGTTTGGGACTATACATTTTATGAATTGGCTACTAGAGGTAGTTTTTTCTTGGTTCCAAATTCAAGGAATTCCATTTAATAATAACGCCTGGTATGAACAATTCTCTAACAATTTCGAGCCCGCATTTCGAAGTAGTTTAAGTTTTCACCATTCCGAGTTTTTGAGAATGATATCGCTCAAATCTACAAACACTGCATAATATTAATTTTAATTGTCAGTGATGGGTTCTAGTACTTTCATTGTGTTTGATTTTTTTAATATCTTACATTTCCATTAGTTTTACCTTTGATAATTTACCAATTGAAATGATAACCCTTTCGTGAAAATGAACAATAAGCGTATGAATCTTGATAAATATAGTGCGTTTATTTTAAGGGATTAGAATATTCGGAAAGAGAAATTCAAATATAAAATGTAATTCAACATCAACGCTTAAAGGAATCCATGTATATATTTTTTTGAAAATACATAATGCTGTGAACAGCAAAGCTCCCGCCAGCATACTTTTCATGACGCGCCCCATGCTGCATGCTGCTATAAAGGGTTGTTCTTCATACCCTTATGCGTATTAAAAAATGAAATCCAATTTTAAGTATCTGCTACTTCTAATAGATTCAGTATTATTTAGCTAAAACGTCGTCCTCCATGATCTCTAACCCTTCTCCATCAACATGGTGTAAATAGGGGATACACCATCTATACTCATAAATTATTAAATTTTGCCAATAAACTCTAAAACACTTGCTCCAGAGTTACTGCTTGAACCTATGATACTGTCTCGTATAAGAGGTGAAGTCCGTAAGCTATAATAGAATCCTACGTGATTAATAAATATCTTAAAATTAATTTCAAACATACTTTCGTTTTCGATAAACTACTCTGAAGTAGCAAAAATGAAAGTAAAGTGGTGGACACGCTTTGGCGGATCTAAACCAGTTTTTTTTTTATTATTGCTATGTGTGTCGTATTAAACAGAATTTTTTTTATTTCAAAAACTAGACCAAAATTTTATCAGTATGATAAACTATGAAAAATGATAGTAAACGATTTGACAATTTCGACAAATCATATACAAGTAATAGAGGAGTACTAGTCTACTGAATGTAAGGAGAAAATGGCAATTTTCTAGTGCATATTCATGAAGGGGTGACGTTTATGGTGGTAGTGCGCAAGAGCGCTAGAAAAACATTATCAGAAACACCATTGGAGTTACGGTATAGAGTCGTACTGAATGGTGATTCCATGTTCAACATAACATTTAACCACATTTCTATTGCTCACAGTGGTTCTCTCTAATCTGCTGTTTTCCGTTTGACTGTCTGTATCGCTAAATATGTCCCATCAACAGCCTGCACGTCGTACACGCTTTCACGTTTATCTTGTAATCGTATACTTGCAACGTCACGTGATCATAAATAAAATGAGGCGTTTCCTATCCAACTCAGAAAATACATAATTAAATAGAAAATTAGCTCGATTACTTTTTAATCCGTTTGAGTTTTATTGCATGATTTGCAGAAAGTGTATACATAACTTTTATACCTTGATATAAAATGCCTGCTTTTTATTCCTACGGTGATATCTAAAGAATATGGCATACATAGCTTTAAATGAAAAGTGGGAAAAAATTTAAGGTGAATGCGATGAGAAGTAAACCCATTGTTTACCGATGCTTGACTTTGACCTTACAGAAGAAATGTTTTGATAATTCTTGAAGTATTAGAATATGCCTATTGCTTTATTCAATCCGTGATATTAGTCATGAATCGGGTCTATTGAAATTTCCTGAACGAAGCGCCCAGAATGAGGCAGCATCATAGACACTTGGGTCTACAAGCAATCGCACATTCTCTGGGACTTTCAGGCAAGCCGAAAAACAACCCAAGAAGTTGCGATTGGTTTACAACATGATCGGCATAAACTTGTAGAGGTGTCCAGTCTTAGTTATAATTACAATAGTTTTGACTAGGCCCACTTTTATCAGTTTATGAAGATTTATAATTATGAGCCTTATACACATCTCATTCAAGTAAGGACACCTCCCATCCCGAGACTAACTATCTGACACATACGGATATTTTTAAATACAATATTCATCGATATTCTTAATGATCTTGATTTTTTTTCCGTGATAAAAGAAGTCACTGTTACAACTTTTTTGAAATAATTTATTAGCAGTTTAATATTGATATATACAAACACATGGATAAACACAAAATGAATTATTGCTTTTGATGGCACAGATCTTTAAACTGAGTAATACTCGTAAGTCGAAAACTTATAACTTTAAGGTTAAAACATTTTACCGAAGTACCCGGCAATGTCCAGGGAATCGGGCCATTGTTTACAATATAGCAGTTTTTTGTTTGTCATTCATTCAACGCATTATGTTTTCGATTATTGCGTTTGACCAGTCTCTACCCAGAGTTGTCGCAAGTGAGTGCATGGGACGACAACTCTGGATAGAGATTGGCGTTTGACGAGAACGACGCGTATTCATAAGTTAGCCCTTAATTGTCGCGTTGGACAAAAACTACGGTTATACAATGTAAACACGTTCACAATACTAATTTTCAAATCTTAAAATTATGACCGACCGTTTATTTTGTCTTTAGTCAACTATTCGGCATGATGGATTACGATGTCATTCGTAAAATCGTTATCTAATTTTCAACACGGAGAGAGATCATTTCATTTATGTTATTTCAGGAACATTTAATTTGGAACTCCATCTGACTTCCTAATAATCATTTTTTTTTCCATTGCATATGATATCAATAACTATAACATAACTATAATGCACGCAATTATTAAAAAATTGTTCATAAATTCATTTAAATTAAAGATATCGTTCATTCATGTACATGCAACAGTTCAAACATGCATTTATAAAGACATCCCTCTATGCTTAACTTGGATTTTCCGCGCTCGCGCGAGTTTTCATCTATAGTATTTTCTTATTTTATCCGGTACTAAAACCCTCATAAAAAATTAATCTTGCCATTTCTGACTTCCAATTTCTCTAATAATAGAATTGTGTTTGTATTACGTAAATACCTCTATATACAGAGCTTGCAATTTGAGTTCGTATATTTTGTAAACGCCTCAATCGTGAAAGATCGACTATCTCCAAAATATTTTTTTTAAAAGAAACCGTGACCTGTCATTGACCTCCCCATCCGCTGTGTACGCGGTAACGAGGACGCAGACGACATGCTTCACGCACGCTGTCTAAATCACTTTAAATCACTTCATGTCTGATGTGGTATTATATTTAAACGACATTTCTATACATCTGATAGGTCGTTGTCCTGTCTGGCACAGATATAACCCGATTATAAAATCTTTGTCGTGGGAATTAAATGGTCATTTATTTTGGAAAATAAACGACAACATTTTATATATCAATTTATGACAAATATAGAGTCTTAATTTAACATAAACAAGAGTCTTTTAAAATGGTCAGAACTTTTCGATGAACGATTTCCATTCTTTGTGTACTTTGTAAATCACAAGATATAGCACGGAAATCACAAGGTATAGAATATGACTCGTAAGGTTATTGACAATACATCACAAGGTATGAGATATAAATAGCACGATCGTTAGCTATTATGCCATAGATACTGTAACTTATTGATGTTTGTTTGTACTGCAATTTCTAAGTAGACAGTCTTTTTGTGTGTGTTGGGGGGGGGGGGGGGTATTTGCGGGAGAAAAAATAGATAAAAAGTATACACTTTTCAAAGAAAACAAAACAAAAAACAAAAAAATTAACGAAATAACCATAAACACACACAAATTATGATAAAATGTAACTTTATCAGTGTTCAGGCACAAAAAAGTGCTTTTTCATCAATTTAGAAACGAACCATGATTATAAGTGCTCCATGGAGTAATTGTGAAATATGAAATTTAGGTATTGAAACAATGTTGCACGAAACATGGAAATCCGATTACATAAAGCATTTTGCTGTTGATATTTCATGCTGTATTTCATTTAATTTTGTTTGATTGGTGATGGTACAGTGATACTAATTTTTTTTTTGTACTGCGACCAAACAAGTGTCCCATGGACCTTAACCGTCACCTGAATAATATCGACACAACAAAGAATTATATTACAAGTGTCCGGTGTGGTGGTGGGGGGGGGGGGGATTTTTGTATTAATCTGTTTTGGTTGGCGGTGGTGCAACTAGTGCACCACAATCATGGCTGTGAATGAATTCAAATTCTGTGAACAGAGACAATTGATTTTTCTTAGTGACATCTCATGCAAACGTTTGACCCAGGAGTTTCACAATTCTGGTTGACAAATCCTACTCATTATCACTGTATACCAAGTACCTGTTATTCAGTGTCCAGGATGTGTGAAAGATATGATATACATGTATTTTCAAGGTCATTTCAAGGTCGTATCTAAAATCATATTTTCATCCTCCCTATATGAAGAGTTATAGTATAATGATTTAAATTATATAATGTAACAATATTATATAAGTATTGCACGTAGTTGAGGGTACACCTAACATTGAAAAATTTCCCCCTCGGTTGACAATGGTTCATCGACATTTTTCAATGTTACTCTCAAATATATGCAATTATTTGTTTTTTTTATACTCAAAATCACAGCAGAAAACTTACCTCTGTTGACATTTGATCAATCACTATCAGTCAATATTTTGTATATCGATGCGGGTATTCGCTTTTATTACAAACGCTTAAACGACGTCCGTCTAACAATCTACGGCAAACCGTACGCGCATAAATTTGACGCATGTGATAATTTTCATAATATCACCCGTTGTCAAGTACTGTTACCCGTTGCTAGATACTATCACCCTGAAACGCGTGCTTTCAATTCTGAGACAGAGGGTAACAATATGTTTTTTTCATATGCTTCTCGACTAATCAGAGTCGATTATTTTACATGAAAGAATGACAATATCATATATCTGGGTAGCTCAGTGGTTAGATCACTTAGCTAGTAATGCAGAGGTACCTGGTTCAATCCCCGATTGATCCCGAGACCCCCCCCCCCCTTCCTTCCGTTGCTAATCTAAGTAATGTCCATACAACCTTCAGTTATAAGTAAGAGTTGGCTTTACATTTTTACTTGTCACAGCCAGGAATTATCAAAACATGCGAACTCTAAAACAAACCTAGTGATATACCCAATTTTTTTTTTATAGAAACAATATACGATGCGAGTGAATTGTACCCAAAATATCACAAATAATATACTTTATTTTTGAGAAATGCCACATATGTCCTTAGTGGGCTCATTATAATTGTGGAGGATTTTCAAAATGTTTGTGAACCTTTTCTATAAAATCAAAACTACCTCGTGACAGTTTTGTCAAAGAAAAGTTTGCTGCGAAGTTAATTAACCAAGTGTAGAAAAATTAGCATGTTGCATGAATATTTCACATTTTTTTACTCAACGATGCAGGAGATTGACACAAAATCTCTTTGTATTCTGACGTCATAAATCCTCACATCCTCTCAAAATACTCTCATCTGCACATTAGAACTTAATCTATAAGCATTGACACAGGTATATCAGTTACTTTAAAAATTCTTGCTTTCACTTACGAGGAAAGGTGTTTTTTTTCAAGGTGTGGTTAGTTTATATCCACATGTCAATGGTAACATCTGAGAAGGCATGCACTACTCTATATCAAATGCGAAGTTTTTCACTACCGACGGTGTCTGTGTCAGACGTGTACGAAAATATAGTCAACATATTCATAAGAATGTCTACTATATATGTGAGTCATTGTGGTCCCCTCAGTGTATTTATAAACTATTTTCCTTCGTAAATCATATCTGGCGCCACCTGAGCTTATATTTTACACCGTTTAGTTTGCTGTTGTTGTTTTATTGTTTTGTGTATGCATTTATCGTTAAAAACGTGATTTACAGGTTTAATGGGTCAAATGCCTAAAATATAAGAATACTGTGTATAATGGAATTGCATTATGTATTCTGGAGTTTGTACGCAAGTCGCTATAATGAATAGATTATCATTAATATGAATAAGACAAACGGGTCAAATTTACTAGTACGTGTATTTCTTTTGGGACGATTACCAAACGCGTTCTACAGCTTTCAACAAAGCTAATCGTCGGGTCGGATATAATAAGCATTTCGTGGAAACATTATTTAAAATGTGGGTCTCTGGTGACATGAAAAAGGGTTATTGTACTGAGAAATTAGGACATATTTCGCGGTAAGCGTAATGCATAGCATAAAGTCAAGGCGACCACATGATGCTTAGTTGATATATTGAGATTGTTCTTGTATTATAGTGCATTATTACTTTCAGCACCATACATTTGTTTCCTCACAAAGATGTCTGTATATATAGGATTGATTGAGGTCTTACGCCGTTTTTTGGCAAACTTTCGGCCATTTTGCGGCGGTGTTGAAGAATATGCGAGGGGGAATGCTGTGGATTAAATCTTACCAATCAGAAGGACTTTTTGTAACATAATAAAAATAAAATCACACTGCAATCAGAGTGCTAGATGGTGCATGGTTTTTCTTTTGTTTGTTTGTTTCTTTTGTTTGTTTGTTTCTTTCTTTTGTTTGTTTGTTTTTTGTTTATTTTGTTTGTACATGTATCTAGATATGGAGACAACACCAACTCTAGTTGGAGTGTCATAAATTTCGACCTAAAAATAAATCTCATAACTCGTTTAAAGAATGCAAAATTAAGAGTGGGACCAACACGGACCCCTGGACATACCAAAGGTGGGATCCGGTTCCTGGGAGGTGTAAGCATCAGACGACCGGTCACACCCGCCGTGACTCCTATATCCTGATCAGGTAAATGGAGTAATCCGTAGTCAAAATCAGTACATATAGAACGGCCTAACAATATGTATGAAACAAGTCAAACAGCAATGAGCCACTGACCAATTGCATTCTGTTGAGACCCCTGTGATATCAACGTATTTGTCAGTAGCCTGCCTCGATTTAAAAATTGATCATACGCAGAAAAAGCTATTGCGTATCGAGGGAGTTGAAACACTTAGAAACCACATACAGAGGATAATGGAATATTGCTATATAGATATTGGAAAATGACGATGGAGAAGTGAAGTTATCTCGTTTGTCATAAAGTTAAGTTGTTACCCATTTAGTTTGTCGTAAACATTAATGTTCAATAAAATATCTAATTACGAAGCAGATGCGAAAGAATGTTTGATGTCGCATATTTCGAGTTCACTGGGACATATCAAACCGACAATGAATGAAAATGAGTATTCATAACAGATGAAACGTCGTTGATACGTCTAAATGTCGAATTGAAGGCCAAGACAAGAAAGGTTATTTTCTTCTCGTGTAGAAGCTTTTGAATAAATTCTGCCTCAGTGTCTCTTGCCTTTGTAGTACATGTATCAAATTTAAAAGCAACCTTGATATTTTGGGGGGGTTAATCCACGGCACAATTTTGGAATTGGGGCTGCAACAGAAGCTGTACGCTTACGCTTTACTGAAATCTATACCCAACAACCGGGAGAGGGGGATTAACATTCAAATTTAATTTAACGTTATATAAATATCACTTCTTTTACATTGTTAAAATTGCAATATCATTTTTTCTTCCTTAACTGCGTGTACTCCTTTCTATAAGCCATTATAAAAACAGGCCAGTATTTGGCTGCTGTTTTATGGGTATTTTCTTGGGGTTTTGTAGCTTCTGATCATGTTAAAATCTGTCTATGATGTGAGGAACATTTATATGTATTGATTTTCCCTACTAGAACGGGCCACTATTCAACTGCTGTTTCCAATTGTACTTTTTGATATTGTGTATGTCTGTTACAGGGTTTTTCCGTATGTGGATTTTTTAAAATTGTAATTTACATGTATTTCCTTTACCATTGTACACACCGATGCATTTTTAAAAAATTAATTCATATATTTTCTTCATCGTTTGTTTATTTCCTGTGACTTGTACAGTTTTGAAATAATTATCACACATCCCCCAACTCACGATATCAGCATGTCCTACTATATGTTCTTCATGGCTGTGTTTTCTTTTGTAATTTATTACGTTTACATATTGTCATTAATGTTGCACAGGCCAGTATTTGACTGCTGTACATATTTTTGTGTCTGTGAAACACACGTACCAAAGTGAAATCCAGGGTATGTAAAATTCAATATTCCCTCTCTATTCTGGTCATTCGTGGGTACAGTAACTCACATACTGAATATAGCATGTGACCTTGCTTTGTGGCCCTTTTTCTGCACCACCTTGTTGCTATAGTTAGTGTTTTTAAAGGCATCTGTACATGTTTTATAGACTGGGCTACTTTGTGTCATGTGACTAGTTAGGCTGTTTTAAAATTTAACTTGTCAAGTCAATTTGGAGTTTTTAGTCAATTCTCTGATTTAAGCCCAGCCAATTAATTGTTATGTGAGATTATGTAATAATTATACAAATTTAGTTGCTAGTCATTTGTTATTTTAATAAATGATAGATTCACACCATGGCATATCCTTCCTTAATTTTCATTGTAATGCATACAATGTAGCAAAAACAAGATGCAGATTACCAGACTTGCTTTTCTTACATTCGTTGGGGAGAGAAAAAATCTGGAAAAGGAGAACAATGTTTTTTTTTACAAAGTGATACTATGACCTTGACATTTGACCCTGCGAAACAATAGGCACCCTCCACTTGACATAAGGTGTATGTGTACCAAGTTTGATGGTCCTAGCCCCAACGGTTCGGTCTGTATCCTGCTGACAAGATTTTTCTACTAAATGATACTATGTTCTTGACCTTTGACCTTAAAGAACAAAAGGCGTCCTCCACTTGACATGAGGATTATGTGTACCAAGTTTGACAGTATTGGCACCAATAGCTAAGTTTATATTCTGTCTACAAGGTTTTCCTATTAACTGATACTGCAACCTTGGCCTTTGATCTTGAAAACAATAGGCATGTTCCTCTCATCATGGTGATTGTAAAACAGCGCGTTGCTTGTCGGCGAGAAGGCGAGTTGTGTAAAGTTGTGTAAGCGTGACGATGCGTTGCTTGTTGGCGTGACGGCGTGTTGTGTAAGCGTGACGATGCGTTGCTTGTTGGCGTGACGGCATGTTGTGTAAGCGTGAAGATGCGTTGCTTGTTGGCGTGACGGCGTGTTGTGTAAGCGTGACGGTGCGTTGCTTGTTGGCGTGAAGGCGTGTTGCGACTAACGCACTGTCATACTTTTGCAAATGGGCCTATCAGGACACCATTGTCATCTGAAACATGTCTTTTCTCATTTTGTCTCTTGGACAGACGTAGAAATGCCGCTGCCGACTTCAAAGCTGTGGAAATACTTTAAAATGAATGAAATGAAGATTCATATATCATTAAGTGTCAGTAAATTAAACTGGGGGTGGGGGGGGGGGTGGGGGGGGGGGGCAACCAACGTACACTATATATATGTTAATGACTCCCCAAAAGGTCATTTATATGTCTGTAAATGTTGTAATACAGGCGTTTTTGTGATGTACATGTGTTTTAATGACTGCATATCGTGCTGAAACACGAATTGTAAAATCTCTATTGCGGGGCGCCAAAAAGGCGGGCCGTTATTTTGAAATACATCTAAGATTCATGCTGTGTTTCTGCGGGATGAAAATACTTTCTGCGGGATTTGTTAATACCTTGTTTTTGATGTAAAAGGAATTACTGTTTTATCTGACTAACGTTCAAATTAAACATCAGTAGCAGTATTGTTACAAAGATATTTAACGTGTATTCAAATATTACGATAATTTTGTTACAGAACCCACAACACGCTGCACCTGATAAACCAAATGACACAACAAAGTGGGAACTAGGTCAACGCAGATTCGAAGGTGTGTCATCTAATGTGTGGTGTACTTTATATCGAATTTAAATCACAAGACTGACATAAATGAGCACAGTGTTAATTGCCAATCAAATATTAATGTAAAGCAAAACATTTATGTTACAATGTATTTACAAACATTTTTTCAAGATTTTTACAATTTGTAAACAACTATTCGGAAGTGTTCGGTTTTTTTTAAAAATCTTTATAGTTCAGTTGTTTGCTTGCGTCAATATGTTTTCTTGTATATACATGTGGTACATGCATTACCACTCCAATATTGACACTTTATAAGTAGCTTACGGCTACTCTTAACTTTGACCAATTGAAACGGAACACTCTGACTGGGTGGGAAAAAAATTCTACTATGGATGATGGATAATCGTTTTCTAGGACCGTACAGTGCCATATTAACTCGACTAGTTTCTCTACTTCTTCCTGAATCGGCTTCGTTTGGATTTTCTCATTCAGGTTGTCTTCCGCGTGTATTCTATCCCGAGACTTGGGGATCGAAAACACACTAAAATTTGATAAGCATACCCGGTCATAAAAGATATCGTATATTCTAACTGCATGTAATATTTCCCATAGGTAAATTTTACGCTACGTGAAATGTTCCCAATATCACGTCTCTAAGTAGTAAATATTGTAAGATCTCAAATTTACATTTCATTTTCATTTTTGTAGGGATTCCCAGTCGTTGAATCAAACGTACCATATTCCATGAAAGTTAAAACTAATAATTTATCCAGTAAAATATATAGGTCATCGCTCATTTTAAGATACGAGGTATACATAAACAGAATCATATATCAACGCCAGATAATTACAATTCTCCTAAAACAGCATTATCTAAATTTCACACACTAAAGTAGCTTACTCGTGAATGACCCTGTGCTCATGAATGTTTCAAATAATACATGCATGTGAAAATAGCCATATGTTAATTTTTGTCGTAAGTTTTGCCTTTATTTATGAGGTTCCTAAACCTGAAATTTCGAAATCTTATTTATTACTGAACTCTTCTTCAATTCTTAAAAGGAGGGGGGGGGGGGTGGCGAAAAGAAAATAGTTATACCCGAACTCTCTAATATCATATTAAACGTAACATCATTATATTACATACGTGTAGATGTATGTTTCTTTTTCTTTCCCTTTTTTTTTTTTTTTTTTTTTTTTTTTTTTTGTGGTTGATTTTATCTATAATACACACACATGTATTCATCTACATCGATAAAATGAAAGGTCAATTAAAGTTAAACACCATGAAGGCTAGGACACGATCCATTAAACCACGAGTGGCCTTGATTTGGTTTTTAAAATAACGTTTGGAATGTTGTTGTTTTCTAAAGTTGGAACATCAAAACGATGATTACATAAATATTCCCAAATTAATTTGTGGCGGTTTTTATAATTATTTGTCGAGTTGATTTCATGCATGCCATCATCAATGTTCTATTGGGAGCCTCCATTTCACTTTTTATTTATTTAAACCAAAGACCCACCAGAGTACGCCCAACACAAAGATAACACACTATACAGTTACGACTATACTAGTGATGTTTAAAGCTCTCATTAAAAAGTGACAAGCAGGTAATTTTCGCTGCCACGACATGTAAAATTTTAATGTGTCTCTTACTTCGTGTGAGTACTTTATTCTTCGATTCGAGAAGAATCACAATCTAATTAAATTCAGATCCTAAAATTCGCCTACAGTCGCTACAATAGTACGCAGAGTATACGGCGCGGATCTAAGAAGTCTGATTTAATTAGATTGCAAGAATCAAAATATTGCTTTCGCTCAAGCTATCTATTTTAAAAATTGCCAACACAGAATTTTGTTGTACAGTTATTGAAAAATGACAAATACGAGTTCATTTCGTTTGTCTGGATATTGTCTGTCGGGAAAAAAATGTTAAAGTTACATAATAAGTCTCATTAAAAATCTCTTTGATACAGTGAATGTTTTTCCACGGAGTCATTGTTTTGTGGAACAATAATTTCTGTTAAATTCGTGGGTATAAATTTGCGCGCATTTATTGTATGCTAATTTGGATAATAAAATGGCATTTCTTATTAGATGCTTTTCCAATTGCTCACCCAAATTCATTAAAATCTATGAACAGATGTCAATCAAAGTACTAAAACTACTGAGAGAAATGGACGAGCGCTACAAACTACCACACGGATACATGTAATAATGCTATATACTGTATATCGATTCTGTTCCTGAGGTGTTAGAAAAGAATAGTTGCCTTGAGGATGAAAAAGAAGAAGAAAAGAATGTGCAAAAAAACAAAACTGAATTTGAATATCCACACACTGTAGAAAGAAAAACAGCATTACAGTCTGAATTGGCATTTTTAAAAATTCACTGTCAAATGCATGAGTATCATAGACAAATTTAAAATCCAAGCGTACGGTAAATATAGCAAATGAACTGCCATTGTATGTAAATATTGCAAAAAATTAGTCCTTTTGACCGTTTGCAAAACAGATTTAAGGCAGAAGCAAGATAAAGGCAATGACCATCCTATTCAGTACCCTCAATCATATTACCAGAGTAAACACTCGAACGTATTCAGTACCCTCAATCATATTACCAGAGTAAACACTCGATCGTAATTCTAGTAAATTGATCTTCGAGACAGAACTGATATAAAGGTAAATCAAATGAAGCCCTTCGTGATTATACGAAACTCTAACATCTTTGTACAACAAAATTAATCACCTTGGAGCAAAACATTAGTATGTCCTGGAGTCTCGTACTGAGTTCTTATTAGGTTTTCATGAGCAATACAAACATGTGCATTGGTTACACATTTCCCTATGGATGACTTCAGCTTCTCCATTGTCAACTTCCCATATCTATGTAGCAACATTCCATTATCACCAGCATATGGTGCATACATGTATGTCTTTAAACTGATTTGATTCGCAAGAGCATGTTCTGCATATGACCAATTTCTACATCGAGGCAGACAACTGACAAATAAGTTGATGACACAGGGGTTTTACCAGTGTCGTTTAACAAATTTTATGGTTCTTATAATTATCTAATTTACAAATACTACCTGCCATTAGATCGAATGCTGTCTGGTGTGTTTCACAAGATATTGTTAGGCCGTTCTTAACATACTGATTTTGACTATGGAATACTCCGTTTACATTAACAGTATATAGGCCTAATGGCTGTTGTAACAGATCAACAATGGATGTTTACTCCTCATATAGACACCTGATCCCAGCTCTGGTATATCTTGAGGTTTGTGTTTCCTTTTTTCTTCATTTCGCATATTTTTTGTGGATTTATTAGATTACTAACTGTTCATCATCTTTACTTTTCTATTGAAATAAAATTTCTTCTTATTGAATTTTTTCAGTCCTTTGGTCTGACTTTTTAGTATAACCAAGAGAGCATGGATAAAAGTAGATAAATAAAAAATGGTAGTTTTCAACCCCATTTTGAAAATTTACAGGGTTAAATATCATATCAGATCCCAAATTAATGAAGTTGTTTTCATTATCCGATGAGAGATGAGTTGCAAGATTCTTAATCTTTAAGAAAATGAAAAGCGAGGTTAATTCGCGTACAGCCATCTTGAAATACATCCACTACGACTAAATGAGGTAACTATTATCTCGTAAAAATAGCAAAATATACTGTAGAAAACGGTGTTACGAAAGCTTCCAAACATTTTAGTATAGTATTGGGAAAGGAGACCCTTTTCCAAGGTTGGCGAAAATCAGGGATTCTCTCACAGTTAACAAAGTGAATCGGCTGTATTCCTACGTGTAGGATTGCGACATTGTAAAGGTATATGTGCCGTATTCAATCGTACTTTGTTAGATTTTCAAAACTAAATCAAAAGGTTGTCAGTATGATAAGCTATGAAAAATAATACGATTTGACAATTTCGACAAATAATAAAGGGGTATTAAAGGCGTTCTGGTTTACTCAAGGTGAGGAGCAAATGGTGATTTTCTAATGCATATTCATGAAGTAGTGACGTCTACGGTGATTGTGCGTAAGAGTGCTAGACAAATATTAGGCCAATTAGAAACAGCATGGGAGAACTTTACGGTGTATAGTCGTACTGAATGGCGATTTCATAATTTGTATAAAGTGTATAACTTAATATAAAGCTTGATATAAAAAACATGCTTTTTATTCCTTCAGTGATGCCCAATGGTAACGACATACATAACTTTAAAGTGATGGCATATGTTGATGAATTGTGCCTTTCTAGTATACCGGTGTTTGTAGTAATTGTACACTGAATAAATATATCCTAATCACTTGTACTTGCAAAACTGGTGTTGAATTATTAAATCAATTACGAGTCAAAACATAATAGGGGTGCTTAGTGCCTAGCAGCATTGTTCTGTACATGTATATCATTCAACATATATAGCACGTATCATTATCTCCAGTGGGGAAGTTCCATAGAACAAATATACAAATTATAATACATGTATCAATAAAAGAAATTGTCTTGTGAACACCTGTTTGACACTGTGATATGTTATTAACTTAATGTATGGTGGTTTTTCCTTTATTGTTATGTTACATGAATATACATGTATTTATTGTCATTTGATTGATGAAAATTTTCATTACCAAACTGGTACATGTTCTTCCCTCCTACATTTGCGGTGGCCTAGCCAGACCACTAGTATTGCATAAATATTGAATAAACAGCAATATAGATGTCCCACTGAAAAGTAATGCCCGTTGTTTATACTATAGGTAGGTGAATGTGCTGAAAATTGCATCTTTTTGTTTTGTGTGTTTGTTACTTTTTTTTCTTTGTCCTTCGTTGTTGTTGTTTTGTTTGTTTTTTTACTTTTTTTTTATTTTCGTTGTTTGCTTTTTTTTTTTTTTTTTAATTTTATTTTTATTTTGATGCTGTTATTCTTGTTTTTTTTTGGGGGGGGGGGGTCCTTTGTAGTTTTGATTTGTTGTAAGTAAAACTAGATTTCACTACAGTATTGCCCAAATTACATACATGTAACTCTTCATCGTTTATAAAGAGTACATGTATATACATGTATTATCTAGAAGTTTATGATTTTAGGTACACTTGCTTTAACATACTAGTGCAAATTAGAAAATAATGGTCTGAAAAGTAGATTAAAAATATGGTTTTCCAGAGCGTACAAATATACACTGAATCTATTGTATCATACTATACACGCTGTTTAGATATTCTAATCTCATAACCTGCTTTGTTATTTATTGTTCAAAGACAAAAAAAAAAATTATCCAACCAGAAAGCGATGTTCTTCATGTCTTGTGATGTTGATTATGGATTCTGCATTTATATCATAAATTAAAAGTACAAGGAAGCTTTGCTGTCGCTGGTTGCTCACATGTCTTCACGCGCTACGACCTTCATTGACTGTAGTTACTTAATGCGCCTTTGAACAAAGGACCTTGTATAGATAATCTCCCACCATTTCTATCTGCCGGAACATAACTTTTGTCAGAAAATGACATACAATGGTAGTAAAAGGATACACATCAAGAAGATGGGCGAAGAAGTCGGGCTGAAAACCCACAGAGGGACAGTTAAGATTGCATTAAAATAAGTCTCAAATTTGCCAATATTGTCCATTTTATATTTCAAAGTATTCCATATTTATCGGTTTATCAATTAATAAATTTTCATATATCATTATGTTGCATTTAACATCCTTCAAAATCTCCATGTAGCAATACAAGCATTAAAATGTATGAAAGGTGAAGATAACGAATAGTGATCAGTCTCAAAACTCTAAAATCAATACAAAATAGATAGTTGGGCAATCACGGACCCCTGGACACACCAGACAAACTGACAACTCAACTTTATGACAAATGAGATGATTTCAGCTTCTCCATCGTCAACTTCCCATATTTATGTAGAAATATTCCATTATCACCTGTATATGGTGTTTATATCTCTCAACCGATTAGATACCCAAGAGATTGTTCTGCATATGGTCAGTTTTTATACGCCCGTCTTAGGACGGGACGTATTATGTTATGGCCTTCATGTCCGTCCGTCTGTCCGTCCGTCTGTTAGCGTTTTCGTGTCCGGCTCATAACTTAAATACTATGAGGCCTAGAATAATCAAACTTTGTCAGATGATGCATCTTGGGTAGAAGGTGTGTCGCACATTAAAACCAGGTCGCTGTGACTTTTAGTTAAGAAGATATGACCAAATATGGCAAAACCCTGTCCGACTCATAACTTGAAAACTATGAAACCTAGAATCACCAAACTTGGTCAAATAATGCATCTTAGGTAGAAGGTGTGTCACACCCTACTTTAGGGTCACTGTGGCCTTCATGTCCGTCCGTCTGTCCGTCTGTTAGCTTTTTCGTGTCCGGCTCATAACTTAAATACTATGAGGCCTAGAATAATCAATGTCACATGAGGCCATAAAGTGGGTAAGATTCTTAAAGGAAGGTTGACATTTGGCTCCATGCATACCTATCTCTTCATGGTGATATGTTCATGTTAACAATATGTGACGGGCGTATCATGTGCCGTGGCGGTGCACTTTATTTAATCGAGAGGCAAGCTAAAGACAAACAAGTTGATGGTACAGGGGTTTCAAAAGTCTCGATTAAAGTCAGCATTTTGCAAATTCTTTGGTCTTTATATCTAGTTTGCCAATACAACCTATCATAGGATCAAATGCTGTCTGACGTGTTTCATGCCGATTGTTAGGCCGTTCTTGGCACACTGATTTTGACTATGAATAACTCCGTTTACCTGATCAAGATATAGGGCTCACGGTGGATGTGACCGGTCGACAGTGGAGGCTTACTCCTCCTAGACACCTGATCCCACCTCTGGTATATCCAGGGCTTCCTGTTTGTCCAACTCTTTATTAGCTCTTCTGAGCCGAAGACTCAAAGAGCTAATGCTATGGTCATTTGTGCGGTGTGCGGTGTGGGTAAACTTTTTAGAAAAAGGGCTATAACTCAAGAACCCCTTGGCCAATTTTTTTCAAATTTGTTACAGGGTATCATTGGCCCAAGGGCTTTCATACATATTAAATAGAGGGATGTGACCCATTAACATGGGGAGATAATCAGGAAAATACAAACAAAAGTAGTGGTTGCTAAAAAATCTTCTTCTCAAGAACCACTGGGCAGATTATCACCAAACTTACACATAAGGATGAGGATATGTTGTAGATTAAAATTGTTCAAGGCATTAC
This sequence comes from Ostrea edulis, assembly GCF_947568905.1. NCBI lineage: Eukaryota > Metazoa > Mollusca > Bivalvia > Ostreida > Ostreidae > Ostrea > Ostrea edulis. The sequence goes on along the minus strand of NC_079173.1, from coordinate 13,467,589 downwards.
CCTGGGGCAAAGGACGTGGTCTCAAGGTCACTTCAAAGTTGACCTAAATTTATATTTCCTTAAATCTTTGATATTTTAGTCATTATAAGGACTAGGATCATCAAATTTTGACAGTTGATGCATCTTAGGACCTTGTGTCAAGATGTCTAAAAAGTAGGTCACGGTCACCTATTTTTTGAATTTTGCAGGTATTTATCTTAAAATTAATTTTGATGCATATCTTGGACACTTTGAAGCCTATGATCATCAAAACTTGTCAGTTGGTGGATCATGGGACCTTGAAATGCGTCAACTGAAAAATAGGTCACCGTGACCTACTTTCTGAATTTTATGGCTTATCATTTATAGATATATTTTAAGTTGTTATTTCAAATACCGAGAGGTTTAGAATCATCAAATCTTGTAAGTTGATGTATCTTGAGGCCTTGAAACATATTTATTAAAAAAAGTAGGTCACAGTGACCTACTTTTTGAATTCTGCAGATATTCGAATTTCACATTTTCAATTTTAGATGCATATTTTGGGCACTGTAAAACCTAGGATCATCAAACTTTGTCAGTTGATGCGTCTTCAGTCTTCGGTTTGTGTCGACCAAGAAGTAGGTCACCGTGACCTACTTTTGGTATTTGACAGCTAAATTACTATATTTCAAACACTATTTGACCTACAATCATCAAACTTTGTCAGTTGATGCATTTTGAGTCTTCGGAGTGTATCGACCAAAAAGTAGGTCACTGTGACCTACTTTTGGCATTTGACAGTTATATTTATATATTTCAGTCACTAATTTACCTACAATCATCAAACTTTGACAGTTGATGCATCTTGAGTCTACGGAGTGTGTCGACCAAAAAGTAGGTCACCTTGACCTACTTTTGGAATTTGACGGCTATATTTATATATTTCAGATACTATTTGACCTACAGTCATCAAACTTTGTCAGTTGATGGGTCTTGTATGTTCGAAGGGTTTCGACCAAAAAGTAGGTCACCTTGACCTACTTTGGGAATTGGACCGCTATATTTATATATTTCAGATACTATTTGACCTACAGTCATCAAACTTTGTCAGTTGTTGGGTCTTGCATGTTCGAAGGGTTTCGACCAAAAAGTAGGTCAACTTGACCTACTTTTGGAATTGGACGGCTATATTTATATATTTCAGATACTATTTGACCTACAGTCATTAAACTTTGTCAGTTGATGCGTCTTGCATGTTCAAAGGGTGTCGACCAAAAAGTAGGTCATCTTGACCTACTTTTGGAATTGGACGGCTATATTTATATATTTCAGATACTATTTGACCTACAGTCATCAAACTTTGTCAGTTGATGGGTCTTGCATGTTCGGAGTTCGCTGACCAAAAAGTAGGTCACCATGACCTACGATTGGAATTTGACAGCTATATTTCAATATTCAGATACTAATTGGCTTAAAATCATCAAACTTTGTCAGTTGATATTTCTTGGGTTCTCAAAATGTGTAAACCAAAAAGTAGGTCACATTGACCTACTTTTTTTGAATTCTTAGGATTTAACTAAAGATTTAGAATACCAAGAGGCTAAGAATAGAAATGGTGGGGTTGTACAATTTATCAGAAGAGCGATTCTAGGCCCTTGGGCCTCTTGTTTTGTATTGCTTATAGGAGTTATGAGATTGATCACTGTTCGTTATTTTCGCCTTTTATACATTATATTATTTTATCCATATACATTTTATTTGTACTTTGTTTTACATTTTGTTTAAAATTGTGTCAAGATTTTATTTGAGTACCCTTTATAATTTGTGGACAAAGTACACTATGAACGGTGTGGTTGGCACGGTTAAGGTAACTCGTGCGTTCGCACTGCATGTGCTACATCCACATCTGCCGTGCGATATTGTATAGCGGGTACACTCGCCATTAGTGCACTTAAATACATTTCCCTGGGACAATGGGCAAGGGCTAGATCCCCTTGAAGGGAAAAACGTCACAGTATATTGTTTCTTACAATACACACTATATGCTCATTTATATGAAAATGTATGTGATATTCACATGTATTGTTGATGAACACTTCTCTGAAAGACCCACATGGCATGTATATGTGGCCATCTTCTGTAACATGCCAATTCCGGTCATATCCGAAAGACCCGTGATTCTCACATCTATAAAATTTATAAATTCATTTCAAAATTAAGGATTATCTCCCTCATGCATAGCTCTGATCCTTGGACGAATTTGGCTCTATTTTTTTTTTGGCACTCTAGTTTTCCTTTTAGCTCTTACAACTTTATTGTTATTTCGATTTTCCAAAATTTCGGCTTGAGGATCACTGAAGAGACATTATTTGTCGAAATGCGCATCTGGTGCATCAAACTTGGTACCGTATAAGTTTTACATCTAGATGCCAAACTTTTGGCAAATGAGCATCCGCTACTTATGTTTACATCTTAGGTTTGATGTGGTCATCGCAGAACCGGGTGCCCCTCAAGCTGGGGGACGGTTACAGTGTACAAAGCGAAAGCTCTATCACTGAGTCACCGCGACCGGTCAGCGAGTGTTTATGAATGGACATTTAACCCGTATTCTTCATCCATCTTTAAATTGACAATTTGCATTAATACCACATCGTCATAATGGCTGAGTTCCTTTAAAACATGAATGAAAATATAAATCTCAACAACGCGATGAAATCTTAGTCCTTAATCAATAACCTAGCACTGCAACATTACAAGGACCCATTTACGGCACATGAACATTGGGAAAGGAATTGTCGCAATAATCGTATGCATCCTTCTTGCAGTTTTAATTCTAACTTTGTTTTTATTACACGTCTTTCTTTTTTTAATTCCATGTTACCTTAAAAATATTTTAATTTACATTCTTAATTTTAACTCTTATTTTGAATCATGCAATTGCAATAGAATTAAGAATGTCAAGTTATCTAATTTAGAATATAAAGGATGCAAAAAAATTCAATAAGGTGAAATGGAATTGAGGGTGTCACATATATTTTAATCAAAAATGTTAGAATAAAGCAAGGCGAAAGCAAATAGAAAAATTTAAATGTGTGAGATCTAGCCAGACGCACGGACAGCGCCATAACATAATACGTCCCGTCTAATGACGGGCGTATAAAAAATGAATGTGTTACTTGACATAGGATTTTTAATTATCATATTTCCATGACATTTACTGAGAATTACATGGTAGACAGCGTCACAGCAGTTGTGGCATGATTCAGTCCAGTTCACGATAAAGATCCCTCCCTGCTCAATGGCCGTCAGCGTCGAGCATAGGCCTAAATTTTACAGCCCTGTGCCGGTGTTATAGAGCAAGACTTCCCCCATTTTGAGCCTTCCCCTGGGAAGTATGGCTCTAGAGTGAACCTTCCCCCGGTAGTCTCGCCCTAGAGTGAGCCTTCCCCCCAGCAGACTTACTCTAGAATAAACCTTACTCCCAAGAGAAAGACTCACTCTAGATCCATACCACCCTCTTGAAGTCTCGCTCTAGAGGGACGCCCCCGCTTTTATCCCCTCCTGCGCAAACTATGAAATAAATTTTAGCTTATCGGACAGGGAATTACTTACCTACCAATACCTATCTACCTTTACCTATCAGCCTACCTACCTCTCTACTTCTCTACCTACCTCTCTACCTACTTACCTACCTACCTCTCTACCTACCTAACTTCCTACCTATCTACCTCTTTACCTACATGTACCTACCTACCTACCTACCTATACCCACCTACCTACCTCTCTGCTTACCTACCTACCTGAAGTTGTACAAGTTTAAAAGCATAACCGATATTTGTACGCAGATAAGAAGAAACATAAATTCGAAATTTCCTCATTTCATTTTTCAATCTTCTAAAACGAACCAAGGCATGGGTATTGTGTGGGACAAAGTTCAAGGTCTATGGGTCAAACAAAATGACTTATCAATTCCAATGTTTTATTCACCGTTTTCTTCTCTTGAGTTTAATGAACGATTTAAGCAAAATCATTTAATGCCCAGCTGAAAAAGGTCCTGGCATCTAAACAATCCCCATAAAGTGATAGTAGTTTACCAGGAACAAATAAAGGGGAAAGTCCTGCTATGTGGGAAGTCTGACTCTACAACTAGTGATAGAGTGGGTCTTCGCACGGGGAAGTCTGGTTCTTGAGTGAGACTTCACCGGGGGTTCTACTGCTCTAGAGTAAGCCTTCCCCGAGGGGGAAGGCTCACTCTAGAGCCGGGGGAAGGCTCACTCTAGAGCCAGGCTTCCGGGGGGGGGGGGGGGGGCTCATTATGGGGGAAGGCTCACTCTACAACACCGGCAATGGTGACGTCGCCATATGAGTGAAAAATCCTCAAGAGGAACATTAACAAATAGATCATCAATCGATCATTGTACATAATGAGGTACTCTACATCGTCATAATGTCTGACTTCCTTAATTGGAGGAAGATATAAATATCAGCAATATTTGTCTATTCATTTCAAAAATCATCGCCTAGCTGAGTAGCTCAGTAGATTAGCACGTCGATTGCTAAAAGAGAAAAAAATGCACGTCGACTGCTGAACTGTAGATCGTGAATTCGAGTCCAACAGGGGTTTTAAATTTTTTCCAGATTGCTTTCTACTAAAACTTCATTTTTGACTAAATGAAGTAAATATGAAAGTTTTCAATTTCATATCCTTAATGTATATACATAATATTTCTTCCACTTTTCATCCATATCAAATTTATCTGGTGTAGCATACCTCCTTAGCCTGATTGAAAACAAATTCACCATTTTTTGATCACCTATATTTCGGTAAGTCGGATGGTGCATATTTGCTGATGACATGATGCTACATGTACTTTTCACACAATTCTGCGAACTGTGATTTAATTTTTCAGAAAGGCTTCCTTTTCTCAGAAGCATTGAACTCACTTAAATGATTTTGGAACTGATGGAATTGTTTTTGATTTTATTTGCCAGGCACTTCAGTGATAAACAACCTAGCTAAGTGTGTATATTGATCAGCCTTTATCATCTTCTACAAATATCACGTGATATTGTCAAAAACAACTCTTTAGATAAGCCAAAAGAAGACCTGTGCACTTATAAAAGCACACCAATTAAGTCTCTCTCTCTCTCTCTCTCTCTCTCTCTCTCTCTCTCTCTCAATCATGTCAGACCCCACAATAGCATAACAACAGCGATATTACAAAAATCCTTTAATAACATAAAAGAAAAATAAATTAAAAGAAAATAAAGAATCAAGCTTATGTTACAATGAAATACATGTAAATCAATCGCGTACTGAGTAAATAAAAATTAATGCAACAATAAGAATGACATGCGTTTGCGATACATAGTTTTATTTTTAAAATTCCCATTGAGGCTTACAACATGTTTACTACGAAATATGGACCAAAAATACAAATCATCGAGTTCTGTATTCCATGGATATCAGACCTTTTCTAGAAGCGATTCTTTCTTACGATTAGGAATGGTGTGTGTATATCAACAAAACATTTAATTGCACCATTTATCCCCTTGCTCTGCTGGCTTTCATCTCTTCCAACAATACACAAAGCTCCCATTTTAATTCCAATACCTACAAGAAAAATCATTTTATGAATATATACAATTACACAGTTAGGATTTAGGAATGTGGTGTAAACTATTCATATTTACCTTCAATACAATATCCATCTTCTTCAACAGCGCTTCCATACGGATCTTTTTTTGCTCTTGTTTTTCATACATAGCTTTTTCCTGTTTTCTTCTCTTTATAAATTCGATGCACGAGTCCAAAATAAACTCCTTGTTCTTCCTCAATGACCTGGATTTAAAAAAAAAACGAAAATACTTATAATATCAAATGTTGTAGCAATGTAACTTTTTCTACTGGGACTAGGTGACAAGAGCTTGGCACTGTGATGTATTTACGTTAGAGAATTTCTTCATGTTACAAAATGTACAAATGGTTATGGGAATAAACGGCACATCAACAGTAAGTACGTAACTCCGATATACACTACACGAGAGCGTTATATACCAATCTCTCACCAGAGGGCGCGTTATCTACATGTACATGTATATACTTTATATGATTCCTCGAGCTCAAAGTATGTTGGTCTCTGTATTTATAAAATATTTCTAGTAGTGTTTCAAATCAATGCATCCATTTTTTTTCTCCATAGCAAGGTATATTGTCAATCATTTTTGGAAATGGTACTTACTGTGATTTTTTTTTAAATAAGTATAACAACACAAACTGTTGTGAACCTAAAAGAGCAAAGTTTTAACTAAGTGTAAACTATAATTAACGACAGTAAGTGATTTAACTTATTGTGATAATTTTAACTTCTCGTAGTAAATGATATAACTTATTTGCTAAGAGTAAATCACACAAAAAATTATCACGGGAAAGCAAATAAATAGAACTAAATGTGACAGTGATTCTCAACTTGGAACCTAGAGTGATTTCCAATGATTTATTTTGAATTGAAATGTTAGCGATTTCGTGTTAACAAAACACTTTTATCTGAGACGCAATTTTGCCATATTCTTACGGAGATTTGTTGATGCCGAGCATCCTTGCCATCTCTTGATAAGGTTCTTCTGTGCTCTTCTGTTGCTTTGATAACCCTGTAAAGGAAAGTTCCATCCTGCTTTATCATAGCCACAAAACTGTAGCCTTTATTACATATTTTGAAAGGAGATTAGCTGTGAAAGTAATGACAACAATTTTCCCCCCTCAAAATCGCTCAATGGCATAGGAATATATATTGATTAAGAACATTTATTTTGTATAAAAACAAGAGAAACCTAATAAGACTACGTTAGATAACCGTTTTTTATATAGTGTAACGAAAAATAGAAGGACGAATCATTGTCTTGCAGGACAATAAATATCTAATCACCAATATTACATATTCATGTGCCTGCTTCGAGGTTAAAACGTGTTTGAAATAATTAAATACTGGTGTTAGTACTGTAACATTTAATATAGAGCAATTCTCATTGCAGCAAATTTTTTGTTACATAATGACAGCTAATGCCCCTATAATAAAAGTTTTTTTTCAAAAGCAAGGATTTACGTTTTAGAATAATTTGCAATCATTTAGAATGAAAGGTGAAGATACCGAACAGTGATCAATCTCATAACTCCTATACGCAATACAAAATAGATATTTGGGCAAACACGGACCCCTGGACACACCAGAGGTGCCTAGGAGGAGTAAGCATCCCCTGTCGACCGGTCACACTCGCCATGAGCCCTATATTCAGATCATGTAAACGGAGATATCCATAGTTAAAAACAGTGTACCAAGAACGGTCTAACAATCAGTATGAAACACGCCAGACAGCACCTGACCCAATGGTAGAATCCTTTACATGGTATGGTATTGTAGCAACTCCAAATTGTAAGGTTTTTTTTCTCACATTTTATGAATCGTTGTTAACTATGAATGTACAAAACATAAGGCTTCGTCACATTGATATTCTGACAAATAAGTTTCAGAAGTTTCAGCAGTCCCGTTTAAAATCAGCACTTCGCAAATTCTATGGTCGTTATATTGATCTAAATACCAATACATTCTGCCATTGGGTAAAATGCTATCAAAAACATTATGTGATATACTGTTATCTGTAATACTTAGACTTGTATTCTGTCCTTTGTCTTGTTGTAGTCAGACAGAGGCGCATAATTTCACACAAACCCATCACACAGTATCACCACATAAGTTTTAACACTATTTGTATTTGTACTTAAGGGAGGTATGCTACGCCAGAGAAATTTGATATGGATGAAAAGTGGAGGATATGTACCACAATATTTTGAAGTTGAAAACTTTCATATGCACTTTATTTAATAAAATAAAATGCAGTCTTAGTAGAAAGCAATCTGGGGGGGGGGGGGGGGTGGGGGGGATTCAAAACCCCTGCAGGACTTGAATACGCGATCTACAGTTTAGCAGTCGACGTGCTAACTTACTGAGCTACACAACTAGGCGATGTATTTTTAAAATGAATAGATAGATATTGCTGATATTTATATTTTCATCCATGTTTTAGAAGGGAATCAGCCATTATGACGATGTAGAGTACTACCTGAAATGAAGAATGAAAAATCGTATATATATTTATACCCTAACTACAGGGCGATTTTGTGTCATTGTTCCATGTAATATAGGAGACGGATTTATACAACTCTACACGCTTGTTTCCGAATTCTATTGCATCTTAATAAAGTTTGTTTGTTTGTTTGTTTCATGTGAATTATTCAATTAATAAATATAGTTTAAACCAAATACTGTCTGACGTGTTTCAAACTAGCTGAACCATTCTTTATACACTGATTTTGACTATGGATTGCTCCGTTTACCTGATCAAGATATAGAGCTAACGGCTCGTGGCGGGTGTGACCGGTCCGTCGACAGGGGATGCTTACTCCCCAAGGCTGATCCCACCTCTGGTGTGTCCAGGGGTCTGTTTTTGTCCTACTTTTAATTTTGTATTGTGTATGGGAGTTATGAGATTGATCACTGTTCATTATATTTACCTTTTGATTGAATGCCTATTGAAAGTACAACGTTTAGGATAACTTTCATTTAATTATATTATAATAAGATGCTATAATAGTTTGGATGCATTACATCGTATTACTATGGTATCCAGGATCTATTTCAATGGAGAACGTGTTACACAGCATAGGATTTTGTTAGAATACATAACTCTAGAATAATTAAACAAAAATGTTCGTAATAAATTAAATAAATAAATAGATACCTTTATTGCGAAAGACATACATCTGATAGCATCATAACAAAATTGAACATGGATAATAATTACAAAGCTGAAAATAAACGGTCAATTCTTACAAAGACATCTAGCAGATGTAAATACAATAGTATAATGATAGTAAAAAAAGGAGAATGACGAAACAAATTACATATTATGGACTGTTCTTAGTTCAAGAGCTTTACAAATAAATTTTCCTAAGTTACATAGTTCTTTAACATTGTTCACACTTAATAGTTGTATAAATTTGAACATAGAGGGTTTATTCCAGTAATACGTTTCACTAATTTAGCTTTATATATGTATACATAATCACATTATTGATACCACTGTACGAAATCTTTGACTTTTTCATTATCAAGGACATACGTAATCAAGACATGTCTTATGTTTTTGACTATCCAAACATTTTCACATGTTGTGCAAATTTCAACATGGACTGAAATAAAAGTATACACTTCCTTAATTTGAACGTGAAGTGTATAAGAAATATATAGCAATTAATCTTTGAAATCTTTGAAATTGATTTTATGAATAACTAAAACGAAAACAGAATGAATAAGTTTTGATTATCTGTTTCCATACTTATTTGTACGTGTTCGCTTTTTGCCACTGCCATTCTTCTAGTGTTAACATTAAACTTCGCAGGTTTATGCACTCTTGTATTCCCCTGACAAACTGTCTTGTTTTCCTGTAATAAAAGTTTAAAAAACATTATAAATTGTAAAAATAAAAATAAAATCAACGAAGCAAACATATATGATCTGTTTCTTGGGTGTTGTCTTGATGTCATTGTAGATAACATTGTGTTTTTTACGTAAAACTTTTCAGAACGTAATTATTATTTTTTAACTCTCTCTCTTTCTCTATTTCCTTTATATCTACAATTTACAGAGTATGATTTATAATGTCAATTATAGCACCTCTCATACATTGTTTTATCACAAAGTGTAGATCTAGTCGACGAAAATATATTCATCTACTGAAAAAGACATTATGCATGGGTGAGGTTTAGCCTATTGTTAAATCCTCATCAAGTGTACAATTTATGCATATCCGACATGCAAAAGGATTTTTAAAAACTGCATTTGACTTTTGCTGCAATTCATGTGTATACACGCGAGTGATTCAAGTGATTTCAACCACAAAAAAATAATCGTTTTGGGGATGGGAAATGTTCGTCCGATGCTCTGTAAATTAATGGTATATGATTAACCTGAATTCTATTTACAGAATGACACACTTATATGGTTTAGACATAGGACAATACGTGTAAAGTAGGTTAAGTATAAAGATCTAGTTCAAAAATTGCATTTTTATGAGTTAGATTTACACATACATTAACAGATGTATAGGTCAACGTCAGAAAATATCACAATTTCATTAAACAGCATGGTAGAAAATACATTTAAAAAACTGGTTAAATTACAAAATTTTAATTTCAAAAGTTTAACAATGATTTATAGATATGCATAATTGAATTTTGAATATCAAGGAAATCATTGTGTAATAGACATACAATAGCGAAATGCATATACCAGCTTCGGAATAATGTTGCCGTTGACAGGATTTTTTTTAATATACCCAGTGAATTAAATTCCTCCGAAAGATATATTTCTACCATGCACACATTTCAATGAAATAAAGATGTTGCAAACACCTACGACATCACATGAATAAAAATTCGTGGAAAGTCAAATAGGTAAATTTCATGATGTCTTTCAATAAGCGAAGTTATGTAGATATACATGTATACAGAATTGTTTTTATGCAGTGATGTCATTTGCCTCTGCAAACTAATATAAATAATTTTTTCATAAATCCATAGAAGAAACTTGCAGATTCGTTTAATCATTGTATATTTTACATGTTAATTATTACCTTGCATGACATATTGCAATATTTTAGGAGAGGGACTTGTAAGTTGTTAGAACTTGTTCCCAATCCTTTTGATTTCATCAATGAAATATGTTCAAAACAAAACAATGTAGATATGCAACAAACTAATAAGTTGAATAGATAAGAAAATAGATAAACTTTAACGAAATGCTAAAGCTCATATTTCTCATCCCAAACCATTGTATTCCTTTCTAATATTATTTTTTTAAAAGGATAAATGATTGGTATTTATCAACTTTGAAATAATTGCATTTTCGTCTAACGTTGCACATGGAGCCAACCTACATAGTAATTTGAATTTTTGTGCAAGAGGAAAAATTCGGGGAGCGTACAAATGTAATGTTGAAGATTATAATCGTTTTAAACTTGAAAATAAATACAGATGAATGCATATAACTGTTATTCCTTACAGGAAATGACATTAATAATATTAATTATTTGAAAGAAAAAAACAACTTTACTATCTCTTTAAGGTTACAACCGTAATATATCCTTACGTGATTAGAAATATATATTATTTGCATATATTTGTTTTAAACCCATTAAAGTAAAAAAAAAAAAAAAAAAACATTTAAAAGAAAAACGGGAATTTTAATTAAAGAAGTTAGCTTCTCAGCTGTTAAACACAAATCCGCAGGATACTGCAACTGGTTTAATTCTTATCTCATTGGTTCAAACATACATGTAGTTAACAGCGTGCATCTATTATACTTATTCAGTTGGGGAAAAGAGTGTCAATTCAATTTTTTAAAATGTTTAACAGGGACTATATTTTGGAAGGAAAAGTTCTAAATCTGCACGACGGTTTATCCAATATATCCTGATGCATGTACACTATATTTCATAATTTATTATACAAGTAGTTAAGCCTTGGAACTTATTCATTTATTTGGTTGATATCTTTCTTCCAAACAGAACACCGATTCTGATAAAAGTCTAAATTAATTTACCCGAAAATTTGTATATAAATTCAGTATTTTGGCCAATACTTCAAATTTTTTATTTATAATCCCCATTTTTATGAATTCCATTTTGAATTTGAAGATAATACTTGTAATTTATATGCAATTTTAGAAATTGATATTACTCCTAATATGTTCTTTTAAACTCAAAATTTTCCGTATATCAAGTGCAAAAAGGTAATTATTTATTTCCAATATACTAGTATTAAACCTTTTTATGTATCTGTATAGTTAGAAGACATTATATAATACATATATGAAACGCAAAAATGTATTTATTTCATATAATGTTTGATTTGTGTTGTTGATGTTGTGTTAACAGACGAATCAACTTAAAACGCATAAATCTCGAGTACCCAGGGTAAGTGCAAAAGGGTCGAGTTGAAAACCGATACGTTAATAACAAGCACTAGATATGCCCCCAGTTTTTCTGTTTAATTTTCTAATTCTCCTTCGGTGTTGAAATCAAAAATACACTTCCCCAAAAAATTTACAATACCATAAAACTCAGGTGCGAACCCCTTAACATAAATGCATTACATTTGTTAAAATAATGCTCACCATTAAGGTGCAGACACATGTACATTAAGTCAGCTACGTGCACTCAAGTAGTTTCAGATCATACAAAATAACGAGGACTATAATGGCTTACCATCTCCGTTATCAGATGTCCAATTCCACTATTGTATCAGTAGTTTTTCCCCGTCAGTTCAGTTCCACGCAAGGTTTAAAAGTAAACAAAAGCCTTCAACTGCCACCAATACCTCACACCAATTCGCATTCACGAGCTCCCGACACGTCTACCTATATGCATCAAGGTCACGTGGAAATGTCAATCAGACAGAGATCACATGAGGCTCTTTTCTTTCTTTGCCAGACTTTCTTGTTAGAATATTATTATATTGTGTCTCATTTTTCTAGTTACATTTTCATAGTGAAATACTGAAAATTATTCATTGAATAAAAATTCACATTTTCACCATTGTTCTTTTCACACTGTGATATTTTAACTGAATTATCGTAATTCATGTCTGCAATAAGCATTGATAATTATGATTCATATTGTGTATGGGAGCCATTTTGTGTAGGCCTATCAGGACAACGGTTTAAGAAACTACAAGTTTGTAAGTAGTAGTACAATATCTTAATCATTGGTTCTATTATATTACATACCCCCGGTATAATGTCACTTAGCAACACCCTATCCATTTATAAAACTTCGTGCCAATTTTAATTTAGAAAGAGTCTGAAAAAAAAACACCTAAGTTTTATAGCAAAATTACTTTTCTAATTAGAAGAAAAACCTGTACGTGATTCTGCATGACTTTTACCATTTGTACATTATAATTCATCTGATTTATTGTCAGTATTTATGTCGTAGATGAGTCCTCGGATATTTGGAAAGAATAACTTCCGTTACTTTTTGAATTTAGTTATTTTATAGAATAGGTGTGAAATCTAATTAATGTTTTTAATGTATCTGTTTTTATTTATTCTGATATTCAATATTTTATTCCTCGTTGCAGAGAGTATATTAAAAATATGTATTTCACTAAGGATGAATCATATAACATATGTACAAATATGAAATTGTGAGAGCAAAGAAGAAAAAAAACCAAAAAAAAAAAAAAAAAAAAAAAAAAAAAATTACCTAATTACATGTAAATTAATAAAAAAGAAAGGAAATGCGATATATAAGGAACTCAGTGTATTAGTAACTTATAGTTTACATTCAGTTGCTTGTTTTGTATATGGTGAATACTTTAATTAAATAATTCCAACATATAAGTTGTGACTTTTTTATTTGTTTAATTAAACAATAAAATGCTTTCTTCATGCTCTTATCATGTGATGTAGTAGCTTTGCAGAAGAAAAAAAAATCATAACCCATTTAAGCAGGTTATGAAACTTTTTTCTGCAATGTCAGCAATAATACAACAGACATATATTTTAATGTTTCTATCTATATCTTTATGTATTTTTTGAAAACTAGATTTAAATATTGAAATGAAATATAATATCGTTGACCATTTCGTTACTTTAAACGGAACAGCCAATACAACCTTTGACCTTGACGACGTTCCATTTTTAGAAAGATCACGCAGACAGTCGTAACTACAATCCAGACCAAACTCGTTAGCAATTCATATTCATTGTCAATGAGGAGAGCAAATCAATTTCAAAAGAAATGTAGGAGAAAAGATTCAGTGATGATAAAATACACAAAACTGTGTTCGCAAAAACTTTAATAGCAATGTACTTATGTACAGTGTAGAACACAATCACCTAATCCGAGATTCCTCTGACTCTTACCCCCGCTTTTATATTGTGACATGTGCGGGGGAGAGTCAGAGCGGACTCCATATTGAAAAGTGGGAATTTAGCGACACCAGCTGTTGTCGCTGTTTTACCTACCTCTTACAATTTCATTTCGCGGATCTGTCTTTCAAGACGCGAGGATTCAGTTATCGGAAGATTATTCTACACATAGATCATGATTAATATATCCAGTATATCTAGTATATTTAGTATCTCCTAAATCTCCCCAGTTGTTTTATCTAGTATCAGTTCAATGTTAAATAAATGTGTACTACGTCATTGAAACTTGTCGACCTTGAATTGCCATAAAGTCATAAAGAGAACGGCAATTATTGTTTGACACATGAGATGGTCATGGACATTATCCTTTGACATTTTAGAAATAGTATCCGTTCATGATTATTAATATCTTAAAATTAAAATCTTTACTGGAGTTATTTGTACATGTATTAAATATGATTTTTGATCCCTAAGTTGCAGATTCACATATTTCAATGTGTATGGTGAGTGTGCAGAATATGCCCTACAAAATTATTTTTCGGAAATTATGTTTTGACTGAGTAAGCATGGCAACAAAAATATGTCAAATATAATTGACAAACATGTATTGCTTAAACAGTAGATACATGTAATTTATGAATGAAATCAATGTAGACATGTTTCCTTTTTTCCTTGAATTGATAATTGAAGTTTACAATTTTGAAACTTTCTTTATATTTTCAGATTTGAGATGATCGAATGAAGAAATTTATGAAATAAATCCAGCTGAATATTTAATCAATAATAAAAAATAAAAACTGTTAAACATGTTTATGTGTCATTTTTCGATATTTCATGATTTCCTTTCATCTGTCAATGTAATTATTCAAAGACTTGCGATCAATGATAAGCCGCTGGTCAATCAAACTTTTAACAATAGAGCTTAGGTTGATTGACGTTTGCAGAGTCGGTGGTCTACAGCTACCTGAGAAAGATGTTTAAAGTTTGATAACAATCATGGCTAATGATGACCGGCAGTCTTCAGATCTCGAGGAAAGCCCCAGTATACCTGAGTTTTGATAGCATTGACTCGCACCCAGAATATTTTAATTTCTAACGTCCCCTATACAATCCAATTTATCATCGTATTTTCTCTCTCCATCTTTATACATGTATTATAGATTAAACAATCAGAAATCAAACAATAATAATAATAAAAAAAACAAAAACATAAGTTATTGGAATATTTTCTATTAATGATTTATTGTGGCTTTATATTTATAAAAACATGAACAATTCTTTATTGGCGCAGCACATCAACATGTATAATGGTTATATTGCCCATGCGTAAAACTGTTACAGTAGTTTTAAAAAAAATGCTTCTGTTTGAGATACCACATGGATTATAAATTACACAATCAGAAATCAAACAATAGTAAAAAAGCATAAATAAGTTATTGAGATATTTCTATTTATAATTTATCACGGCTTTATATTTAGAGAGAGAGAGAGAGAGAGAGAGAGAGTTACTGAGATATTTCTATTTATAATTTATCACGGCTTTACATGTATATTTATAGAGAGAGAGAGAGAGAGTTATTGAGATATTTCTATTTATAATTTATCATGGTTTTATATTTATAAAGAGAGAGAGAGAGAGAGAGAGAGAGAGAGAGAGAGAGAGAGAGAGAGAGAGTTATTGAGCTATTTATAATTTATCACAGTTTTATATTTATAAAGAGAGAGAGAGAGAGAGAGAGAGAGAGAGAGAGAGAGAGAGAGAGAGAGAGAGAGAGAAATGTGTAAAACTGTAGCAATAATATAGATGAAATAATATGGCATGGCAATAGTGTTGCATACATATGACAATAATTACTCATTTAGTCAATGATTGAGAGTAAGGGAGAGAGAGAGAGAAAGGGAGGGGGGGGTAGACTAGCTATGTGTCAGCTTCTGTTTGGGATACCATCGTTACACGAACACTACGTCCACAGAAACCCTAAAGAGAGAGAGAGAGAGAGGGGGGGGGGGGTACTTCGTGTCAGCTTCTGTTTGGGATACCACCATTACACAAACACTACAGCTACAGAAACCCTACAGACGGCCCATATTGAGGGGTATCTTGATCATTCTTCATTTGGTTGTACATGTACACAGATCTACTTGGATTTATTCATTCTCTCGAAACAAGAAATAGGCATGACGAAATGGTATTAATAAACATCACAAAAATGATAAGTGTAAAAGTGTTACTATACAGCAAATCTTCCCCCATAGCAGGGTTACCCCCTCACGTTTTTTGGTTTTTTCATTTTAGAAAACAGACTATGGAAAGGCAGTCGGGCTTTGTACAACAAATATTGATATTGCATAGATCTAAGTATCGAAAAGTGTATGTGGCCGATCGTTTGAATGCAGATACATGTACCTGTATTTTCATAGGGACAAATTTTAGAGATATGCTTTACGGTATTACTGAGTAAGTATATAACATACGAAATAAAAAAAACCAAACAAAATTCATCCCATAGTACACATGGAGAGAGAGAGAGAGAGAGAGAGAGAGAGAGAGAGAGAGAGAGAGAGAGAGAGAGAGAGAGAGAGAATTAGCTAATTCACAATTGTAATTTGCATTCTCATTGAAAACATGCTCAAGAGTAGGATATCTGTATTTTCGAGTACAATTTAGAGAGTACATGTACAATATTAATTTAATTTGTTGGTATTGCTAATGCTATATCCACGTTTGAACACATATGATGAAAAGTGCATATAATTATTAGAATTTTTGATCATGAATGGACAAATTTTACGGGCCTCCACGTGGCGGTCGGTATGGATATGCAAGTTGTAAGGAGATGTGCGTTTCTACTGCGCTATTGTAACACATCGTTTGTGAAGCAGAAGTGTTTCTTAGCAAAGAATTTGTTCATGTAATAAGAAAAACTTATAAGTAAGAACAAACATAAAGAAAGAAAACGTTTCCTGATAACCATGGTAACGCAAAGTCTGAACTGCGGAACAAAACAAGGTTTTTATAGACCCAATCTTTCCAGGGGGTCCAGCATTTTTTTGGGTGTAGATATATAGTAAAAATTTGAAATTTCAAAATTCCATAGATTGGGGGGAAGGGGGGTGTTACTGCGCAAAATATTTTAATACAAGATGGACGAAATACTACCCCGAGTCTTCGTTGTCATTTTTTAAAACAATCTAGGATCTTTTAGGATAGCAGATACATGTAATATACATGTATGAACATGTACATGTAATGAATTGAGATGGCAAAACGAATAATAGTTAAGCTTTCACTCAGGTGAGCTAAACAGGTTTAGGAGTGCATGTTAAAAATAAAAAAAAAATTCCAGAATATTCTTCGTATGGGAATAAAGTATGATGACGTTGTCCATCTGTCAGATTCAAAATAAATTCATCTTTGGAGAAATTTTGTAGACGAATATGTATAAATCAAAGTACTGACAGTACAGCTGGGAGTTGCACCGCCTGGAATAGTTACGATTATATATCGATAACATGTTCACTTCTATTAATCCACCAATGAGCTGAGAACAGTTGGGGAGGGGGGGGGTGTTCCTCTCAAGAACCTCTAATTCAATTGAAAAATCACAATTTCTCCCAATGAGGTGTTAAGACTCATGTCTAGCGAGAAAGCGAGTTGATTCCTTAGTAGAGGTAATTTGGAATCAGGGGTAGACAATCAACAGAGTTGTAAAATTGAAGTTTTACACCACTATCTGTATGAAAAGCTTTTGTGTTAATCAAATGGAAAGAGTCAATTTTGATTTCTCGTACGATAAATACTTATTTGTTTAACTAACAAATTCTGAGTTGTCTAAATAGGTGCTGTTTTACAAGCACGAAATATTTTGATTTTACATTCTAAATATATGATTGTTTTACATAACATTCGACTGAATGAAATGTTTGTTGAATAATAAATATTTCCAAAAACCCCAATCAAAGGAATTCGGAAATTAACTCTCCATTTAGGATATAAAAGAAATGAATAGCCAGTAAAGGATTAATTTCAGAATGGAAAAAATATGTATGAAAATGGTCCGCCGTAAACGTAACCAGAATGAAAAGAGGGGAAAGATCTACTATATAGTAGGTTTTCCTTGGGGGGGGGGGGGGGGGGGGGCTATAAAAGAGGGGAAAGCCTACTATATAGCCACATTTCCATGGGGAAGATCTACTATATAGCCATTTTCCGGGAGAAAGATGGCTAGGGGGAAAGGCTACTATATAACACCGGCACCACGCGTCACAATACAGACACCGAGAATTTGTGTAATATAAAAGTATTGCATCCATCTAGCTTTAGCGTCCTATACTTCCAGACCATGACGCCGTTTCATCAAACATCGTAACTAGTTGCGTAAGCTTAGTTTGGCGTAACTTTCTGACTAGACTAAATATTTTACGTAAGTCCGTTTCATCAAATGGCGTAAGATTGGAATTTACGCAAGTTTTCTACTAACTAGTAGAAACACTACGTCAGGTCGAACCCTTACGTAAGTACCTACGCAAGCAAAAATCATGACCGACTGTTAGCTGTTTGTAAATATATATGGAATTTTTACCGACGAGCTTTGCGTCGTGACCATTTTTTTCTAGACAGGATGCTTTAAAACGTTTACAACGATAAATATGTAAGGCTATAAGGGTTTCTTCCCTTTGAAAACTAGTAAATTTATGGCTTGCCTTTACTGTATGATTATTTTTCATAAGTGTCTATCTGTACATGAATGTACAATGTTATTCCCAAATCCCTTTGTAAAGTAGTCCACCGTAAAGGGAACATTCACTTTGCTGTATTATATGTAGGCTATTTATAAATCTCTTCAAAACTTCCGCTCTGACTAAGTTGGAACAAATGACCTGCGAGCCCGATTCAATTCAATCTCTGTCGTATGGTGGGTGGATTTACGGGAGTGTAATGTATATTTCATGAACAGTGACTTTAAGATCTACTATTTTCCATTGTATATCTTAAATCTTGAAAAAATATCCCGTCTTAACAGATACATCATATAACTATATTATGATAATAAAGTTCTTCCAAATTAAAAAAAAAAAAGGTCTTCGTAACAGTTTGATACTTGACAAATTTCGGTGATAAGTGATGTGCGAGATAATCCGTGCAGATATAGATTTTATGTTATCAAATAAAGAAAAACATGTACATGTACAAGTATATCAGGCACGAATCGGAGTAAATGGGAGGGGGGGGGGGGGGGGCACCCTGCGTTGCTACTCCACTTTTTTTGACAATACGATTTTTTAAAATTGTGTACTGTAAGTGAATGAGAGGTATTTATGAATAAAAACTATTTAGTGAGGTATGATCATGAGCATTAATAGAAGAAATCTAACCCCCACCCCCACTCCCACCCCCACCCCACACACGCACATGATGTTTGTAGGAAAATGTTTTGAGGCACTCATGATAGAAGACTCTAGCACCCCCACGATTGAAGAAAATGAAACCTGAGAAAGAGAAAGAATGTGGAAACCACTGCAAAAGATTCCTACACCACCCACTCCACCCCACCTCCGAATAAGGATTTTGCAGATAGGACATAAGATTATCTGAAAAGCCAACATCTAATTTATGTCCCAGCTGCACCCCCCATCCCACCCACCCCCCCCCCCCCCCCCAGTCACTTTGCAAAACGATGGTACGTGCCTGTATATAATCCCAAACTGTAAAATATGCACACATATTCAATTTTTTCAAACACATTTGGGCCTATGAGTCTACATTAATTATCCAATTAAAGTATAAATATATAGTTAATATCTATATACAATGTAGATGTATCGTGTCGACCTACATGCACTTAAAATATAATAACCTTTGAAATCATAAAACAACTACTTTTTGTAGAAGAAGAGATGTAAAATATATACATAGGCCTATATAGATAAAAACAAATTTTGTTTATGAAGTGATATGTTTGATTTAGTATGCAGTGCCCAAATAGTATGGTATAGGAAAATTTAACTGCCTCTGCCAACATGGCCACCTCTGTCTCCAACCAATTCCGCTTGTGCATTTTCTTTGCGTTCTTTTTATTCATTATTTTGGTCCAGACGACAAGTGAAAAAAAAAAAAAAACGAACTGAGTATGATGTACGCATGCTCAGGACGCGGTAACTAAGCACGTAAGCTTAGTTGAAAATTTAGTCGAGTAGTAACGTACGCATGTATTTACGTCGTTTCGTGAAACGCGGTTTGCGCTAAACTAAGATTATACGTAACTACATTTACGTAGTCGGCGTAAGACTTAGTTAGTTGAAAATTTACACTTATTGATGAAATGGCGTCCAGATTACGATATAAAAATAGGGACGAATATGGTCTAGGACTATCATTTTCCGCCCTCAGTTTGGGGTTGTAGGTGTGCTACATATACCTGGGGCCTCCCAAGAGTAGAACCACTTTTCAGACCTTTCTAGCTAATAATTGACTACAGGTTTTAGAATAAAACAAAACTGCTAAACGACTAGAGAACAATGACGGCAAAGATATAGAATCCTTAAAAGGGGTAAAATAAGCCTTTAAGGGCAATTGAGCTGACCTGAAAGTTCCCAATTTTACATCATGTAGGGTCGTAATGTAGGGATGTGCTGACGCTGACTCGAATCCCCGATACAAACCCCGACTGAACTGACCTTGGGTCTGGTCATCAACCTATCGGTGAGGGGGTTGGGCTGATGTCCCCGGCACTGGAGTGAAGGGATGTAGTGACGGAGGATGATATTCTGGGAGATTCCCAGAACTGGATATGTAGCCCCCTCACTAGGGTATCGGGCATAACTGGCCCCCTCCCCCAAAGGAGCGGAGTAGTCGTCAACCAACCTATCTAAGGCCATCCTTTAAAAAATGCATGTTTGCTGTAATGCGACTCAGTTTTCTCAGTGTAGATAGGTAGGTAGGGTTTTTCTTCTTTTTTGAAAACCACTTACTATATTTATTTGTAAATGAGCCATATTGTGATGAACACTAAGACAAAATATTAAAAATTTCAAAACTAATAACTTTACTTCAGGAACTAAATCGGAGTCGAGTCTTCAATGCAGAATGTGAATAGATTACGATAAACAAATACTGGTATATATATGCTTATATTTACCTTCTGTTCTATATAACACTACCAAGTAGACAAATGCTTTATTGTCTCACCATTCCCTCGTGCCATTGTGACGTTACTCAAGCTAGCTTTCGGCCGAAGGTAATAGACATAGACAGATTTTACCATTAATCAATAAAAAAATTAATAAAACTTACTTTTTTATATTTAGGAGATAATGTAAATATAAATAACAACTGTCTAGTTTGGGAGGGTAACGAATTGATAAAGCGATTGGCCCACATGGTATTTGTACGCATAAATGCATTCACCAGCATTTATGCCAATTACCATGTGATCTAATCGCGTTTAATATAAATTCATAACCCATAAGAGTTATTCCTTATTTGTATCGTGATAAGTTATGTTTATTTTGTGTGTGTTGTGGCTTATCGATATAACAATTTACCCTTAGTAATTATATTAAATCTCTTTTTGAGTGTGCCTACTGTTGCATACTTAAAGTGAACAAGACACGGACAGCATTCAGACTTCATAAATATATAGGTACATATGGTAAGCGGTAAATGTAGTACACGTGATATTCTATCGACTATTAAGAGAGAAATCATGCAAAAATCGTTATCCGGGACTTTCGGCCGTACTACATTTACCGATTGCCGGCAATATAGAAAGGGATTAATATTTTAAGGTAGTACTCTACATCGTCATTATGGCTGACTTCCTTTAAAAACATGGACGAAAAAATCGATATCAGCAATATTTGACTTTTCCTTTTTCATTTAAATACCTATCCGAGTAGCTCAGTAGGTTAGAATACCGACAGCTGAACTGTAGGTCGCAGGTTCGAGTCCAGCGGGGGTTTTAAATTTTTTTCAGATTACCTTCTACTAAAACTGTATTTTTTGACAAAATAAAGTAAATTTGAAAATTTTCAACTTCAAAATATTGTTGTACATATCCTCCACTTTTCATCTACATCAAATTTCTCTGGTGTAGCATACCTCCTTAAAATACTAGTGTAATTACTTTAGTTTTGTCAGTCTTCAACAGATACTGAAACAAAGTTACCTATATATCAAAATGTTTAGATGTCTTCCATTTTGAAAACCTGTGAATCGTGTCAACCAAAAACTTACACGCTTTTTAGGTACTTGGTGGCTGCATTAAAATGTCGAACGCATTTCTGCTACGTCTAGTTTCAACTTGCAATAGGGACTATTAATTGACTTTTGCGAGATGGGCTGACTTTTACAGTCAATGGCTGACTTTAACACGAACATACTATACGGAAACCTTTTCGTGACATACCTGTATACGTACTCGTACTGTTTCTAAAACAGTCAAGACTATGTGACCTAATATCCCCATAAATATTTTTGGTCACCTGATCTAATGTAATTAGTCAGCATCCGTCGTCGTGCGCCGTGCGTGAACACTTGACCATTCTTAATTTCTTCCTGATACTGTAACTGCCATTTAATTTGTTTTTCAAATCTGATATGAAGCATCTTTGAGACAAGGGGGTATAAAGTATAATTTTCAGGACATCCGCAAAGATGGAGCAAACATTGACCAATGTTAAAAATCGTCCTTACATTTGTAAGAAAATCTGGTCCTGAGAGCTGGAAGGCCTCCACCGAAATTGTAAATTTCATGATATCCGGGGTAGACGTTCTGACTCCAGGAAGGGGCCAAACTAGGTACTAGTATTTAGTGTTTATGTGTAAACCATTTAAAAATAGCATAGATCTTCTTCAATGCTATGCCGTGGGCCTCTTGTTAGTTAAATATTTTAGATGAAACAATTCCAGTTCCATCCCCGCCAAGTTCTGTTTTCATATGTCAGTATTGAAGAGATTAATTGGAGAAAGGGCACCAGACTTATGACTTTCATAACTTACTAGGGTTTCTTTTCAATATTTACGTACTTCATATTGGATAGAATGAAGAGATAAAAAAAATCAACGGGGTTCGACATTAACTGCTACCTAACATGGCTACCTCTACAAACAGAATCAATTGAAGATATGCGTTTTCGGTTCACATGCGGCTTTAATAAATGTTTGGACAGAAATACGGTATACTGGGAAAATATGTCACTAGGACTTTTTTGATATTATGATGCAAGAATACAGCGACCTACGCCGTAAATCGGAGGTTTTTATAATGGGTGGATTTGTAGCTCTCTGGTATGTCCAAATATTTCCCCAGAGAGCTACATATCTGCATTAGTGCGGATGCACATGTAATTCCGAATTAGGAAGAGGGCTGAAATAGGCTATGCCTGCTGCCGAATCCCATTCACTTATTAGTGAATAGAATATTGTTCAAATAAAAATTCCGAATTGTAGGTACGTTTATCATGTTCTGTGTTGTATTTGTGTGTGTTTGATTGAATAAAGTTGTATAACAACATCATATATTTTCATGATAAAATAAAATGCAAACCTCTTGCATGATAAACTAACATTTGATTTATCATGATGCAATGACTTTTTGTAATGTTTTAACAAGGTATCTGTGCGAGTTAACATTTTACACCCAGGTATGCATACAAAAATGAAATGAATCAATAGCCTTGTGTGAAATATGTTAATTGTCAGATAAATAAAAGAAGTTCAAGTGGTTTGAAACGTAACAGGCCTACCGTAATAATATTGTAACGTGTACGCACGCCGTTGTTTAAAGAGAGACTCTACCATATCACTAGAAAAACTACCTCACTAGCGAGGCCGTAGAAAAACCTTACATACTGTCTGCTACACTTCCCCCGCTCAGGGAAGCTTCGTTCCGAAGCTTAGCATAGCTTTTCTCTGATTTTTGGCACCTCTTTAGCAAAAGCATCTGTCGTTCACGACAACAACCACCGTCGCCCCAGGACGAAACCACGTTCGTATAAGGACACACAGTCCCAGAGCTCCAAACATACTCTACCTGAAGGGTGTTCAGGCAGCGCAGAGGTAGCGCTCTCGATTCTCACCGTTGCGACCCGAGTTCGATAGTATGGTGGTCGCCCGCTCGGACACGTGGGTTTCCTCCGGGTACTCCGGTTTTCCTCCCACATAAATGACCCCCTAGCGCAAACATCCGTGCATCAAAGGACCCCATTGGAAATAAGCTTTCGAGCTTTCATGGGTTATCCTTGGTATTTATATATGTATGTTTGTATGTATATACCGAATAAATATTTATTTATTTTTTTAAGCCTCTGGACAGCCAAACACCAAGGTCACTACACTGTCATCATTTTGTAACGTGCAGCGGTTTGAACACGCTCGTCTTTGCTTAATTTGCGTGATCAAGAGAAATCACTATAAAGCTAGCTCAAGAGCGAGGCAGAAGTTCCCTATATTCTGTTCAACAAATCGACATTGCATGTATTTCACGATTCCGTGCTTCCATACAATACTCAGAGTCAGCCGTTGACCGTGAAAGTCAGCCGTTCTCGCAAAAGTCCATTGGTAACTCAAGTCCCTTACAGTGCGTATCATTTTAAATTTCTGTCAAAGTCCGTTAAAACACTAATTCATCATATGGACACGCATGATATGTAGAACCAGTGTGTGGGGTGGCAGCGACTGATGACCTCCGAGGTCAATGCACATCGGAAATAACGAGCAGGAATTACTGTCAGGAAGACAATGATTCATGAATTGACCTACCCTACTGATACAACAGGTTTATGAAATATTCAATCACATGTATGTCACTTAATCTGTTCTTTTATTTTCAATTTATTTACCGTCAGTTACAGCATGTATTGCTTTAAATTGACGGTCACAGCAAACGTGACCATGGACTTGTCCGTCATGTTGGATTTTTTTTTTCGAATCTCGATCTCGATCAAAAAATAAACTTTCGGAGTAGCCATAAAAAAAATTGAGTCGTGGTGTTTTGAGTGGGTCGGTCGCGTTACAGCAAACATACATTTTTTTAATGATGGCCCAAGTCCCTAAACCTTTGAATATAACTTTTCTTGGGTAAAGCGAAACTAATCAAGTTCTCCGGGGAGCCGCACCTAGATGAGGATATTTCCTCATATATACGCTAATATCTAAACCTGCTGAGAACTGAACTGAGGATCAGTAAACCTTTCTTCGTAAACTTTCTTCGTGGACGGGCCTTCGGCCTCCAGCCCATCCAAGCTTCGCTCAGCATTGATTAATCCTGATGTCGTGTGTATACAGTTTGTGGGTACATGCTAAATATGATCTCGATCGATTTAATGAACATTTACAACGGGCAATGACAAGTTGTTTACGGGCTTTTGTGTGGGCTTTTAAAACATGTGTTGTGTATCCTTATAGTTTCTCTAGAGGAATATCTAATGATTTAACATTATGCACTTTATTTACCGAAAAGTTTTGGCAGACTATTTAACTAAAATTTACATTTCCTCATTTTAGCTTATCATGATTTGAAAATGATTATTTGTGAAATTGTTCTACACCTGTCAAAATGAGAAGAAACAAAAATCCCCCCAAAAAACGGAAAAAAAACTTTTTAGCATAATTCATAAAACTTGGTACCGGTATTTGGTCCTTTGAATAACATGTCTTCACAATGAGTCAATACCCAATTTATTACCCAGAAATAGTGTATATACTTGTTACTTTTCTCACAATTCAATTCTTTATTGTCCTGGAGTTATACACCTCATCGGAATACATCTAGTACATATACATGTATATACACAATATATATCTAATTGTATGATACACTTAAACCCATCCATTTCAAATTGACATTGTATAAGTCAAATCAAACTAAGGACGGGTTTGGAAATGACCACATTTTATAGAAGAAAGACTTTGAATTACAAAACTTTAAATTTGTATGATTTTACCATTCTATTATTTCTATTTCACGAAATACCTACAAAGAATAGAGACTTGGGTTCAAATGTTGTTAAACCATGCTTCAATTTGGTTGGCATTTTTTTCCAAAGAGAGCGTCTATTCTTAAAAACAACTGCACTAATTAATCCAATATCGTGTATGAAAATTAAGTTTCTTGATCATTAACTTTGCTAAAACTATAGACTGAATCACATTAATTCCGTAGAAATTCCAGTCTGAGAATGCATCAAATTAACCTACAGAAACCCCCATTCATCAGTTTGTCAATTTCCCCAGGGACATTATCATAATTTACAATTTGAATTTACTAAATATGTAACACAATATCATAAGTAGTTTTTGATCGTAATTTAATGCTCGGTTTTCGATGCTGATGTGTAGATTTATTTTTGTTGCACCCCCTCCTAGACAATTAATTTTCTAAATATAAGGGGCGGTAACAAGCTAGCCTAGAGTTTTCCCTTGTATCGGTGTTTCGCGTATTTCAGGGACACTCCTTATCACCCGTATGGTATTTTTAACTCGGGTGCATAATGCAAAAACGTTATGTTTTTCTAGTCAAACAGTTTTACTGAACCGATGTTTTATGTCATATTATATTGTTCCTAGTCTATTTATTCCTGTAAATATGATTGTCTTAATATTGCCATTTATTTGATTTGTATTTGAATAAATGACCATTCTTATTCCCTTCAGGTAGTTGTTACTGTAATGATTTCATAAGACTGACAAACATAGATTAAGAAAATTGCATTATCAATTTGGATAACATTAATGATAAACATATGATCATGAGAACATGGCTATCAGACGGCTGTTTATGAAAGGTTTGCTTGCAAAACAGTTCTAGAACATTTAATGAAAAGGAAAATGTTATGTATGCTATAAGTGTGTGTAAAGCATATGCAGATATAGGGTTAAAAATTCATGTTAGACCTATAAATTACAAAACAGAATTCAGAGATGATTAATGAAAAAGTTGAAACCTTAATTTAGATTCATGGAACGATGTTATAGTTTAAATATGCTTAATGAGACTTACACGCTGTATGATGTGGTGCCATATTACATGGCACAATGACATTGATAGGCTAAAGATAAATTAGAGAGAGGTGTGAAAAATAAAAAGGAATCTATAAATTTTGTCTATAAACATTGACTGATATGGTTCATTCTGTGGCTTGATCATCAAACAAATGAACAAGGGATATTAATCTATCCCATAAATTGTATATAAAGTATCGGTTGATTGGTTGGTTGTATATTGTTTTATTGTATGTCCCACTCGAGAATTTTTCACTCATAAGAAGACGTCACCACTGCCGATGAAAGACTGCAAAATTTAGGCCTATGCTCGGCGCTTACGGCCTTTGAGCAAGGAAGGAACTTTATCGTGCCACACCAGGTGTGACACGGGGCCTCGGTTTTCACGGTCTCGTCCGAAGGACCGCCCCATTTAGTCGCCTCTTACGACCAGCAGGGGGTACAGAGGACCTATCCTAACCCGGATCCCAAAAGGAAAATATAAGGTATCGGGTGTTTTCATTATATCGTACTTATTTCATAATCGGGTAAAAATAAAAGATATAAATTTTGTTGTGCGGATGTCACCATACTATTATCTAGTTTTTTTCATTAACACTTAACAGAAGAAATAAATTAATAAAGACGGATAAAATGTCGTAAGGAATATATCATACACATGGGCACCTATATACCGGTATATGTACAAGCACATTGCATATTTTTGTATGTATGCAAGGTGAAGATAACGAACAGCGATCAATCCCATAACTCCTACAAGCAATACAAAATAGACAGCTGGGCAAACACGGACCCCGGGACACACCAGAGGTGGAATCAGGTGCCTAGGAGGAGCAAGCACCCCCCGCCGACGACTTTTACTTATGTTACTATTACTTGTACTGTTATTTAAACACTGCTGCATAGGAATGTATATCAATGACTAATAGAAACATTTATTTTGTACAAAAACAAGAGAAACCTAATAAGACTACGTTAGATAACCGCATTTAGAGTAAAAAAAAAATATCAGGAAGAATTATTCTCTTGCAAGACAATTACTGTGGAATCATTAGAATTCGTGGTAGCTCAATTTTCGTGGAATTCATGGGTACCCCTCACCCATGAATTTACATCCTCAACGAATACAGACATTCCAGAGTTATCTTTCTTACAAATATAAAAATCCACGAAATTACGTCCCCACGAACCCGTAAAAATCCAGCAATCCACGAAAATTGGCCCCCACGAATTTAAATGATTATATAGTATACCTTTATACATTACTGTATTTTCTTTCTAATCAAGAATGCAACTTGAATATTATGATTTTGCTTTCTATCATATTTAGAAAAGGGTTTATTTCAGTGATTTGCAAGAGAAAATTATTTTACTGACTGTAATTCTGTGTCTATACAATTCCCGGTTATAGACGCAATAACAAAATCAACCGGAATCGGGAAACTGTATGTTCCACGGTTCCAAATATTGGCCATTTATCAAAAATTGTTTTCGATAAATGATTTTAATTCCTGGGCAGGCGCAGTAACTCTTGAATGATTTTAGAGACCAACAATACAAAACGCATTGAGTGATCGAGTGATTCATGCTTATGATGAGCCTGGTTTCTGATGAATAACCTTTTATACGATCGAGCAAGAAGAACATTCGGAAAATTCCACCTTATTAATCTACAACCATCGCGCAATAGGCCGCATTGAAATGGAAATTGACGGGCTACAAATAACGCGGCGACTATATCTAAGCGGCCCAAGAGGCAGGGATCCGACAACAACAGGAAGCAGGCAGATACCCTGAGCACCTAAACGGCCCCGCACACTTAGCATGCTCAGACTCAGAAGGAAAGCGCCAGACCAGGTGGAACAGGATGACTGACAATGCTGTATCAACTCCGGTTATGGTCCAGGAGTCTCGGTCACTGAATGGCCCCACACTACACGTAGGTAAAGTCTGACAACAATGCACATAGATATCGTGTTCAGAACGAGGCTACATCCGGTACATGGAGTAAAGATACGAACAGGCGTAGTAAGTTGTATCCCTATCAGTACTACCGGTAATTTAGTACTACCGGTAATTTAGTACTACCGGTAATTCGGTAATTTAGTACTGCCGGTAATTTAGTACTACCGGTAATTTAGAAATACCGGTAATTTAGAAATACTGATAATTTAGTACTACCGGTAATTTAGAAATACCGGTAATTTAGTACTACCGATAATTTAGAAATACCGGTAATTTAGTACTACCGGTAATTTAGTACTACCGGTAATGTCGGGAATCAGCGGGATTGGATTTTAATGGAAACGAGTCAACGTGCTGGACAACTCGCTCTAGGGCAACAAGTGCAAAGTTGCCTATCATATGTGACCCGATAGGTATTTACGTGCCTCAGTCCATTCGCTGAAGAAATGGATTGGTTCTCACATCGATTTGCATTACTATTGACTTACGTATTGATACCTATATCACAGGCGAGATAGTAATTCAAACATCCGACATTATTGAGAACAGCATCTACATGTAAAATCTATAAATAACATACAAGCTTGGACTACAGCTTTCATTATACATATGTAGATATACTGTATACAAGGTTATTTTAGCCCCGTGTTATATTCGCCTTCCTGCACTTGTTGTTGGCGGTTTTGCTCCTTTTCTCCCAGACGCAGTGTTGTGTTATAGAGAGATAATGAGAAAAAAAAAACCAAGTTCACCCAGTCAACTGCCAACTGACAAAGGAGGCAAAAATAAAACGGGGCGAATATTTCCCTGTCTACCGTATAAGGAGACATTTCCAGATAAAGCCCAGGAGATGAGAAGATACATGCATAACATCTGTTTAGCTGCCAGCAGAGTTGTGCATTTAGGGTGGGCTAGTTACGATGAATAATACCACCGCAAGAAGGAGCATCACCCTGCATCATCCTGGGGGATTAAGAATTACTAATTATGGGTTATGTACTTTAATGTGGCACCAAGTCAACCATTCCAACAACTTTCAAGTACATGTACTAACATCTCGGCTAGTAATTCTTAATTTCGTCAGGGTTGGGTTTGACCCCAAACTTCACGAGCTGGGACCATGGGAGGAAGGTTCAGGTACAATGTCGGCTTGTGGGGGCAAATAAAACCCTCAAAGCAGTTGGCTGCCATGTGTTCAATAAGTGATCCTGCTCACTTAACCCTGCAAGTTTAAACACACAGGCATGATCTGTGGGGGTTCCACCCTCAAAGCAACTGTTTTGTGGGTGAGGACTTAGCGTCTGTCTTGTCTCTAAACTCTGTGTATTCCATCCGCAGTATTTGGAAATGTGAGTGTCACCTTTGTTTACCTTAGGTGCCGGCTTGACCCTTGAGGTACCAAGGACAAGTTTTGCGGCTTACCATTGTGTATGGCACCAGGGGAGGCAGGATAGAGTGAGGACCTGAGCCAGTACTTGATTTCCTCTTCATATGTGATATTCTCTTTTGTTACGGTAGATGTCTCACTCATCATGGTTGGCACAATTATGATGATACAAGGAAATTATTTTTAAGAAAGTAATTTTAGGATGACAGATTACAAGACGTAAATATTTCCTAAATCCATTAAATTTAAAAAAACAGCTGTCTATGCTGTCAAAAGCCTAGTTGAAAGGTGAACATTGGTTAACGACACGCAAGAGAAATGCAAACACCTATTTACGGTAATATTTTTAGTATTTCATTCAAATGTAAGTTGAAGATAAAGAACAGTGATCAATCTCATAACTCCTATAAGCAATACAAAATAGATAGTTGGGCAAACACGGACCCTTGGACACACCAGAGGTGGGATCAGGTGCCTAGTTCTGAATCAATGGATTTAGAAAATATGTCGTCTGCAGTGGATATAGCGTGCTTTTGAGATCATTAAAGACTAAGATTTTCTGTTATGAAAGCTATAATGTATCCAATGATGAACTACCATTGTATGTGCCATTAATATCGATCATTTCGTTTGATTTTTTATCGAAAGATGATATAACCTATAATAGCTCTAAAACTTCATTGTTATTTCGGATTTCAAACATTTCGGTTGAGCATCACTGAAGAGACATTACTTGTCGAAATGCGCATCTGGTGCATCAACATTGGTACCGTATAAGTTTTACATTATGACCCCTGGGTTGAGGCCTTTGCTGATGGACTGTTAGTCACCGAGAGTCTCTACAGCCCAGAAGCTAAGTACTTCGTTACTAGCTTGAAAATACGGATGTATATTTAATTGCTGTTATAAAATTTAGAAATTCATTTCAAAATTAAGGATGATCTTCCTCACACATAGCTCGTATCCTTAGACGAATTTGACTCCATTTTTTTTGGCACACTGTTTTTCCGTATAATAGCTTTAAAACTTCAATGTTATTTCGGATTTCAAATATTTCGGTTGAGCATCATTGAAGAGACATTATTTGTCGAAATGCGCATCTGGTGCATCAAAATTGGTACTGTATAAGTTTTACATTACTGTGTGGTAAGGAGGCTTCTCGGGGTGGGATTTTAAGTCAGTGACTTTCATATACTTTTCTCTATCGACAATATGCAATGTACTTGCTTTATTCTAGTTCCTAATAAACCAGTCATTATTTCTGTCAATGTTGAAACATCTTCCACTTGCGCCAAAACTATTTATCGTACGAACTTTGAAATATTCAAAATATATTTCCACGTGGCCGATACGATCAATTGACACTAAACACATATATATTAAATATTGAATATTCTTAATTTGATCCATCTAATGAACATCTGCACGGTGGCATTGATTTTGACAACCTTCAAAAATGCTTTATTAGTATGTTTCCATAATCCGGGCACCCTTGACGCTACTTTCCAACTTATTATCGTGTCCGTGCCCTTTAGGATCCATGAGGCCCTAGAGGACTCATGAGACCCTGGAAGACGCATGGGGCCCCGGATAACGTATGATGCCGTTCAACAAATGCGTCACTTTTACCTGTCACTGGCAGCAAATAACTTTGTCTCCCTCCAACCTATCCAACCTAGTTCTCTACATTCTCACTGTTTGTCCTAGGTGGTCTTAGGTCTCCTTCCGGGGGCCATATCAAGTCCATCTGCATGGCGGAGTTGTTGGCTCTACATAAAACACCTTATCTTTATTGTAGCTGATGTTGAAATGGATCTGCATGATTCTCTCTAAGTTAGAGATCTCCTCTTGTCGTTGTATCCTCCAAAGACATTTACTGTGGAATGTGTTTAGTCTTTCTTTGTATTTCTATTTGGATCTCCAAAGCTCTGATCAGTAAAGCAAAATGTTACTGCGTAGTAATCAAACTCATAAATCCAACAAAGAATACAGAATCGAAAAACGGGAGACCACAAAAATCATGAAACCCAGAGGTACAGTAGCATCAGGTGTCTAGGAGGAGTAAGAATCCCATCTTGACCGATCATACCTATCATGAATCATCTATCTTGATCAAGCCGTTGTCAAAATCAGCATTTAAACAACGGCCAACAAATGGTATGAAACACGTTGGCCAATATTCAACGTAACAACAGCCTGTATTTGCAATCAAGATCATTGTAATGTAAAACCTCTACGGTACCAATTATGATGGACCAGATGCACATTACGACAAATAATGTCTCTTCAGGGATGCTCAAGCCGAAATTCTGCAAATTCGAAATAATAATAAACTTGTAAGAGCTAAAAGGAAAAATAGAGTGCCAAAAACTGGAGCCAAATGTACATACAAAACTGAAAGCAGTTGTAACAATAACGTTCAATCTGTGACAGTGGCATTCCTATAGTGAACTATCAAGTATGCATACGTTTAAAATCACGCCCCTACGTAAGTCAATATCTTCTATACAGATACAGATAGTTTATTGCCAAATAATGGAACCCTAAGAGGCATAGATATTATAAACATTGCAATTAAGTACAATATGTTTGAACAACAACTACATGTACCAAGGAACGATGCATAGGGAACATACTGTTATATAGATATAACTATTGTTATTGTATCTATATCCAGTTGCATACACCATTCAATCATAAAAATGTAAATCATAAAAAAGTAAACAGATTATCTCATACAGATTTACTTATCTCTATCTATATCTTTACCGGTCGCGGTAGCTCATGATAGAGCGTTCGCTTCGTAATGGGAAAGTCGTGACTTTGAGTCCCGGTAGTGGCATGGTCGCGTCAAACCTAAAACGTTAAAATAAGTAGTGATTGCTCCTTCGCCAAACGCTCGGAATTTAGAAGTGAGAATCATGGGTATTTCGGATACCTTAAAATTGGAGGTCTTGTGTCGCGGCACGCGTTGGCACGATAAGGAACCCTCATTGCTACGGCCCTGAGCACTAAGCATATGTCTACATTTCTGGTACTTCATCTATGTACAGCTGGTGACGTCTCAATATGAGTGAAAAAATCTCAACGGGACGTAAAATCAATCGATCTATCCATATATGTATTTGTGCGTGTAGAAACCATCTTATCTCTACTACAAATCATGTATCTAAAATATTGATCTCACTATAATGAGTTTTTCACCCTCTTTGAGCATACTGAAAAAAGGAGACATATGGTGATACGTCCTACGGTTTCAGACAAAGCAACACAGATACATTTATTCCGACGAAAGAAGTCTTACAAGAAACATGTGCGTAAAGGGACACATCGGGCTATTTTTCTGTTTTATGTTGTTGGCTATCATAGGTAAGTAATACTACTGTATATTGTAAAAGGAATATCTTGGATATTTTAATTTCTAGAGGAAGATCTCTCCATGTACATGTATACTGTAAAGAGAAATTGATAATATATCCACAAGTGCGAATTTCTTGTAACATTGCTTTTGTCTTTCCAAATATAATTATCTTTAAAAAAGTACACGTTTGTCAGGAAGTTCCTATGAATTGGAAAGTGGAAAGCGGAACAAGGTGTCATTTTCTGATTTCCTGCTTGATTTATTGAAAAAAGAAAGAGTAAGAAGATCAACCAATGAAAGAGAACGTAAGTAAAACATTACACAAATAACTGTAAGTAAAACTGTACACAAATAAACGTAAGTAAAACTGTACTCAAAGAAGCGTAAGTAAAACTGTACACAGATAAGCGTAAGTAAAACTGTACACAAATAAGCGTAAGTAAAACATTACACAAATAACTGTAAGTAAAACTGTACACAAAGAAGCGTAAGTAAAACTGTACACAAATAAGCGTAAGTAAAACATTACACAAATAACTGTAAGTAAAACTGTACACAAAGAAGCGTAAGTAAAACTGTACACAAATAAGCGTAAGTAAAACTGTACACAGATAAACATAAAGAGAGCGTAAGTAAAACTGTACACAGATAAACAGAAAGAGCATAAGTAAAACTGTACACAAATAAGCGTAAGTAAAACTGTACACAAATAAGCGTAAGTAAAACTGTACACAAATAAGCGTAGGTAAAACTGTACACAAACATAAAGAGAGCGTAAGTAAAACTGTACGCAAACAAATAGAAAAATAAAACCGTGAAAGGCAGCAAAATTTAGGCCTATGCTGGGTGCTTATAGCCTTTGAGCAGGGAGAGATCTTTACATGGGACCTCGATTTTTGCGGTCTCATACGAAGGACTGCCATGACGATGAGACCGATGAAGCAGGTGATCTTTCCTTAAAACAAAATGTAATAACAAGCGTAACACTGAATCCATCGCTTAGAGAGATATATTGAACAAAAGTAACGTATTTACATTGTAGGAACGCCCTAGCTACATGGATATTACTGCATAAAGCATACCTAAGTGTGATTTATTTAGCTCTAAGTATTTTGTCCTAGTCCTACTTATGACCCATTTAGAACGTTTTATGTTATGAGCCGCAGGTACCTAAAAGAAGTAAGTACCCCTTGTTGTAGATGCTTTTTAGACTTGCTCCTCCGGTTTCATTTTTGTCCAAATATACAAAAAATTAGATTGATTTTGTTAATGTAAATAAGTTAAAATGTTATTTATTTACCCTGCCATTTTTTCATTTACATAAAAAGAGTGCTAATTTGACATTCTATTGATTAGCTGGATCACTATTCATTATCTTCACTTTTACACTGTATATTATGCTGTGGTATGTTAGTCTAGTCAACACTTTACTAAGATTTTTATGAATCTTCTTTTAATCCAGGTGCCTGTGAATCCTTCGATGATTGTGATGGATTTTCTATTTCGGACGTTCAGCCGGCGTGTTCTTTTTCAAACTGTGGACCAGACAAGAAATGTACTTGCGTTATGCGTTAATATTTGTAAAAGAGAATTAAAATGATGTTAAAATAGAACGCGCTTTGTTCTCACTTTGTATCAAGTAAGACTTTAGCCTGATTTTGATTAATCAATTTTGAAAGCGATTTCATCAAGAGATAAATTCGAACTTGAATCATATTATATCACGAAATAATGGAACCTCCAATACCAACTGAAATGAGGATGAATTATACAAAATGGTACCAATTCCATCGACTGAAAATGACGCTTACTTTTTAAAAAGCAAAATTTACATATCATTTTATTTGAAAACGAGTGTACATGTACATGTATGTAAGGTGAAGATAACGAACAGTGATCAATCTCATAACTCCTACAAGCAATACAAAATAGATAGTTGGGCAAACACGGACCCCTGGACACATCAGGGGTGGGATCAGATGCCTAGGAGGAGTATTATGTACAATATTTTGATATATAGTATATTTGGTGTTTTGTTTACGTATGATACAGGTTTTTTTTATTTCATACATGTGGTGTATAAAACATTAGCTTTATCGCACGACCGTTTGATAAAGCACTTCCGGTCCGAACTACTTTTGACACTGTCCCCGCTTGGATGACCTATTTTCAGTGTTGATGCATATCGATGCATGAAATAAAGCGTATAATTTGTTATTCGGTATTTATTTAGAATTTCATTTATAGCAAAATTTAAAATGATATTGCCCCCACTGACATATAATGCAAATTACCGGTCATAAAGATGTCAATTCGATTAATAATGACTCACAAATATTACGATTAGAAAATTAAGAGATGTCCACACTATTATCATCAACAAGGAATCAACCGCCTACTTGACAGGCCTAATCGAAAGTACCTCGACATGCTGCGGTACCAAGCATTTACAAGCACAGTCTCTTTTCTTTAGAGCCATATTGAATGTAATAAATCTCAACAGCTTTACTTTTTGACTGCGGATAGCTCCGTTTACCTGATCAGGATATGGGGCTCACGGCGGGTGTGACCGGTCAACAGGGGATGCTTACTCCTCCTAGGCACCTGATCCCACCTCTGGTGTGTCCAGGGGTCCGTGTTTGCCCAACTATCTATTTTGTATTGCTTGTAGGAGTTATGAGATTGATCACTGTTCGTTATCTTCACCTTACTAACTTACTAAAGTGCCTCAGGATTTCCTCTCGACCTCAGATTCAAAGAAACCACGTGCATAAAATCGAAATACACAAACACTTCTACTTTTCATTGTAAACTGTTGAACATTCTAATATAAGGCTGCATTAAAATATTAGGCCTATTTTCAATGATCGTTGTTACACATGTTTATTTCAAAATGACGCCGACATCAAACTTTTACCAGAAGGTCAGGCCTACGTCAAAAATTAAATACTCGGTCGATAGTTGTTATTTTGTTGGAATGGCAAAACCATTATGAATCATAAAGTATATCCCTTCTAAAACAATTTTCATCCATGGTTTCTTTTATAAAAATGTCTTTTGTAATATACATGAATCGATTATAAGCGCACTGTTTTTTTCCCGCGTAAGAAAGCGTAATAAGTACGACGCCTGAGAGACGGCTTCAAAACAAATTCAATCAGCTGTTTCTACCATACTGGGGATCATCTCAAAATTAAGCAAAAAGGAAGACGTATGAGATAAATAGAACATCTATAATTGCGTATTTTGATATTTTGGCTTACTCAACTCGTTGATATGATGTATTTATTCCCTCGGCAAGCCTCGCGAATAAATACACCATATCAACTCGTTGGATAAACCAAATATCAAAACATGCAATATAGATATCCTCTATATTCACACGTGTTACATGTACCTAGATACTATTCTGGAAATTATATCATTAAAGCAGTGTTTGGGAACGGAAATAAGGAACCTGATAGTGACTTACATAACGACAGTCTCAAGAATTTGGTTTTAGCACAATTGGGCTGTAAATATTGGGAGTTGTTCCTGAATAAAGAAATTATTGTATTTTTTGCAGATTTAACTTTAGTTTATGTGATCTATTGCATTTAATAGCCAGAACACTCTTACTAACGTGTTCGGAGCATGTCCTTTAGCGATGTTAAACGTGAGCTACCTGTGGCCCGGTGAAATCACCATGTTTTCAGTTCGATTATCTTCACTTCTCACACGTTAGCATCATTGTTCAATAAAATATCGAAGTATGAAGCAGTGTGGGACACTCTGTAGTGTCTTTTATTTCGATTTCACTGGGATGTATCAAATCGACACATCAAGGAAAATGAGTCATGTTAATATATAAAACGTCGTCGATATGTCTAAACATTGAATTGAAAGCCACAGCAATATATTTTTTGTTCTTCTCATATAGACGCTTTTGAGTAAATTCTGCCTAGAAAGAATGCAAATACTTTAAAAAGGAGTACAATTCATGCCCATGGGAATTCCAATAGATTTGTTCATAAAGACTACGAAGATTTTACCAACGAGGAAATCCGACATCTTTTTTATATCAACTTCTGAGTACTTGTGCGTAAAAAGAACGTTAGGTCAGATAATGATCTCAAAATGGTCAGAATTAGGGAATAGGGATAAATAAAATATTTAACTTTCCATAGAAATTTTCTTGATCATAGATAAAGGGGTTGATATCCTGCATCAACAGTACGTATGGTATAGAGAAATAAATGTAAGAACGGTAATCAAAATTTGATCATGTCTGAGAGCATTGGAGGAATCGGTGCGGTCTTTCTCTCTACCCCCTCTCTCCTGTTCCTGTCTCTTCCTATAGTTTTCCTATGCATACATCATAATGTAGATGCATATTTTGTGGATTATGAATATAATATTGGATAATGTTCTACCAATTCATACACTATTGTTACTACCTACTAAAATACATGTATAACTAATGTGAAAGAAACCTTTCAGATGTACTATGCAACGGATATGTATTCAAGTGGTGTAATCAATTTGGATTCTTAATATACCTAAGAACGTTTAGTAGATTTGCATTCATTTTCATTCATACTTCGATTTGATATGCCCCAGTGAACTCTACATAAAACACCAAATAATCTCGTACATTTGTTGGAAAGGTATTAAATAGAGCTATTCAAGAGTATCATCATGAAAGGTCAAGATAACGAACAGTGATCAATCTCATAACTTCTATAAGCAATACAAAACATATAGTTGGGCAAACACGGACCCTTGGACACATCAGAGGTAGGATCAGGTGCCTAGGAGGAATAAGCATCCAAAATAATTTATATGACCAACGGGATGATTTAGCTTCTTCGTCGTTGACATACATGTATCATATCTGTGTACAAAGGTTGTCCCATAAAATCGTGGACAAGTTATACAGAGTAAAACATAATAATAGCCATGTTCTAAAATTTTTACTATCCTTCAGTACATTATACTTCAATACGCATAACAATCCTCATATATATATATATATATATATATATATATATATATATATATATATATATATATTATATATATATATATAAGTTCAAATAAAACAATTATCAAATTTTATGTTATACGCGGTATCGCCTTAGGGCATACCGGTGATAATGTCAAAGTATTATTTGCGATAAATCTGCTAAGAAAGTTGGATCAGCCCTACAGCAATACAGTACTTTCACTGGTACACGCATCCCGTATGTGCCATGAGACGCGGTGCCAAAGTTTTCACTTTAAAATTACCCAAGTCATAATTATTATATAGCATACTAAAATCTGGTGATAATTTGATAGCTTTCCGTCCTCTGTAGTTGTTTAAAAGTCTGCAGAAGCCTCAATATTAAATCTACACAAAACTGAATCGCTTTCCAGTGCGCCGTAACGTCATTAAACCGTCGTCAATTTCCATCTGTCATGTTTACTATTATTTCATTTCAAATGCTGTCGATGGATGTAAAGCTCGGGGCCAATGAAATAAATGATATCATACTACAAAACTCATGACATGGAATTTGGATAAAAGATATAAGTAGAACTACATTAGTCTGACGATACATTCGCAGAAGTTCCTTTGCTAAAATTGTTTATACCCAATGAATCAGTCTCGTAGCGGGCATCCCGTTTCTTTACATTATTTTATTACTTTATATATATTAGTGCATTGTATCTTAATAGTGGTCATCTCAACTGCTTATAGAAAGTAGGAACTAACTATTTTAACGATTTATGAAGGTGATCGGCGGAGAAATAACGTAATTTTTCGATAACATATTGGTTTTAAATTCATTTGGTCATTGGGTAGAGAATGTACGTGTATGTATATAAGATATATATACGCTAACCACACATCAGAAGCCAGCTATTAATATCATCTGGGAGACAGACGTTAACACTATCTTATCCCAGTTCTAATCATTGTCAGTTAGAATTCAGAAGATACGTTGTTCTATTTATAGAGTTTTGTATTTGTCCGAAGCATACACAAGACGTGCTGTTGTCCCTGGTTCTCGATTGGAATGTCCAGCATCAGGGACCATATAGAATTCAGCTTCGGGCCATTTCTACAAATCACATTTGATTCAAATGATAGTCCTTACCTTGCTACATAATCTAAATTTATCGATTCTTTAGTATCAAAATACATCTTTGCTAGTCATGTACTATACTGTATTTTCCATATTAAACTAATATATAAATTCAATCCCATGTGTAGCTACAGCACGTATATTGCATTTGACTGTGTACTAGAAATTTCTTAGCCTTTATCGAATTTAAGCGTCCGTAGAACCAAGTGTTTTATTGGTATTTTCATTCATTTCTGCACTGAAACATATCGTAGACAAATGAAATTACAACAGTAAGTTTATTGTTGTTGTCAGTTTGCATGGTATCATCAACAGAAAAATCGCCACGAGAAGTAAATATGACAACAAATAATAGGGTTGAATGCAGGTGATGTGGCATATCCATATGCTTACCTTGTGTAGTAACCAAGCGGTTTCGGGTGGGCAAACTACATCATAACGGCCCTGAACTATGGTGCATGGAATGTGACGAATTTTGTCCACTTCATTAAGTACCTGTCCATCCGATTCAAAGAAACCTCCATGCGCAGCATAATGACTGAAATATCATATTCTTTGTGCGCATGAATATTTGGATATGAGGAACTCTGTTCAAGGACCAGTTATCATAATAGAGATTGTCGCATGTAGTGCATTAGATAATAGATAACCATTTAATGAGGCGGGTACGTGATGTCTGACATTATGAGCTTTGAGAACCCAAAAACTCCGCAAGAAATTGGTGCTATTTTGTTTTGTTGTGTGTACATGAAAGGTGACGATAACGAACAGTGATCAATTTCATAACTCCTACAAGCAATACAGAATACTGGGCAAACACAGAGCCCTGGATATACCAGAGATGGGATCAGGTGCCTAGGAGGAGTAAGCATCCCCTGTCGACCGGTCACACCCGCTGTGAGCCCGGTATAACGAATAATACCTTAGATACACAACTTTGTTAGTGACATTGAAATATTTGTAATGGTTACATGGGAATAAGTTTTTTTTCCAGTTACATAACAATAGACAGTGTGAATTTAACTAGACTTACATAATTTGAACGGGACTTGTTGTTTCTCATGTGTTTGTCAAGAGAAGCGGTCATTGTTAGCAGCATTTAATCATAAAATGATAGTGCTATACATACGGTATCACTAACCATTCAAGTCTTGCGAAGCCCAAAGTCCAATCATCGTTATTTGTTCTGTTCAACATCTCCTCATCTATTAATAGCCTTGATATAACCATTTCCCAAGTACTCCAAGCCTTGGCCGCCTGCAGACGACTCTCCTTATTATCGCTTGTCAAATGTCGATAATATGCATTTATCATCTCTCCTCTTTCTGCCTAATAATTTTGAAGCAATTATTTAAAAACTTTGTTCATCCAAAATATACATACGTCATTCATCAATTAATTTACCCTGATAATTACATGTTCCAAACTACAAAGATTTTTGAATCCTTAGTAGCGGGATTGCTCTTATGACTGACATTATTGTTCCTCATGAGGCTATGTTAAAGTATACTGGACATCACATAATATTATGCAACCAGCCTTTGAAAACATATCAGTAGGCCTATATATTTATGAACTCGGCTTATGAATATACATCTAGTCTGCCATCAAAATAATCGGCAAAATAAAATTACCTGAAACAGAAATCTTACAAAAATGAAAAAGGAAGCCAATGAGATGGCAGATGGGTGAAAAAACGTGTTATCACCATTAACTGTGGCTTCCTCTGGCAACTTCTTTGTACATGTTAACAACATTGTACTGGTCGGGTAAAAGTAGATATTTGGCACAGTGTAAATATTTTTTTGTAGAACAATACAAACAGCCACAGAAATCGTATCATTTGCAATAATATATGTTTGTAATTGAAATATTCCCCCATGCATTCTCAGAATATATGTCCTGTTTATCATGAAAGATGAAGATAACGAACAGTGATCATTCTCACAACTCATAAAAGCAATACAAAATAGAGAGTTGGGGAAACACGGACCCCTGGATATACAGGAGGTGGGCTGAGATGCCTAGGGGGAGTAAGCATCCCCTGTTGACCGGTCACACCCGCCGTGAGCCCTACATCTTGATCAGGTAAACGGATGTAAACGGAGTTATCCGTAATTAAAATCAGTGTGCCAAGAATGGTCTAACAATCAGCAAGAAGCACGTCAGAGAGCATTTGACCCAATGCTAGGTTGTATTGGCAAACTAGATCGTTCTAACGACCATAGAATTTGCGAAATGCTGATTTTAAAGGAGACTGTTGGAACCCCTGCACCATCAACATGTTTGTCAGTAGCCCTCTTCGAGGGTCTAACATTTAGCATTTACAAACTGAAAATGCACAAAACTGTCAATTTTGAATAAATTGGGGGGGGGGGGGGCTGTTTTGCTTTTCTACCGTTCTAAGTATTTGGGTAGTTCGTCAGGTCAGCGAATGGTTGCTTATATTTGTAAATTACATATATATCACTATAGAGATCATAGTATTTTGGAAATGCTGATTTTACACGATGCTGTTAACACCCCCTTACTATCAACTTATTTGTCAGTTGTCTACCCCGATTTCAAAATTGATCATAAACAATATGGAACGTTGTTGATGGATGTTTAATTGTTATTTTGCCGTGGACGTCCATATTCAATACAATATCCAAATACGACGCAAATATAAAGACTCTGTGGTACGTTCTTTATTTTGAGTTCAATGGGATATATCTAATCAGCATATCAATGAAAACGAGCACTGCTGGTAGATGTAACGTCGTCGATTATCGTGATGTTGAGTTCAACGATAAATCAAGATATCTTTCTTCTTATTCAGAATTTTGTATAAATTATCCCTAGTAAGAATACAAAAACAGGTCATCTAATAAAAGAACGCAGTTTGTGCCCATGGTAATTTCAAGAGATTGTTGGAAGACCTGATCATTAAGGATTACGTAAACATTATCGATAAGGAAGTCCAACATCTTTTTGATATTAGCTTCAGAGTATTTGTATGTAGAATCAAAGTGATGTTTAACAAAGCAATATGACTGAGCAAATGATGGATAGTTCTGTGTTTCATTTTTACTGAAGAATTAGCTGTCTATGATGCCGAAAAGTGTGAGGAATGTCAGTGTAAAGCCTTGACATGGTATACGTTTTGGAAAAAGTTTCAAATTCACTAAAGTTCCTTAGGGGATTTTAGAGAATCCACATGTGAGTTACACCACACCATATATGTGGAGACACAATTTATCTGAAGATTCTCCTTCAAAACAGTTAATGTATATGTTTGGGGGGGGGGGGGGGGTAAAGGGACTTGGTAGAAAATAAAGTGGATCACGCAATGTATTTCTGTGTAGTTTTGGAATCCATTGTAAGTATAGGATAATTCATATCCATTCGATACATTGACTGGGATATCGAATGTATTTAATACTAACACATACTTTTTAAGAATTTCGTCTTTGGAAAGGAAAGAGCACAATTGGATTACCAAATGTGGATTTAAAGG
Source organism: Ostrea edulis (assembly GCF_947568905.1). NCBI lineage: Eukaryota > Metazoa > Mollusca > Bivalvia > Ostreida > Ostreidae > Ostrea > Ostrea edulis. Next base: position 13,424,315 of record NC_079173.1, on the reverse strand, counting down.
CAAGTTGGATTAAAACACACGTGTATTAATAAGACTAATAAAGACCATGTTGTCACAACCTTTGCCAGCTGGAACCAATACATATTCCTCATGTAACTTATCTAATTATTTCATCACATCTGCTTTCCTATACACAAAAGGATATATTGTGAATACTTTTAATGTGTCTAATACGAGAATGTAATATTCCTCCTATACTTTTTTATCAATTCTGACAAGGTGTCATGTTGTTCTTCTTTGTGAAAAGTGAAAAGTATATTTAGTCACTCGTTTGACATAATTTCTACAGCATCCATAATTCATAATAAGGTAATCTACAGGTTGAACTCTTGAAATTGCTTTAAGGATGCTAAGGGATAGGGTTTCAAAATTCGACTTTAGAAAAGAGGAATTGATAAAAGTGTCTATGCATTTGTTTTCCAATCTCGACAATTCAAATGATGTTTATTTCATCATATTCGTGATTCTTTGAAATAAATAGTTTAAACAAAATTTCCACATAATTTCAAATTTAACCCCATATATATTTTTATTCAGTATTTTAGATATTACCTAACTAATTGTAAAAGTTAAAGAATAAGTTTGATTAGCAGAAATTTTATTATCAGAAAATCCATGCCTGGTAGTATCTGTGAAACACAATTGTTAGGGCAAATTTGCTCAATTACAGGGGTAAATCATTTAATTTACTTTTTTTAATTCATGGTGAATCTTGAATTGTGTGAGACGAAGTTATAAAAATATATTGAGCAAACAATGGTTCTGCTGTCAAAAAAATAAACTAAAGGACTTCGTACTATTTTTCAATTTTGGAATTTGTGACTTTGGAGGCTACAAAAAGTGGATATCAATCTCATAATCCAACAAAACAAACTTGATCATTTTTATTTGTTGTATACAAAATGTACTATGTTTCAGGATAAATTCGAAATATTAACATAAATAAAAGTAGGAAAAATCCAATGGTTGTTTCTCTGTGAGAATTAATCAATAGCCAACTCAATGTTTCAAAATACAGGTCATTTGCTTTTTTAAAAAAAACATTAAACTACCATTCAAAATTGTAAATATCTCTAAATCAAATTTTGTATATGACCAGTCGTGATATTTATGATTCTATTTAAATCTTTCCAAGTGAGCTATAAGAGCATGGAATGGAAATTGATTTAAAACATGTCCACCATGCATACAAAGTACTGTACATATCTTTACGTTTAAATGCAAAGTGACCTTTTCCAATTATTTGACAGAAAAGTCGTTGCAGTGCATATATTTTCAGCACCTAGTAATTAAATATTCGCTCTTTCAAATAACCCCAACATTAAAAACCTCTGGTATTACGAAGTAAATTCAAATAATTTATATCTTCAACCTCTTTAGATATGTAAATTATAAAACTAACCTAATTTTTGGATAAATTATATGAATTTGTTTTTGATGAGCTCAGCACGAAAGTCTAAATCAAGCAAGGATTTTCCTACATTATATGAGACGCTATATCAATCAGCAAGAAAATGGGTTGTGAAAATAATTGGTGGGGATAAAGGAGAATTGCTGACAATGCAATAAACCAATGCTTTGACAAACCTAAGGATATGTGGACAAGTTTAAAGAAATATACAGGTGCATCAGTACCCTACAATGTACTTAGCAGTCGTAAAATTTCAAATACCTTCAATAACTTCTGTGTTATAAGTAATGAATTTCTTACAAATTGATATAATTCACTACCGAAAATCGAACAGCAAATGCTCACTTAAAATTTTAATGTTTCTATAGGGGTTTTTTATTAGAAAAAAAGAAGTTTAAAGCCAAAGTTACATGATTCGATAAATATTCTGTAAAATTCCTGAAAGCGATCCTGTTATAGCTGATAGTTTCTGTTTTATAATGAACTTTTCTGTATAAGACGGCGAGGTTGTGAATGAATGACAAAAAAATAAACTAGAACTACCACGCTTTTCAAAGCTGATGATGTCAACAACTAGAGACAATTTGCTATTTACCTGTCATTAGCATAATTATGGAAATGCATGTTTTTAACACTTTTACGAGTACCTCAATCCCAAGAAGCTTTTAATAGAATATCAATCAGGTTTTAGACCAAAACATTCATGAGATACTGCCTTATATATCAATGTCGAATGGATAGAAAACATTGATAAAATGAAACTTAAATGTGTGGGATTTCTTTGTGGTATGAACAAAGCATTTGACATAGTCAATCATTGTGTATTGATGCACACTTTTTATCCTTTAGGTATAGGTGAGGAGACTAATTTCAATTGGTTTTATTTTTATCTGCACGAAAGCTTACATTGTGTCAGATTGAAAGGTTTTCTCAAAGGAACAAGATGTTGCCATCGGAGTCCCTCTGTGCTCTATTTTGGGTCCTCTGCTTTTTATTATATACGTAAATGTCTTTAACGTTCACAGTCAATATCTATTCAGCTGATACTATGCAAGATATTTCTGGTAAATATTGAGATGTGATAGAAAGAAGGTTACTTGAAGATCTTTAAAATTCTGAGATGAATGTAAAATAAATAGTAAACTGACAACAAATTTAAAGGAAAACAATTGGATTTGATAGGAAAGTCACATAAATTATCGAAATGTCTTGTTATTTGAGCAGCAACGTTATGGAGCTCATTACCAAATTTTATTTTAAAGTGCAAAACTTTGATACCTTAAATTAGCCTATATCCATATAATAGATATATTTATTTATTATTATTGATATAATGATACAAAAGTACTGGTGATCTTACAAATGATAGTATAAGTATTCAATTTTTCAAGATTGTTTATCTGTTGATGACAAAATGCACGTCTACGTACAATTCTTGTTTCTGCAAATATATAGCGCATTGATTGATTGATGTTTTCCGCCACACTCAACAATTTTTCAGTTATATGGTGGCGCCCAGTTTTTGTATGTTGGTGGAAGAGAGAACCCAGATACAATGTACCTGGGAAGAGACCACCGACCTTCCGAAAGTAAACTGGGAAACTTTCTCACTTACCGACGCGAGCAGGATTCGAACCCGCGCCGACAGAGGTGAGAGGCCGTGTGATGTTGAGCCCGATTCTTTAACCACTCGGTCACGGAGGCCCTCTGTAGCACATTGAACATAATTTATATTATTACTAATCTACATACGAATCTCTGAAAGATAGGTCAATGCTAGTACAATATTAGATGCTTACCAATGCACTTGATGTTTGAAATGTGGAACAAAGTAAGTACTAAAAGGACGTTTCCAGAGAGTAAACAATAGCGGACGATAAAATTATTCATTATTGAAATGACACGAGATTGCCCGTAGATATTATCAAACGCAATGTTTTATGATACAAGATTTCAACAGCTGTTCAACAAAAAACATTTCACATTTCGACGACTTAAATTTTTTTTCTTACAATTTGGAGGTCAACATTGGCCATGACCATAGCTCTTTCCCTAGGTTACATACACTGCAAAATAAATACGAAAATTCCCATCTCCCAATATCGCCAATTCAACTGATTGAATTATTATTCATGGTCAAAGCTTACACTTTGTTATTTTCAGAGTCAAACAATTTCCATGCGTGTAAAGTGTAGTCCAGAATTCAGAAATAAAAAAAAACTTCAGCCCATATTTAGCTTTTGTGGCATTCGATGTATTCTTATTTTCATCCATGTTCTTTAAAACAGCCTACCTTAGGAATGGGTTTAATGAAATCCTCCCATTTGTCAGGGAATATGATACTAGCTCCGTCCTGGTAGATCCAATTACGCTCACATCTGTAATATTGGTACATGATAAGCTTGTAATTAATTTAGTCAAGGAGGTTCATAAACTATCGTAAAGATCTGAAGTTTGAGACACTGGTAGTTTAACACATATTGCAGACACACTTGTAAAGAACAAACTTTAATCCACAATACAAGTACACGAACGTCTTCTAAAATGTTCCCCCGGGGTCTTCAAAAAGGAAACCTTATGGGCTACAACGCTTACCCGAATAACCTTCGCCCTGCTGTACTTATGGGAACTATTTTTAAAAGTCTGTTTACCATCTTTATTCCCATGAAGTAACAAAAACCCATACTAGGACCCAACCATAGCCCCATGGGTCATGATTTAACCGAACTTGAAACCACACAACATAGGAATATTGCTATCATAAGGCTCCTGTTCCGGAGAAAGATTTTAAAGATTTTCCCCACATTCATATGTAAAACTTGTACGGTACCAATTTTGATGCACCAGATGTGCATTTCGACAAATAATGTCTCTTCAGTGATACTCAACCTAAATGTTTGAAATTCGAAATAACTATGAAGTTTTAGAGCCAAAAACAGCGTGCCAAAAAAGTGGAGCCAAATTCGTCCAAGGATAAGAGCTATGCATGAGGGAGATAATCCTTAATTTTGAAATGAATTTCTAAATTTTATAACAGCAATTAAATATACATCCGTATTTTCAAGCTAGTAACGAAGTACTAAGCTACTGGGCTGTAGAGACCCTCGCGGACTAGCAGTCCACCAGCAGAGATCTCTTATAAAATGATTCTGATTCTAGCCCCATTATAATCCTAATGTGCATACTTTAGAAACATAACACAACCAGTTCGCTCACACAACTTGTGAATGTTTGTTTATCTATATTATATAGAGTGATCCTGCTATCCTTAAAGATAATTTAATGTTTCCTATATATATTCTCAGGTATATCATTGAATCTCTATTTCTGCTCCACGCGCAATGATTTGATCAAATATTAATGTGCATTACACTGAAATTCCAGTATTCTAATGAAACAAGAGGTCCATGGGCCACAAATCTCACCTGAGTCACCTTGGCTCATATTTAAATATTTTTCGTATATACATGTATTCGCAAGTAAAACTTTGATCCCTATTGTGGCCCCAACCTACTCCCCGAGGCCATGACTTTTTCAAAATTGAATCTGGACTATGTCAGGAAACTTTCATGTAAATTTCAACTTTCCTGGCCCGGTAATTTTTGAAAAAGAAAATTTTCAAAGAGTTTCCCTATACATTAATATGTAAAAGTTTGATCCCCTTTTGTGGCCCCATCCTATCCTCAGGGGCCATGATTTTAACAAAGTTAAATTTGCACTATGTTAGGAAGCTTTCATATAAATTTCCACTTTCTTGGCTCAGTAGTTTTTTAGAAGAAGATTTTTAAAGATTTTCCTTATATATCTCTATGTATAAATTTGATTCCCCCCCCCCTTGTTTCCCCATCCTGCCTCCGGGGGCCATGGTTTTTACAAACATGAATCTGCACTATGTTAGGAAGCTTTCATGTAAATGTCCACTCTCCTGGCCCAGTAGTTTGTGAGAAAAAGATTTTTAAAGATTTTCCCTATATATTTCTATGCAAAACTTTGATCCCCCTTGTGGTCCCATCCTACTCCCGGGGGCCATGATTTAAAAAAAAAAACTTGAATCTGCACTATGTCAGGAAGCTATCGTATAAATCTCAGCTTTTCTGTCCCAGTGGTTCTTGATCTAATTCCCAACTATAAACCAATGAATACTGTCTGATGTGTTTCATGCCAATTGTGAGGTCGTCATTACATACATGAAACACATCAGAAAGTATTCATTGGTTTATAGTTGGGAATTAGATCACTAAATCGAATATATAATTTGTGAATTCTGATTTTCAACACGAAAGGCGACGATAACGAGTAGTAATCAATCTCATAAATCCTATAAGTTGATATTTCTATGAGAAGTAAACATATGCTAATCATAGCCGAAGATTCTTGAGAAGAATTTTCAAACATTTTATAGATCTATTCCCTGTTGTTGGTTTACCCTACATTGTACCCATCATGACAACCATCTAAACAAACTGAAACCTGCACTACCCAATCATAATTGCATATTAACCATAGCCCTGTTATTTATGAGAATATTTCCATTATATCTCCCATGTAAAGCTTTGAAAATATAGTCCCGGTGTAGTATTTTAATCAAATTTGAATCTACACTCTCTGAGGATACTTACATACAATGTATTAATATGACTAATTATGACCATGCTAATCATGAAAACATTCAAAAGTTTTTCAAATAAAATCTTATGCTAAACCTTAATTCCCTATTGCGAGTCCACCCTACCCCTGGGGCATTGGTTTCTGCACTACCTGAGGATGTTTGATAACTAATCAAATCCTACATATTCATCAGATGAATAATTTTAAATACACTTTATTATATCTTCCCATGCAAATTGTGGCCCCACCTTACCCCATACTTACAAACTTCCATATTCCTGTACATCAATTCGAGGCCCTGTTCTTCACAAGAAAATACCCAAGGTTTTATCAGAATTCCACGTGTAAGATCTTGATTTCCAATTCATTGGTTTTTGAGAAGAACCACTTTTAAAAAATGCCATCATATCAACAGTGTATCTATTTCTTAGTTACCTCCCTTTTGAAAAGGGTGTTGTCTTTCATTTGAACAATTTTGAATATCATTTACCCAAGCATGCTTTTTAGAAATTTCAGTTGAAACTTGCCCCGTGGTACTGGAGAAGAATTGTGTAAAGATGGACTGACAGACAGACACCTGGACGCCAGACAACAGGTAATTAGAAAAGCTGCCGTAACCTTATAGCCCAGATGAGCTGGGAACTGGACAAGAGGATCATGGGCCACATCACTAACCTTAGTCACATTGGCCCTGCCATTGTACAGCTGTTGTGATCTATAAATGACTTTTCTCATCAATCTTTATTCCCATGAAAGTTTTTGACCCCATATTGTGTCCCCACGGAGACCAAAGCACCATAACATATCTGAAAATGAACTCCCATAACACAGAGAAGCATCAACCCCAATATGACTAACATGGCATTGCTGTTCTGGATAAAACCAAGGTCATAAATCATGAAATGATAGGAAGTATTTGTCTTACGAAAATCTGGAAGTTCCATCTTCCATCTTAAATAGTTCCAGCCTGAAAGTTATAACACCTTTTTGAGCACGTATTCATACTCAAACTAAACTTCCGTGATCTACATCATACTTGTACTCAAACTTTTATAAAAATCATTCTCATAATTATTCAAATGGAGTACATGCTCAAGATTTTTCGAGTATGCTCCGGAGCTTGCTTAGAGTAGTAGTCAAAACTAACATGGTTGAGTTTAAGTATAAGTATGGTAAAAGTTTTATAACCTCCGGGCCAGGAGATATTGATTAGGTCAGACTTTTATTGAAAGTAAGTAAAACTTCAAGGTCACTATCACAAGATCAAACACCAAAGTATATCAAGGTCTTGCAATAAACAATTTATATACACTGTACAAAATATAAAAGTTTTACCTTAAATAGCTTAAATTATATTGATTAGGTCAGGTTTTTAAAAAACCACTGGTCATAGTAAAAATAACAAGAGGCCCATGGACCTCATCGCTCACATGAGTCACCTTGACCCAAAGACTTTTCATCTATATTTGCATGTAAAACATTAGTCCCTATTGTGGCCCAAACCTATCCCTGGAGGGCAAGATTTTTACAAACTTGAATTTGCACTATGTCAGGAAGCTTTCATGTAAATGTTAGCTCTCCTGGTCCATTGGTTCTTAAGAAGATTTTTAAAGATTTTCCATATATAGTTCTATGTAAAACTTTGATCCCCTATCGTGGCCCAAACCTACCCCCGGGGGCCATGATTTGAATAAAATTGAATCTGCACTATGTCAGGAAGCTTTCATGTAAATGTTAGCTCTCCTGGTTCATTGGTTCTTAAGAAGATTTTTACTTGATCCTACCCTAATTTTCCATTTTTGTGATTATCTCCCCTTGGAAGGAGACATGACCCTTCATTTGAACAAACTTGCAAGCCCTTTAGCCAAGGATACTTTCTGTTAAGTTTAGTTGAAATTAACCCAATGGTTCTGGAGAAGAAGATGGAAATGTGAAAAGATTACAACGACGACACCGACGACAGACAACGGACAAATTTTGATCAGAAAAGGTCTTGTCATAACAAATCTATATACAAAATATAAAAGATCTGCCTTAAATAGTTCAGGAGAAATTAAACGGGTCAGAGATATATAAAGTAAGCCTAACTTCAAGATCACAAGGCCAACCCTCACGAAATGATAAAGTCTTGCCATAAAGAACCAATAGATGTATACAAAATATGAAAGCCCTATCTTACATAGTTAAGGAGATATTGGATAGGTTAGGGTCTTTTTTAAAAGTAGATCAAATTACAAGGTCAAAAGATCAAACACAACTCTTTACAATAGCCTACCATAAAGAATGCATATTCAAAATAGATCTGGATATATTTGATAGGTCATATTTTCTCAAAACTAGGTCAAACTCCATGTTCAAGGTCACAAAGTTCAAGGTCAGAATATGAGATAATTATCTAGCCATAAGAAATATATAAACAGAATATGAAAGATCTACCTTAAATAGTTCAGGATATATTGTATAAGTCAAATTTTTATCAACCGTAGAAAAATGCTATGAATCTGCATACATATGATGTTTCTATATTGTCCGCAGTTATACCGTTAGACATCTATTTCAATTTTATAATTAGCCATACAAAGAGCAGACACTAGAAACTAATTCAAATATTGTAAATTAATCTATTTGGTTGATATATCTTTCGATTCTTTGAAGAAGTTTAGATTTAATTTAAGCCACACATTTGTATGAAAATATAATTTCGCGGCCAATTGATCAAAACACTTCATATATAGCAAATATTTTTTTCATATCACTAAACTCGTAGAAATAAGTGAGGGAGTCAATAATTGAATGTGTAAGAAAACGTTCGGCAATCATCTCGTTCCTTTTTCCATGTATAAAACACAATGACGGTTATACGAATCGCTCACTGTAGGTATGCTATCAAACAATATTCCCTTGTTTATTTTGCAGAATTTTTCTTGGATCTTGGGGATTATATTATATATACCGAAAGGAGTTAATTGATGCATGATTGGATAGTTGAATAAATGCCGTCAGTTGGATGTATATTTAATTGCTGTTATAAAATTTAGAAATTCATTTCAAAATTAAGGATTATCTCCCTCATGCATAGCTCTTATCCTTGGACGAATTTGGCTCCACTTTTTTGGCACGCTGGTTTTGGCTATATTTAGCTCTAAAACTTCATAGTTATTTCGGATTTCAAACATTTCGATTTAGCATCACTGAAGAGACATTATTTGTCGAAATGCGCATCTGGTGCATCAAAATTGGTACCGTATAAGTTTTACATTACAGCTTGTATTGCTATACACCTAACCAGCTGAAATTGAAATTTAGAAAGAAAAAAGTTTGGAAAGGACTACAATTTGTGGCTGAAGGGCTTTTATCTTTTAAAAAAGCGATGAATCTGCATGAATATAATATTTCTATTATACATGTATTATACATGTATCTAATATATTGTCTATATTTATACCGTTAGATCTGTATTTCAACTCTAAAATTTGCGATATAAAGAGCAGAGCCTTGAAACTAATTCAAATATTGTGAATTCATTTATTAGGTTGACATATCTTTCAATAAAAACGCTGATTCTTTAATAAAGTTTAAAGTTAATATAAGCCACACATTTGTATGAAAATACACTTTCGCGGCCAATCAATCAAAACGTTTCCTTTATAGCATGCAACTTTTTTTATATCACTAATTCGTGGAAATAATTGAAGGAGTCAACAGCCTCACATGGTACAGTGCATATACACTTACTAAATGCCATCATTTTAATTGCAGATATTGTGCATCTGATTTGAATTTACATCTGGTGCATCAAAATTGGTACCGTATAAGTTTTACATTGAATAAAATTAATATATATATATATATATATATATATATATATATATATATATATAATTGAATTTGGAACAAAATGATTTGTAAGGGTTTTCTGGATTTTAATAATAGCTGTTATGTATTCAGTCAATGTTCATTTGTGACATTAGCGTGTTGATTCTGACAGGACAATATAATCTTTGACATCAAATCATCATTAAAGTGCAGTGAAACTTTCACACGCATTTCATGTCCATACGAACTTTGTAATACATACTTGATAATATGTTGGCCATGTAAAAATTTGATCCCTTATTGTGGCTCTACCCTACCCGGGGGAGGGGGTATGATCTTAACAAACGTACATTATGTCAGTTAGCTGCCCTGTGAATTTGAACTTTTCTGACCCAGTGGTTCTTGCGAAGAGTTTTAAAGATTCCCCCTATATATTTACATGTAAAAGACAGATTCCCTATTCCCACGCTATTCTCGGGGCAATGATTTTCACTTGAATGTGCACTGTGTCAGGAAGGTGCCCTGCAAATTTTAACTTTTCCGGCCCAGTGGTTCTTGAGAAGATTTTTAATGAGTTGTCCTAGGAATTCGCATGTAAATCTTTGATCCCCTATTGTGGACTCATCCTACCCCATGTACCATGATTTTGATTTTGAACTTGAATCTGTACTATATCAGAAAGCTGCAATGTGAATTTAAACTTTTCTGGCCCAGTGGTTCTTGATAAGAACATTTTAAAAGATTTCCGCTATATCTTCGCATGTAAAACTTTGATCCCCTATCATGACTCCACCCTACCCTCGAGGGTCATGGTTTTAACAAACTCCAATATGTACCATGTCAGAAAGTTTTATGCGAATTTCATTTTTTTTTCTGGCGCAGTGGTTCTTGAAAAGATTGTCTAGTGACCCCACCCTATTTTGGCATTTTCATTATTATCTCGACATTAAAGGGGATATGGTTTTTCATTTCAACAATCTTCAATCACCTCCACCCAAGGGTGATGTGTACAGAGTTTAATTGAAATTGAACTTTACAGACAGACGGACGAACGGACAGACAGGCAGACGATAAACAAAAGGCGATCAGAATTCCTCACTCAAGTGTTCAAGTACGCTAAAAAATAAGAATTAAACCCCCATGATAACCTTGCATGGGGTTCAATGGAATTGACTTCAGCAAACGTTAATCTACACTGCATGCCGAATCTTGCAAATCAAATTGAAATATCTTATCATTGTGTTCGTGGTTCCATGAATAAACTTACCTTTATATCAAACGTAATTATTTGTTTAGTGATCTGACCCAATTTACCAACTGTCTCTCATCTAATTGGTACACTGATTTTGACTATGGATTACTCCATTTACCTGATCAAGACATAGTGCTCACGGTGGGTTTGACCGGTCGACAGGGTATGCTTACTCTTCCTGGGCACCTGATCCCACTTCTGGTATATCCATGGGTCCGTACTTCCCCAACTCTTTATTTTGTATTCCTTGTAGGAGTTTTGAGATTGATCACTGTTCTTTATCTTGGCCTTTCATCCATACATTGATTCGCAAACTTAACTCCCCTATTATGCTCCAAAGAATGCATCCATACCTTCGTATATTTTACTATCGTCCCGAAATGTGTGATGGGTGGGGATGGGAAGGGTAGTGGTGTAAACAAATTAGAATCAAACCTATATGAGAACTCCTGCAATTTTAAAGAATGTCCACCTACATGTGCATATTTACATATATATGTATATATTTCGAAGTAAAATTTCTAATCAGCTTGGTGGTCCCGCCCTGGTTCATGAGATCAGGATTTCAAGCAAATTCGAATCTTTATTATTCATGTAAAAGACAGTTTAACGGTAATGACTTTTCTTGTGATTTATTAGATTCTTTACTCTCAACCAAGTCTCATTACTCCGTAACTGACACACCGGAAAGTAGCATAGCCCGTAATTTGATCAAACTTAGAATACTTGTGTTAAATGTGAATGAAATTAGCGAATTAGTTTTCAAAAACAGAAGTCGAATAGGTGCAAAGACAACAGTAAAAACAACGACAGACAAATTGGGACGTGAAAATGATACCCAATGCTTGCAAATATGCATACACTATTATATTATATAAGTAATATATTTCATAAGATTTCAACTTCTCACCAGTCAATTCGAAATTATCTATTCGAGAAAAAACTCATTTCAATACCTTCTTATGGCGTATATTCCCCTTAAAACAAGAGCCTTAACTCTGTCGGGGTGTGTCTCTGCATAGGCCAGAGAGAGTGTGGATCCCCAGCTTCCTCCAAACACGACCCACCTATCAATATTAAAGTGTACTCTGATCTTCTCCATGTCTGCAACCAGATCCCAGGTTGTGTTGTCCTGTATATGACAGTACAATGCTTAACTTAGTACTACTTTAATGAGGATGTAAGCAAGACGTGTCTAGGTATTTAATTTGTGTTCATTATGTCAACATACATCTCTGCTGGTGGACAGTCTGTTCCCGAGGATACTTGTCGCTCGATATATGTTCCTTCATGAATTTCACCTTACATTGTATATAATCAAAACATTAAAAGAAAGAAATACCGTCTAAGTGGTATTTTAACGAGACACTTTTAAAGCGATATGTCCATAAATTATGGGTATATATTCAGAGAGAGTTTATATTAGCGACTTTATCTTTCCAAGAAAGATAACTATTACCTCCGATATGGAATAAATAATAGCGATACTAAATTTCAGCGATCTCAGCACTGTCGCTAATAATCCCAAAATTACCACCTCGCTATAAGTTCTACTTATACGGTGGCACTAAGCCTGTGAAGTCTGGAATTTACATGAGATCTGTCTTTACGTTTGTAGTATCAACAAGGTGTGATACTAGTATTTCACTAGCACTTCTGAATATCCATCAAAATCCTGATAATAAAATGCATCACTGGGGCACATGATGCATCCGTCTAAAACTACACGTACATGATGCGTATCTGTGTTTATAATTTTGAAGTCACAAGGTGTGACGTTGTGAACTGCAATTCCAAAATGAGGTCAAAGTGACCTACTCTAAGGTCGCGACACACCTTTCCCCAAAATGTATCGAATGACAAAGTTGTTGGTTGTAGGCCTAACAATCTGTAAGATATGATCCGGAGAAGTTCCAAGTACCTGCCAGAAGTAGGTCAAAATAATGAAAGATGAGGATAACAAACTGTGATCAATCTCAAAACTCCTTTAAGCAATACAGAACAGATAGTTGCACAAACATGGACCCCTGAACACACCAGAGGTGGGATGAGGTGTTTAGGAGGAGTAAGCATGCCTTATATCTTGGTCAGGTGAATAGAGTTATCCGTAGTCAAAATCAATGTGCCAAGAACGGCCTAACAATCCGTATGAAACACGTCAAACAGAATTTGCCCTGATGTTAAGTTGTATTGGCAAACTAGATCGTGATAACGACCATATCATTTGCGAAATGCTGACTTCAATCGAGACTGCTGAAATCCATTTACCATTAACGTGGTTCTCAGTAGCTTGCCCCGATTTAAAAACTGACTATACACAGAACAGGCTCTTGCGTATCAGTTGAGAGATATAAACAGTATATACAGGTGATAATGGAATATTACTACATAAATATGGGAAGCTCATGATAGAGAAGCTAAATTCATCCCGTTTGTCATAAAGTTGAGTTGTTGGTTTGCCGTTAGTATCTACTTTCAATAAAGATTTATCGATGTGTCAGATCGTTGGTCTCGGGAGGGTGGTGTTTTTCATTGAAGTAATATAATGATAATATAATGATATAAATATAATCATAAATCTTTATAATATGATAAATATTGGCCAAGCCAAACGTATAACATATATTACCTCTCAACTGATTCGATACGCAAGAGCTGCAAGGCAGGCTACTCACTAATAAGTTGATAGTGCAGGGGTTTCAAGATTCGCGTTTAAGTCGGCATTTCACAAATTATATGGTTGTTATAGCGATCTTGTTTGTCAATACAACCTACCATTGGGTTATATGATATCTGACGTGTTTCAGATCGATTGTTAGAGCGTTCTTCGCAGACTGATTTTCACTACGGTTAACTCCGTTTACCTTATCAAGAAATAGCGTGCACGGCGAGTGTGATTGGTCGACAGGAGCTGCTTACCACTCCTAGGTACCTGCTCCAACTTCTGGTGTGTCCTGGGGTCTGTGTTTCGCCGTCCTTTCTTTATAACGATCATAAATGTCCCACCAAGCCGAAAATATTAACAGCCCTGAATGAGAAACTTCAAACGTACTGTGCCACAAAATATGCCAGAATTGGTGTAAATCAAATGAGGATTTTAAACAAATCTGACGACCTTTTAGTAAATTTGAAATCGAAACACTTTTCGCAATTCAACGTATGCATTTTCAACACTGTACACGACCAATCCTAGCAATAAATTAAAGACTAGACTTTTTAACATCATAAGCAGTTGTTTCTTCAACAGAAATGGAAAAATATTCATATCTAGTGATCAGTCATTCAAAAATTACTTTGTTAAACACCACTTTGATTCCACGGACAAATACTCTAAAGTTGAATTTAAAAATGTGCTCGAGTTCCTCATTGACAATATCTTTGTAGCCTTTGGTGATCAGATCTTTTAACAGTCGGTTTGAATTCCCATGGGTAGGATTTGGGCTCCTTTGTTGGCTGACCTGTTTTATATTCTTATGAGGCAGTTTGTTCAAAAGCTTCTACGTGATTAGAAAAAATCTCTTCCTGTGGCCTTCATCCCGACATTTAGTTAGATCCACGACGTATTCTCTATTTACACTAATCATTTTAATTCATAATTAATATGTCAATTCAATATATCCCAGTGAACTTGAAATAAAACGCACCTCAATACTTGCTTCGTAATTAGATATTTTTAACGGCAAACTAAAAACTCTACTTATTACAAACGATATGATTTGAGCGTATGCAAGGTGAAGATAACGAACAGTGATCAATCTCATAACTCCTATAAGCAATACAAAATAGATAGTTGGGCAAACACGGACCCCTGGACACATCGGAGGTGGGATCAGAGGCCTAGGAGGAGTAAGCATCCAGCGTCAACTTCCCATTAGAAGGCCTTACAATTGGTATGAAACTCGTCAAGCAGCACTTGACCCAAAGACAGGGTGTAATGTCAAACTAGATCGTTATAATGACCATAGAATTTGCGAAAGGCTGACTTTAAATTCCTGTCGAAACTCCTGTAACATCAACGTGTTTGTCAGTAGCTTGCCTTGATTTAAAAACTGATCATATGCAAAACAAGGTCTTGCGTAGCGAATCAGTTGCGAGATATACATGTAAATACCATATGCAGGTGATTATGGAATATTGCTATATAAATATGGGAAGTTGACGATAGAGAAGCTGAAATCATTCCATTTGTCGAAAAGTTGAGGTGTTAGAAAATATCAAAAACTGTAAGAGTAATCTATCTCAGCTCGATATACAAGCATTGTTATGTTCGAGGACGGCAGATATATACGACAAGGGGTGCTAATGAATGCTTTGAATAGTTATGACGTGCTAATACAACTATCGGTATTACATTTCTTAAATGTCATGAGCATCATATAGTATTTGAATACCTGCCTCGAGTTCTGCAGCTGGGGTGCTTTTTCCGCTTCCTCTCTGGTCAAACAAGATAATTCGGTATACCTCTGGATCAAAAAATCTTCTGTCTCGTGGAGTTGTTCCCCCTCCTGGACCCCCATGTCTAGTTACAAAGGATGTACGTTTCATTAGATTAAAGCCAGATGCTGCAAATTAATTCTTTTACCATACGCACAAAATTCAACTCAAGAATGAATTTGATTTTTATCTCTATATTTTTGGAACTCTTCTTGAAAATAAGGATAGTGTATTTTGGTACCAGAATTGCACATGTCGAAGAAATCGGTGAATAGTAGTAGTTAGAAGCGACAAAGACAAAGCCGGAAAAAGGGTTTGTCTTGTGTCTTGAATGGAATATTGTTACTGTTGCTTCCAATAATGACGTTTGTCTCGGGAAAAGAACACATTGGTATGCTTTCGGAATAAGGATGTGCACATTAAAAGGCAGATAACTTTTTAAGAAGATGTATATATGATATAGGGATTTAAAATTCAGGTACACTGTATATCTATCAGACTTACACATATAGTACTGGTTTTCCAGATCTGTTTCCGCATTGCTCTATGTAAATATGGTGTATCTCAGAAACTTTTAAATGCTCCGTGGTGTATGGTTCTATATCAGGATACAACTCACGTTCAGGCTTATCAACAGACATTATTCTAGAATCCGAGAATGTAGAAAGACATCATATGTATTCAAAGATTGAAACTTTATATTTCTATTCAATATTGATTACTATATTTATAAGGAACAACTGACGTACTTTAGCGTAATAATATCAACATGACGTCACAAGGCTGTCATAACGATCATATTTACATCGCGTTTTTTCACTAGACAATATTGACGTCACAATACTAATTACGTTAAAAAAAAAGCAGGTACGGATTTACCATGACTATTACATTTTTTTAAACTTTACATGTAAACTATTAAAACTCCTGAACTGTAAAATCATCACTACAAACAGAACCGAATAAACAATCACAATTTTTTTTATGAAAGGTAAAGATAACAAACAGTTATCAATCTCATAACTCATATAAGCAATACAAAATAGAAAGTTTGGCAAACACGGACCCCTGGACATACCAGAGGTGAGACCAGGTACCTAGGGGGAGTAAGCACCCCCTGTCGACCGGTCACACCCGCTATGTGAAAATGCAGACCTCACACTGTCAATACATGTTCAAGATAATTGTCATGACTTTCACATCTTGATCGTAACAGATACGTAGACAAAAATTTGGTCACTTATACTGAGACCCCACTAGCTTTAGGGGGATGCATTCTAAATATAACCTAAATGTAATAATGTAGATGTTATAATCTAAATGTAGTAATCGAGATGTAACCATCTAAATGTCATGTGGATGCAAAATATAGATGTAATATCATGGACATAATGATTATATATGACGCATGATTATTCGGTCTGTCTATATTACGTCATTTCTCTGATATATGACGCATGATTATTCGGTCTGTCTATATTACGTCATTTCTCTGATATATGACGCATGATTATTCGGTCTGTCTGTATTACGTCATTTCTCTGATGTGGGTCGACTATGCTTTTAGTCTACTCTGATCATATGACTCGATAAAAAAAAAAGTTACTATATCAGCACGTTTGACGCTGGCATCTTACAATTGATGTAAACCACAGGCAATTATATCGTTTGGTTTCAAATTTACCATTATAAAATTTTATACCATTTGGTTTATTGTTTTTGCATCGGCGAACTCGGGTACCTTATATCTAGAGTTATATACCTTACCTGTTTAATAGTAAATTCTAACCCAGGCGATATAATTGTCTGTGGTGTAAACAAATCATAGTGAACCGAAAAAATATTTCAGAATTCTAATGCAAGGGAGGCATTGGTTTGTCGTGACTGTGAGCATTCTCAAACAAGGGGGAAATAAACCTCTGAGCGAAATGAATGATCGCCATTATATGACACTCCGAGGAATATGAACCTTTGCCTCACCATAGAGGCATTTTGTAGACAACCGTCGCTCAGAAAATTGCCTCATTCTTAAAGTCTTTCTAAGGAATAATTACAAATGTGACTAATCAAGAAATCCTGGCCTCTATCGTATGACAAACGAGGTTCTTTGTTCCAAAAAAGGAATGTAAATGGAAACATTCAATTGATTGATGGATTGTTTTACGCCCCGTCGAAAAATTTTCACTCATATCGAGACGTCACGAGTTGTAGATGAATTACCACAAAATTAGACCTGTGCTTAACGTTCAGGCCGTAGCAGTGTCAGAGGGTTCTTTATCGTGCCAACACCTGCCGCGACACGAGAATTTAAGGTCATATTCGATAGAGTTGTTATTCTCAATTCTAAAATGCCGGGCGTTTGGTGAAGCAACAAACACTTCCTATGTTAAGGTCTTAGGTTTGACACGACAATATCCTAAGTGTATAAAAAGTCGAGAATAGTAGCATTTGTGGTAATATCCTAACGGCACGAACGGGGCTCGAACTCACAACATCCCGGTTACGAAGCAAACGGTTCTATAGCCTTATGTAATAACATATGATGTCTGATGACCATGATTTGTTACACAAACGGAAGCATTAACAGTTCTCATAGGCATGTATACACACCTAAGTGCTAAACCATCGGCGTAGGCTAGAGCGCACAAGTTGAGAGAGTTTTACTTTAAAATACTTCATAGAAAATGGTACTGTTCTCGGTTACTGGAACTTTTATAAACTTAGGATATTGTCCTTTTGATTTTATTGATTATAGGATTAAACATTATTTTTGAAGAATTTATCGATGTGTAAACTCCGGACATTTTACTCACAAACTGTTTAAGTTTGTGAGGAAAATGTCCGGAGTTTAAAAAGAATGTTTGATTCTTATAATTCCAATTCATTCACTTTATTGACCATTGCAAAAATTTGAATAGTTTCCCCGCACTATATTTTTTGTTTTCAGGCGTGTTTGAAAACATCGCGATTTCGGATTTGTTAATGTGTAAACTCTTGTTCAGCTTTATTTTTGTCCAATCAAAACAATTAATTGTTATAAATAACATTGGAATTATTAGTAATATAAACTACGGCGGAGACGAACTTTTCTATTATCTATTTCCAACAAAATCAAGGCACAGACACATATTCAAGTGGCCTCGTCGACCTTGACCAAATTACTTAGTTTTAGGTTATGCCACAATATCTGATAATTCGCAATACAAATATAAACTGGTAATGTCTCTCTATTATTTAGGTATGATCCGATGAACTATTGCGGCAGTACTTACCGTCCGTTCGTTTAACGGTCGATACAGTACTCCGCCGAAATCGAGAAAAGTCAATTCGCATAATGAATATCGCGAATTCAGCGTACCCCTCATGAAATATTCACACTTTAATTTACATACTAGCATACATTTAATTAAATTTTTGTTTACTAATAGATGTACATAAAAGAAATAGAATTAATAGGTAAATAATTGATATAGATCATACATGTACATGTAGTTCCACCTTTTTCCGCAGAAGTGTTTTAGAAGCATTCTTCAAATAAAATTTGAAAGTGGCATACTTAAAAGAAAGCGTGGACATTCGCACATGAGCACTACCCGGCCGTCATTGGTGGATACGTCTTCATACACACAGCTTATGAAATGTAATGTAGGCCAGGCTAACTTCTGACGTTGTTCTAATCGGGCTAAGCATCGTCCTAGATCTAGACCTTTTAAATGAGACGATCCTCGGGCGGCAATTTAATATGTACTTAAGAGGAGCTTAAATTAATTACAAGGAAAACAATATAATGAGCAAAATGATTCAACTTACCTTTCCTCAAGAATGTTGTCTTTGCAATTTTTAGTCTCTGCAAATAGACAGGGCAATGTATTTGTAATCTAAATTCAAAAACCATATCAGTGTCAGTTCCGGATAGAAAATATCATAAATACTAACAAACTTAAAAGAACACATTAATAGATAATAGTGTCAGATCAAAAGTAGCAAATCGATGATATCCATTTCTTTACTTGCGCAAATTGAAGGTACATGTATGACATGGAATAGACTAACATCTGGAGGATCTATAAATTGTGGGGCCTGTCACAGACGTACTCTCAAATCCGAGTTTGTTAACAAGCAACAACCAACAAGTTATATGGAACACATAATAGCTGATGTACCATTTTTTAAATATCGAAACTGGTAAAGGTATATTGAATGTGCAAAATTGAAAAGGTGGGGGGGGGGGTATATAACGTAATATATGCTTTGAATGTATGCACATAATATCTAGACACTCACGCTATCCACACTTCAGGTGCCTGTGGTAATTAAAGGCATTGACAATGGAGTTGTATTGTAAGTGCACATAACAATTACAACATTATTCATCGCCATGCTTCATCGTTGGTATTGTGCTTCTAAAATCATTATAGAATGGGATTCTATGTTATGAAAGCTATAATGTATTCATTGATAAAATACCATTGTACGTGCCATTAGTATCGATCATTTCGTTTGAATTGTTATTGAAAGATGATAGGAGTATTGCAACAGTATTCCAATCGGCCACAACGCTCACCTGAATCACCTTGGCCCTCCTATTTTTCAGAGGAATATTTTGATAATATTTCCCCTCTTTTATAACATGACACAGTTTAACCCCAACCTTGCTGCACGGAATTGTAACTGGTCTGAACAAACCAGACAATATGGAATACATCGACTAACATGTCCTCTGTTCTGGAAATGATTTTCTTATTAAAGCAATCCTCCTGTATCCAAGGTGTGGGGCTCACGGCGGATGTCGCCGGTCGACGGGAGATATTTGCTCTCAATGGGAGCCTGGTCCCACCTCTGCTGTATCCGGGGACCCGTGTTTGCCCAACTCTCTCTTTTGTATTGCTTTTTGGGAGTTGTGAGATTGATCATTATTCGTTATCTTCACTTTTCATTCGTGTAATAGGGAATTTGATCCCTAATTTTAACCCCATCTGAACCCCAGGGTCCATGGAAAACCTTGAATTCAGAACATTGCATAGGTATTGATATGAATTAGAGTGGCCCTGCTACATGTACTAGTGCATTTTTCCTCTTCAAATTTCTTGTGTATTTTGTATATACTATCTAACCCAAACCATAGTCAAATACGAACATGCGCTACATTGGAATGCTGTGGTCCTTGGTAAGAATCATTTGAAAGATCGCATCTAATCCAATGTAAACCTTTTATACTTTACTTAAGCCCCATTCTACTTCGGATCATATTTACCAGAAACCTTTCCAGTAACACCACCTTTATTTTTGGACTAAATTAACGAATATTTACTTGAACATTTGAAATGGAAAAAAAAAAACTCAAAATAATTGAAATTCTTCAAAAACATTTTTTATTGGCGCATTTCATGTATCAATGACTATAGTGCCTGATCTGTGTCATTTTACAATTTGTCGTCTTTTCTTTATAATTCGAGGCGAAAATACGAAAAGACGACTTTCCCCCCCACAATTGCGAAAAGACAGCAGAACGAAAAGACGATAAAACAGACGAAAAGGCGACGAAGAAAATCTGAAATTTGCGGTCTAATTTGTCATATTTTCACTTCGAGACGTCTTATACTGTATAATCAAAACAGAAATACTGATAGAATGAAAGACACAAAGAGCATGGTATATATACAACACATTCAAATCTGTCATTGTGATTTAAGGTCTTTATCATTCGATATTTTTACGAATTGCATGAATACGATCCAGTTGTAAAAATCGCGGGAATGAATCTTGATCAATATTAGTAATACGTCTATTTTAACATCTGATGATTGCGACAGAAATGAGAGTAAAACGTGATTATAAGAAAACACAGGAGAGTATGCACTACAACGCTTCGGTAATTATAAGAAAACACAGGAGAGTATTCACTACAACGCTTCAGTGATTATAAGAAAACACAGGAGAGTATTCACTACAACGCTTCAGTGATCATCAGAAAACACAGGAGAGTATGCACTACAACGCTTCAGTGATCATCAGAAAACACAGGAGAGTATGCACTACAACGCTTCAGTGATCATCAGAAAACACAGGAGAGTATGCACTACAACGCTTCAGTGATCATCAGAAAACACAGGAGAGTATTCACTACAACGCTTCAGTGATCATCAGAAAACACAGGAGAGTATTCACTACAACGCTTCAGTGATCATCAGAAAACACAGGAGAGTATATACTACAACGCTTCAGTGATCATCAGAAAACACAGGAGAGTATTCACTACAACGCTTCAGTGATCATAAGAAAACACAGGAGAGTATTCACTACAACGCTTCAGTGATCATCAGAAAACACAGGAGAGTATGCACTACAACGCTTCAGGCCAGTATACTTTTCACGAAGCAGTAAATCGCTTTATGAAGCATGTCAGGGTGAGGCATTGGAATACTTAACTTCACGTATTTTAAAAATATGAATTTGAAGAGTATATCAAATAGAAACAGGGGATGCTTACTCCTCCTAGGCACCTGATCCCACCTCTGGTGTGTCCAGGGGTCCGTGTTTGCCCAACTATCTATTTTGTATTGCTTGTAGGAGTTATGAGATTGATCACTGTTCGTTATCTTCACCTTGCATTGATCAAGAATATTTTCTGAAGTATTCTAGAAAATATCTGTAGATGTTAGGGGGCATGGGGATAATTTTTTCACTAAGAAGGGGATCATAGAATTATTGACATTTTCTTGTAAGACTAGATTTCTACAATCGAAAAACGATTCTCCCTCCCCCAGTACCTAAACAAATGCCTGATTTTTCACGTAGAAATTGCCTCTCCTGTTTTTATTCCTCGTTACACTTTATTATTAATAGTTTGAATCATTAGAATATATATTCTATTGCATAAATGTATATTAAAGAAAATATAGTGTGAGTGAGCTTGTCTGATAAAGAAATGGGATTTTGGAACATTGGGATTTAATATTTATTGGACATTGTAAAGATATAAATGTTTACACTAGCTTTGTATTGACATATAGCACAACGTTCACAATAACTATAGAGTGAAATTCACAATTTTTTCTTTTGAAACGAATTAACTCTGAAAAAACATGTTGCCTGAACAATCCAGAACAAGATATGAAGTAAACACAATATAATTCGGTTGATTGTTTTTCAATTCTTGATTGAATAGTTCTTTCATTGGTTTTATAGAAAATCCTGATGGATGTACTGACACTTCATTGCACAGAACCAGTTGTATATTGATGATCCAGCGTCCCATCGATAAACCCACTCAAAGTCAAACAATAGACTATGACTGACATCGATTAAATATAATTCTTTACAACTGAGATTGATTCGACAACATTCGTGTTCATGAGAAGAGACAGAGGTTTCGAAAAAATGGGACTACTTTTCTTTCTCTGTTTTGTTTTCGTACGGTTCCAAATATTGCTTTGTGTGTCCAATATTGAAGAATACCTGTTTAAGAATTACAGTTCAATGTTAAAACCAAGAAGAATTCAAAGCGAGGCAGTGATTGTGAGCATACATATGACAATAAACTCTGTCCATGAGGTGGATGAACAGTTTCAGTATATCTCCTTTTACGCTTGGTTTAATATTCAATGGTACGACGATTTCTTGACTTGGAATGAGACCGAACACACCGGGATCAAGACCATTGCTGTACCATACCAGAAAGCCTGGATACCTGATTTGTCCATGTGGTATTCCGAAGAACACGTCCACGATCTTGGCCCTCACTCGTTTGTTTCGGTGGCATCAGATGGCCACCTTGTGTGGTTTCCAGGAGGAAAATATATAGTCGTGTGTGACGTCAAGATGAAAAAATTTCCATTTGATGAACAGAAATGTATCATAACAATTTCGGCTTGGCAAAGTAATGACAGCATTCAGAAACTTGTTCCGAGAAAAAGATTAGATAATGACGCAGAATTTATTGCTGAGAATGGAGAATGGGAGTTTACGAATTTCACGTTTCATTCTTTTTATCAGAAAGAGCTTGATATGACGATATTAAAATACACACTCTGTTTAAAAAGACGATACCTTCATTTCGTGCTCAGTACTCTGGTACCCATTATCATACTATCTGTTTTGAATTCTTTGACCTTTTTTATCCCTTTGGAATCAGGAGAACGGATTCAATATTCTCTCACACTTTTCCTAGCTTTTACCGTGTTTTTAACTTTGTTCGAACAAATGATGCCGCAGAACTCCACAGATGTACCCTATATATCCGTGTATGTCGGATTTCAATTAATTCTCTGTGTTATTTCAACGGTGGTCTCTGTTGTATGTACGTCGAAAAAGTATTCGTCGGAGATGAAGGAAGCTAAATATTGCAATAATACGGGTTACTGCAAACAAGAGTGTCGATCACAAACTATTTGCACAGAGATTAGCAAAGGCAAACCTATGGACAAAGACACCGAACCCGAGAACAAGCTTAACAACAGCTGCAACAACAACACCCATGAACACAACATCCACAACATTTGTGCCGTAAACAGCTTTGAGCATAGAACGAACCGTATAATGACCTTATTTAACAGCTTCTCGTTGATTCTTTCAACTGTTATATTGTTTATTCTCTACTGGATTTGAATATAGGTGAAAGTTAAGCAGCTTATATAACCCACAAACGTACCTACCTGTCAGTGGCTCTCACCAAACACAATGACAAGTTATAATCATAAATTAATTATCTACGATTGCTTCTTCATCAGGTAGGACAATTTGCGAAAGACATCCTTTCGAAGCTAAAATATTGTAACCCTGTACGATGGGATGAATTACTTTAGCACTATAATTCCGTACGATGAGATGACTGGATTTACTTTATTGCATTGTGCCGCTGTATGATATAATGACAGGGTTTACTTTAATACATTATAATTCTTTATGATGAGATGAATTACGTTGTAACCCTGTACGATAAGATAAATTATGTTATAATACTGTACGATAAAATAAATTATGTTGTAATACTGTACAATAAGATAAATAATATTGTAATACTGTATGATAAGATAAAATACGTTGTAATGCTGTACGATTAGATAAATTATGTTCTATAAATACTATACGATAAGATAAATTACGTTGTAATTCTGTACGATAAGATAAATTATGTTGTAATTCTGTACAATAAGATAAATTATGTTGTAATTCTCTACGATAAGATAAATCATGTTCTATAAATACTGTATGATAAGATAAATCATGTTTTATAAATACTGTATGATAAGATAAATTATTTTTTAATTCTGTACGATAAGATAAATTATGTTGTAATACTGTACAATAAGATAAATAATGTTGTAATACTGTATGATAAGATAAAATATGTTGTAATGCTGTACGATTAGATAAAGTATGTTCTATAAATACTATACGATAAGATAAATTACGTTGTAATTCTGTACGATAAGATAAATCATGTTCTATAAATACTGTATAAGATAAGTCATGTTCTATAAATACTGTACGATAAGATAAATTATGTTCTATAAATACTGTATGATAAGATAAATTATGTTCTATAAATCCTGTATGATAAGATAAATTATGTTGTAATTCTGTACGATAAGATAAATCATGTTCTATAAATAATGTATGATAAGATAAATCATGTTCTATAAATACTGTATGATAAGATAAATCATGTTCTATAAATACTGTATGATAAGATAAATCATGTTATATAAATACTGTATGATAAGATAAATCATGTTCTATGAATACTGTATAAGATAAATTATGTTGTAATTTTGTACGATAAGATAAATCATGTTCTATAAATAATGTATGATAAGATAAATCATGTTCTATAAATACTGTATGATAAGATAAATTATGTTGTAATACTGTACGATAAAATAATTTATATTGTAATTCTGTATGATAAGATAAATCATGTTCTATAAATACTGTATGATAAGATAAATTATGTTCTATAAATCCTGTATGATAAAATAAATTATGTTCTATAAATACTGTATGATAAGATAAATTATGTTCTATAAATACTGTATGTTAAGATAAATTATGTACTATAAATACTGTATGATCAGATAAATTATGTTCTATAAATACTGGATGATAAGATAAATTATGTTATAATTCTGTACGATAAGATCAGTTATGTTGTAATCCTGTACGATAAAATGAATTACATTGTAACCCTGAATTGAGTTTTACTAAACTTCTTATCTTACACAAAAGGATATGTTAAGTTTAAGGATATGTTAATTTTTAACTTAAGGTACGACGCTTCTGTTTTACTAACGTGGTCTTAATTTTCCAATCTGACGCTGCGCAAACGCATTTGTTACTTTCGCTTTCAATATTTCATAGTTCATGTATATTCCATATGGACGTTCAGTAGCTAATGAGGTTCTCATTGGAGAATTAACAATATAAAGCAAATAAAGTTCAAAATAAATGATTACTAGAATGTACAAAAATGTATTTTGATCTCCATTCATATACATCATTCTCCAAAGTATTTGTTGCTTTTAGTAGCCGAATCTGGGTTTGTGTGTTTTGGTTGTTTGTTTTTTTTTTGGTTTTTTTTTTTTTTTGGTTTTTTTTTTTTTTTTTTTTTTATTGCATACGAAATACCGATCGTTTTCATATATTCTTTAAATACATTTCAAAGTATTGTATATGACCACACACACTGTACAATACACTGGAATTGTCCTCTTAATTTTTACAAACATCTGCAAATTTTCCGTCTTACCATTTTTCAGCCATATTGAATTTTTCGGTGCATTTACCAACGCATGTTCTGTAAAGGGGGTAGAAAGTGTACACCAGAAAGTGTACAACAGAAAGTGTACACCTTTACTCTTAATTACGGAAAGATTTACACTTTGTGGTCGGTGTAGACAAAACAAGCGCGCCTTAGTATTTCAAAAGTGGAAATACACGTGCATTGACAATAGGAAAAGATATGTTCTACCAATTCGGGGGGGGGATCCAATATACCCCTACCTCTATAATGCAGACTGATATAATTATTCATTTTCTTTCAAGCTCGGGAGATGGTCGGTCTGACTCACGCCTACCCCCTGTTGAATTGGTATAGCGTAACATTGCACAATGGGATATATAGGAGGAAATAGTTAAATTCTCTGTTTAATAATAAAGTGGCGATATCCTGAAATTTTATAAATGTATAATAATAACTGTGTAGCGTTGGTGTACTTTTCAAAGAACAAAGTAGAACAACACCTTATTGTGAAGATAACGAACAGTGATCAATCTCATAACTCCTATAAAGGTGAAGATAACGAACAGTGATCAATCTCATAACTCCTATAAAGGTGAAGATAAAGAACAGTGATCAATCTCATAACTCCTACAAGCAATACAAAATAGATAGTTGGGCAAACACGGACCCCTGGACACACCAGAGGTGGGATCAGGTGCCTAGGAGGAGTATATCTAATACAATGTTAAATATCACAGCATTCGCGTATAATAAATAATTTCCTCTGTATTACGTTCCCTCTCCTCATTTTTGTAAGGATACACTGAGACTCATTCAAAAGCCTAGCATTAATTTAGCTGATTATGATAATTTGATATCATGCCTTTGGTAACAGATTTTGTTAGTATGTAAACAAGCATGGCTGATTTTTGGTGTTTTAAAAGTTGAAGCTTTGTTCAAAAGAGAAAATATCGCCTAAGCTTCAAATCATACATGGGACCGGAAGGATGATCGTCCATTAACTACATGGGTTCACCTTACCGTTCAATCTCACTATCATAAGAAGTTTCGAAATTAGGCCTGGTGGAGGGTCACATAATTTATATTTTATACATGTATGTGAAAATTACGCAAAATTAACATCGTCACGTTCTTTAAAAAGTCGATCGATCGATTGATCGATCGAATGAGAGAGAGAGAGAGAAATTCTACGTATTTTTCTAGATATTTGAATAGCAAATTGGGATCGGGTGTTTTCAACTTGTTTCTCATCAATAGCCACACCAAGCATATCAAGCATATGTACAAGGGGTTGAATTTGAATATCCCAAGAGAGTGTTTGCTAATTTGATTTTAGATGCAGTTTGTAGTTTCTGTTCCACAGAACAGTTTCTTCAATATTAGATTCGCCACTTCATCATTTGGATTATGATGTCAAAGCATAGACCATGACGTCACATATTGCATTATTTGTTGCATGGAGATTGAACTCAATTTTCCCGTGTGACTTTGGTATCGTAAAAAGTATTCTTGGAGGTGAACATTTCTGAAATTTCCACTGTGAACTTTATTTTGTCTGACAACTGATGATTCCATGCTTTCGGAAACTTAAAGCGTTCATTGAGTTCTGCATCAGTCACAGTATGAGAACTTCGCTTCTGTCTCTAAAAGTTCAATGAGGATATAGAGGTTTGTTTTCAGAACATTGAACGACATGAGACCAACCATTTTTATTTAGTTGACAGTCAATAACTAACAAAAATATTAAGTTAAGATAGCCCAGAGGCTGTCGTAGTGTTACGGGGATTTGTTAACGTAACTTAACTTAAGATAGCACATAGCCTGTCGTAGAGTTACAGTGATTTTTTTAACGCAACTTAAGTTAAGAAGTTTAATTATTATAATAGTTATTATTACTTCATTCATTTATCAAGCGCAAAATTACCTATAGTTTCTATGCGCTGATAATAAGACGGGTATTTATCGTAACTTAAGGCTACGACGAAATTTTGAACTTCTGAAGTTTAGTAAAACTCAGTTCTGTGTGATAAAATGAATAACGTTACATAAATACTGTACGACAAGATAAATGGCTCTGTATTATTACTGTACGATAAGATGAATTACGTTGTAATCCTTATGACAAGATTAATTACATTGTATAAATATTGTGCGATAAGATTAATTTCCTTGTATAAATACTGTACTATAAGATGAATTACGTTGTAATTCTGTACGATAAGATAAATTACGTTGGATAAATACTGTACGATAAGATTGATTGATTGATTGAATATTGTTTTACGCCCCTCTCGAAAATATTTCACTCAAATGGAGACGTCACCACTGCCGGTGAAGGGCTGCAAAATTTAGGCCTATGATCGGCGCTAATGGCCATTGAGTAGGGAGGGATCTTCATCGTGCCACACCTGCTGTGACACGGGACCTCGGTTTTTGCGGTCTCATCCGAAGGACCGCCCCATTTAGTCGCCTCTTACGACAAGCAAGAGGTACTGATGACCTATTCTAACCCGGATCCCCACGGGATGAATTACGTTGTAATTGTGTATGATAAGATGAATTACGTTGTATAAATACTGTACGATAAGATTAATTACGTTGTAATTGTGTATGATTAGATTATTATGTTGCATAAATAATGTACGATAAGATAAATTACATTGTAATTGTGTATGATAAGATGATTTAGGTTGTATAAATACTGTACGATAAGATGAATTGCGTTGTAACTGTGTATGATTAGATTAATTACGTTGTATAAATAATGTACGATAAGATGAATTACGTTGTATAAATAATGTACGATAAGATGAATTACGTTGTATAAATAATGTACGATAAGATGAATTACGTTGTAATCCTTATGATATGATGAATTATGATGTTCCCTTGTACGATAAGATGAGTTATGTTGTAATCCTGTACGATACGATCATTGGGTTAATTCATTAGGTTTATGGTATATAAAGAATGTTAGTATCTTTCTTCTGAATATTGATATTTTTTACTTCATCATTAAAGTTCTAGTACCTGTATCATTCGCAGCAATGAGACAACTAATTGATTAGAGGACATTGTCATCGGAAAATCTTACTGCAATTTGTAGTCGGACATGTACATTTGTATCAGGAAAGTTTTACAAACCCCTTGTGTAGGACGTACGAGTATTAAGTGGTATATACTGACTTGTAGTTTATTTTTTGGATTTTTTTTTCAAAACAGAAATTAATCATATTCTATGTGAAATAAACAATTTTCCTCAATAAGCTTCCTCTTAGATCTAGACCTTTTTAATGAGACGATCATCAGGCGGCAATAAGTTAATATCTACTTAGGAGGAGCGAAAATTGATTACAAGGAAAATAACACGAACGCGAATTAACAGAACAAAATGATTCAACTTACCTTTCCTCAAGAATGCTGTATCTGCAATGTGTAGTGTCTTTGCAAATAAACAGGTCAATGTACTGAAATCTAAATTTAGAAACGATATCAGTGTCAGATCCGGATAGAACATATCAGAAGTACTAACAAACTGAAGAAAACACATTACACATTTATATATAATACTGCCAGATCAAAAGTAGCAAATCGACGACGAAGGTATGTCATGGATTAGATTAACATCTGGGAGATCTATAGATTTTGGGATCTGCCACAGACGTCTCAAAGCAGAGTTTGTTAACAAGCAACAACCAACAAGTTATCCTGAATACATGTTAGCTTATGTAAAAAACAATTCATATCGAAACTGGTAAAGGTATACAGAATGTGCAAGATTTGGAAGGGGGGCAAGTGTGTTCTAAAACAATATCTGCTTCGAAATTGGGAATATGTCTGCACAGAACATCTAAACAGCCATTTCAAAATTAAGGATTATCTCCCTCATGCATAGCTCTTATCCTTGGACGAATTTGGCTCCACTTGTTTGGCACGCTGTTTTTGGCTATATTTAGATCTAAAACTTCATAGTTATTTCGGATTTCAAACATTTCGGTTGAGCATCACTGAAGAGACATTATTTGTCGAAATGCGCATCTGGTGCATCAAAATTGGTATCGTATAAGTTTTACACCACGATATCCACACTCCAGGTTCCTGTGGTAATTGAAGGCATTGACAGTGTAGTTGTATTGTAAATGTACATAACAATTACAACATTATTCATCACCATGCTTCATTTTTGATAACGTCCTTCGAAGATCATTAAAGACTAAGATTTTATGTTATGAAAGCTATAATGTATCCAATGATGAACTACCATTGTACGTGCCATTAATATCGATCGTTTCGTTTGATTTTTTCTCGAAAGATGATAGAATTATTGAAACAGTATTCCAATGGGCAACGACGCTCACCTGAATCACCTTGGCCCTCTTATTCTTCAGAGGAAAAGGCGATAAAACAAAACGACAAAATGACTATTAGCGACTGTATCAAGTTAATACCCTTAAATAAACGCGGAGGAATACTGTTAGAATGAAATACACAAAGAGAATGGTATATATACAACACATTCAATTCTTGTAAAATATAGTGCATATACATAAGTAATGCACATAGCATGCTATTCTTCAAAACTAATCAAATGCGGACTATGGCGAGTAAAATGCTGCTATATTCGATAATCTTGTGATATGTGTTCAATATCTTCTGTACGTTTGTGGGGATCCGGGTTAGAATAGGTCCTCAATATCTCTTGTTTGTCGTAAGAGGCGACTAAATAGGGCGGTCCTTCGGATGTGGCACGATAAAGATCCCTCCCTGCCTAAAGACCGTAAGTGCCGAGCATAGGCCTAAATTTTGCAGCCCTTTACCAGCAATGGTGACGTCTCCATAATTATGAGTGAAAAATTCTCGAGATGGATTGATTGATTGATTGAACATTATTTTACGTCCCTTTCGAGAATATTTCACTCAT
Source organism: Ostrea edulis (assembly GCF_947568905.1). NCBI lineage: Eukaryota > Metazoa > Mollusca > Bivalvia > Ostreida > Ostreidae > Ostrea > Ostrea edulis. The sequence continues at coordinate 13,393,132 of NC_079173.1, read as the reverse complement.
ATGGAGATGTCACCACTGCCGGTGAAGGGCTGCAAAATTTAGGCCTATGCTCGGCGCTTATGGCCAGTGAGCAAGGAGGGATCTTTATCGTGCCACACCTGCTGTGATTCGGGCCCTCAGTTTTTGCGGTCTCATCCGAAGAACCGCCTCATTTAGTCGCCTCTTACGACAAGCAAGGGGGTACTGAGAACCTATTCAAACCCGGATCCCCACGGAAGTTAAACAATATACAATCAATCAATCAATCAATGAATATCTGTTGATGTATCTTCAATTAAGAAATAACATGTATATCATTTTTTAATGTTATTGGGATATGACATGAAGTTGGCCACGTGATCAAATCGTATAACGCCCGAAGGGAGTTATAGTAGATTTGATCACGTGACCAACTTCATGTCATAACCCAATAACACTCAAAAATGACAATTTATTTCTTATATCTATGTTTTCTATTTTGATTTGTGTTCTTACCGAGCTTATATATATAACAGATGACCGAAATAACGATCGTAGAACACAAAATATAGTTCGTTAAAGTTTTATCGAATAACATATTAGGAACAATATCAAAGAGAATATAAGATATAGATATGCAATAGAAAAGGTTAAAACAAGACGAAACAGTTGTAAAATAAAGGTAATTTAGAGCGTAAAGTTAACTGAAATGAAGACAAGAGCGGAGTAAACTACATACGTGATGTGATTTGGTCGCGATCAGGGATGGAGAAACGGGCGTTGGTCTAGCCTACAAAGTTGAAGACGCAATTGTTGAACACAGATTTCGACAGAAATTCAAAGGATCTGAGAGGATTATGGAGGATCTGATGGGTCAAGCGAACGTTAACCTCTTAGTCGGGTTTTTTGGAAAGAAAAACGACATGTTCATCGTTAGGATTCGCGGTTGTAGCCATGCAGGAGACGATCCGAGACAGTAGGATAGTTTACCTGATCAGGATATGGAGCTCACGGCGGGTGTGACCGGTCAACAGGGGATGCTTACTCCTCCTAGGCACCTGATCCCACCTCTGGTGTGTCCAGGGGTCCGTGTTTGTCCAACTATCTATTTTGTATTGCTTGTAGGAGTTATGAGATTGATCACTGTTCGTTATCTTCACCTTGCATTTAGACAAAGTGCAGGTAGGTTGCTTCTTTTATTTACCTTCAGTGTGTGTGAGAGAAAATAAAAACTAACTGACGGAGTTTTTGTTCACTAGAGATATCTCTGTTGTAGGATTTTAATGAAGATTCGCACAGATACCCTGACATGAACATAATTTTTCGAGCCTCGAAACGAGCCTCGCTTATGATCATGCCGAGTCATAGCCGTGATGGCAGTTGCCAGGAAACAACAGGTTAACTTATCATAAAGTCAATAGGCTTATAACTCTGCCTACATTTTTTCGCTTCCAATATCATAGAACTTTATTTTATAAATTCGCCATGTAGGCTAGAAGTTGCAATTTAGGCATAGTTGCAGAGTTATTTAAAACTATTAAAAAATGAAACAACAGAACGGTATGTTTAATGTTTCTGTTTTATAAATTGATGAAATTCTTGTTTACAAAATAAAATCTTTATAAATATCCTGCTGCGTTTCTTCCTGTTATGATGTCACTGCAGTGGCGGATCCGGGGTTTAAGAAATGGGATGTGTGAAAGTCATGTATTAGCTAAAATTCTCAGTCATTTTGGGTGCCAATCTGGACTTTTACTCACACTATTTCTATTATCTAAATTTGTGGAGAAAGGGAGGTGGTCTAAATCAACCATTGCCAGGTGAAAGTACAGGAACTGACTTTTGAAGCGGTGATTGCATTCATACACAATAACAACAGATCACGTGACTAAATTCATGTTACATGAAATTGAACATCGATTTCATTAGCACTTTCATATCAGGAAGTGCATTGGCGAATGTAAATATTAACTTGTGATATGCATTCGATAATCTTGTTAAGCATATGCCGCATCTTGTGATATATGTTCGATAATTTTGTGATGTAAGTGCAATAATTACAAATGTAGGTAAGATAACGTAACAGTGTTCTATCAAAGTAAGAACAATTTTCATTGGTTGGAAATAACGAAATAATCCGTTGATACCGGAGTAATGTATTCTTTAATGCTAATGATATGAAAATGAATGGAGCAGGAAACCCTTTGCCAAAATTGTAAATTTCATGATTCCAGGGTAGTGCTTTTCATGCCAGGGTGGGGCAGAAACTGTCATAAGGATTAAATATCTTTATCATTCGATATTTTACCTATGAAATGAATGCGATGCAGATGTGAAAAATGCGCGGATGAATCTTGATAAATATTCACAATACGTCTATTATAATGGCTGATGATTCCGACAGAAATGAGAGTAAAGCGTGATCATAAGAAAACACAGAAGAGTATGCACTACAACGCTTCAGTGATCATCAGAAAACACAGGAGAGTATGCACTACAACGCTTCAATGATCATCAGAAAACACAGGAGAGTATGCACTACAACGCTTCAGTGATCATCAGAAAACACAGGAGAGTATTCACTACAACGCTTCAGTGATCAACACAGGAGAGTATGCACTACAACGCTTCAGTGATCATCAGAAAACACAGGAGAGTATGCACTACAACGCTTCAGTGATTATAAGAAAACACAGGAGAGTATTCACTACAACGCTTCAGTGATCATCAGAAAACACAGGAGAGTATTCACTACAACGCTTCAGTGATTATAAGAAAACACAGGAGAGTATTCACTACAACGCTTCAGTGATCATCAGAAAACACAGGAGAGTATTCACTACAACGCTTCAGTGATCATAAGAAAACACAGGAGAGTATGCAATACAACGCTTCAGTGATTATCAGAAAACACAGGAGAGTATGCACTACAACGCTTCAGTGATCATCAGAAAACACAGGAGAGTATTCACTACAACGCTTCAGTGATCATCAGAAAACACAAGAGAGTATGCACTACAACGCTTCAGTGATCATCAAAAACACAAGAGAGTATGCACTACAACGCTTCAGTGATCATCAGAAAACACAGGAGAGTATACACTACAACGCTTCAGTGATCATCAGAAAACACAGGAGAGTATGCACTACAACGCTTCAGTGATCATCAGAAAACACAGGAGAGTATGCACTACAACGCTTAGGTCGGAACACTTTTCACGAAGCAGTAAATCATTTTATGAAGCATGCTAGGGTGAAGCATTGGAATACATACCTTCACGTATTTTTAAAATATCACTTTGAATAGTGTATCAAATAGAAACATTCATCAAGAATCTTTTTTAAAATAGTTTAGAAAATGTCAGGTGATGTAAGGGGGCATGTGGATCATTTTTGGATTAGAAGGGAATCATAGAATTATTAACATTTTGTTGTAAAACATTTTTTCTAGAATCGAAAAACGATTGTCCCGCCCCCGGTACTTAAACAAATGACTGTCTTTTTTCCACGTAGAAATTGTTTCTCCTGTTTTTCATTCCTCGTTACTCTTTATCATTAATAGTTTGAATCATTAGAATATATATTGTATAAATGTATAAGAAAATTAAAGGTGAGTGAGCTTATCTGATAAAGAGATGGGGATTATGGAACATTAGGATTAAGTATTTATTGGACATCGTAAATATATAAATGTTTTCAATTGGTTTGTATTTTCATGTATTACAACGTTCACAATAACTATGGAATGAACGTAACAATTCATTCTTTTGAAACGAATCAATTCAGAAAATAAATGTTGCCTGAACAATTTAGAACAATATACGAAGTAAACACAATATAATCTGTTTGATTGCTTTTTAACTCTTGATTGAATAGTTCTTTTATTGGTTTTCGTCGCTGGAAAATCATGATAGGTTTGGTGTCATTCACATCATTTCACAGTACCAGTTACATATTGATGATTCAGCGTCGTGTCGGTACACCTAAGCAAAGTTAAAGAATAGACTTTAACAGACATCGATTAAATACAATTTTTAATACAATTCTTTACAAATGAGATTGATTTGACAACGTTGGTGTTCATGAGAAGAGACAGAGGTTTCGAAAAATGGTACTACTTTTCATTCTCTGTTTTGTTTTCGTACGGTTCCAAATATTGCTTTGTGTGTGGGATTATTGGATTTACTTTAGTGCATTGTATGATAATATGAGAGGGTTTACTTTATTACGTTGTAATTCTGCAGGATAAGATGGGATACGTTGTAATCCTGAACGATAAGATTAATTACATTGTATAAATATTGTACAATAAGATTAATTACATTGTATAAATATTGTACAATAAGATTAATTACGTTGTATAAATATTGTACAATAAGATTAATTACGTTGTATAAATATTGTATGATACAATGAATTACGTTGTTTAAATATTGTAAATAAGATTAATTACATTGTATAAATATTGTACAATAAGATTAATTACATTGTATAAATATTGTACAATAAGATTAATTACGTTGTATAAATATTGTACAATAAGATTAATTACATTGTATAAATATTGTACAATAAGATGAATTACGTTGTATAAATATTGTACAATAAGATTAATTACATTGTATAAATATTGTACAATCAGATGATTCCAGGGTAGTGCTTTTGGTGCCAGTGTGGGGCAGAAACTGCCATCAGGATTAAATGTTTTTATCATTCGATATTTTACCAATGGAATGAATGCGATGCGGTTGTGAAAAATACGCGGATGAATCTTGATAAATATTTACAATACGTCTATTTTAATGCCTGATGATGCCGACAGAAATGATAGTAAAACTTGATTATATTGATTGATTGATTGATTGATTGATGTTTTCCGCCACACTCAACATTTTTTCAGTTATCTGGTGGCGCCCAGTTTTTATTAGTGGAAGAGAGAACCCAGATACAATGTACCTGGAAAGACACCACCGACCATCCAAGAGAAAACGGGTAAACTTTTTGACTTACCGGCGCGAGCGGGATTCGAGAGATGAGAGGCCGTGTGATTTTGAGCGCGATGTTCTAATCACTCGGCCACGGAGGCCCTCTAAACGTGATTATAAGAAAATACAGGAGAGTATGCACTACAACGCTGCAGACCGGTACACTTATCACGAAGCAGTAAATCGCTTTATGAAGCATGCTAGATTGAAGCATTGGAATACCTACCTTCACGTATTTTAAAAATATCAATTTGAAGAGTGTGTTAAGTAAAAACATTCATCAAGAATATTTTTTGAAATATTTCAGAAAATGTCCATTGATGTTAGGGGGCATGTGGATCATTTTTCTATAAGAAGGGAATCATAGAAGTATTAACATTTTGTTGTAAAACAATTTTTCTAGAATCGAAACACGATTGTCCCGCCCCCGGTACTTAAACAAATGACTGTCTTTTTTCCACGTAGAAATTGTCTCTCCTGTTTTTATTCCTCGTTACTCTTTATCATGCAAGGTGAAGATAACGAACAGCGATCAATCCCACAACTCCTACAAGCAACACAAAATAGACAGCTGGGCAAACACGGAACCCTGGACACACCAGAGGTGGGATCAGGTGTCTAGGAGGAGTAAGCATCCCCTGTTGACCGGTCACACCCGCCGTGAGCCCCATATCCTGATCAGGTAAACGGAGTTATCCGCAGTCAAAATCAGTGTGCCAAGAAGGGCTTAACAATCGGTATGAAACACGTCAGACAGCATTTGACCCAGTGCGAGGTTGTATTGACGAACTAGATCGTTACAACGACCATAGAATTTGCGAAATGCTGACTTCAATCGAGACTGTTGAAATCCCTGTACCATCAACTTGTTTGTCAGTAGCTTACCTCGATTTAAAAACTGACTATACCCAGAACAAGCTCTTGCATATCGAATCAGTTGAGATATATAAACACCATATGCAGGTGATAATGGAATATTGCTACATAAATGTGGGGAGTTGACGATGGAGAAACTGAAATCATCCCGTTTGTCATACAGTTGAGTTGTTAGTTTGCCGTTAATGTCTACTTTCAATAAAATATCTAAGTTTGAATTATTAGAATATATATTCTATTACATACATGTATAAGAAAATCAAGGGTGAGTGATGTTATCTGATAAAAAAGATGGGGATTATGGAACATTAGGATTAAGTATTTATTGGACATGATAAAAATATAAATGTTTTCAATTGATTTGTATTTTCATGTAACACAACGTTCATAATAACTATGGAATGAACGTAACAATTCATTCTTTTGAAACGAATCAATTCAGAAAATAAATGTTGCCTGAACAATTTAGAACAATATACGAAGTAAACACAATATAATCTGTTTGATTGCTTTTTAACTCTTGATTGAATAGTTCTTCATTGGTTTTATTCACTGGAAAATCCTGATAGGTTTGATGTCATACACATCATTTCACAGTATATTGTATATTGTGTATTGACGATCCAGCGTCTCATCCGTAAACCCACTCAAAGTCAAACAATAGACTATGACTGACATCGATTAAATATAATTCTTTACAACTGAGATTGATTCGAGAACGTTAGTGTTCATGAGAAGAGACAGAGGTTTCGAAAAAATGGGATTACTTTTCTTTCTCTGTTTTGTTTTCGTACGGTTCCAAATATTGCTTTGTGTGTCCAATATTGAAGAATACCTGTTTAAGAATTACAGTTCAATGTTAAAACCAAGAAGAATTCAAAGCGAGCCAGTGAATGTGAGCATAGATATGACAATAATGTCTGTCCATGAGGTGGATGAACAGTTTCAGTATATCTCCTTTTACGCTTGGTTTAATATTCAATGGTATGACGATTTCTTGACTTGGAATGAGAATGAGCACGCTGGGATCAAGACCATTGCTGTACCATACCAAAAAGCCTGGATACCTGATTTGTCCATGTGGTATTCTGAAGAACACCTCCATGATCTTGGCCCTCACTCGTTTGTTTCGGTGACATCAGATGGCCACCTTGTGTGGTTCACAGGAGGTAAATATGTAGTCGTGTGTGACCTCAAGATGAAGAAATTTCCATTTGATGAACAGAAATGTATCATAACAATTTCAGCTTGGCAAAGTACTGACAGCATTCAGAAACTTGTTCCAAGAAAGAGATTATATAATGACGCAGAATTTATTGCTGAAAATGGAGAATGGGAGTTTACAAATTTCACGTTTCATTCTTTTTATCAGAAAGAGTTTGATACGACGGTATTAGAATACACACTCTGTTTAAAAAGACGATACCTTCATTTTGTGCTCAGTACTCTAGTACCCATTATGATACTCTCTATTTTGAATTCTTTGACCTTCTTTATCCCTTTGGAATCAGGAGAACGGATTCAATATTCTCTCACACTTTTCCTAGCTTTTACCGTGTTTTTAACTTTGTTCGAACAAATGATGCCGCAGAACTCCACAGATGTACCCTATATATCCGTGTATGTCGGATTTCAATTAATTCTCTGTGTTATTTCAACGGTGGTCTCTGTTGTATGTACGTCGAAAAAGTATTCGTCGGAGATGAAGGAAGCTAAATATTGCAATAATACGGGTTACTGCAAACAAGAGCGTCGATCACAAACCATTTCCACAAAGATCAGCGAAGGCAAAGTCATGGGCAAGGAAACCAAACTCAAGAACAAACTTAACAACATCAATGACAACACCCACAACATTTGTGCCGTAAACAGCTTTCAGCATAGAACGAACCTTATAATGATCTTATTGAACAGCTTCTCATTGATTCTTTCAACAGCTATATTGTTTATTCTCTACTGGATTTAAATGTAGGTGATGTAAATACTATATGATAAGATGAATGATGTAGTAATCCTGTACGATAAATTACATTGTAATCATGTACGATAAATTACATTGTATTCCTGTACGATAAATTACATTGTAATCCTGTACGATAAATTACATTGTAATCCTGTACGATAAATTACGTTGTAATCCTGTACGATAAATTACATTGTAATCCTCTAGGATAAATTACAATGTAATCCTGTACGATAAATTACATTGTAATCCTGTACGATAAATTACATTGTATTCCTGTACGATAAATTACATTGTATTCCTGTACGAGAAATTACATTGTAATCCTGTACGATAAATTACATTGTAATCCTGTACGATAAATTATGTTGTAATCCTCTAGGATAAATTACAATGTAATCCTGTACGATGAAAGGTGAAGTTAACGAACAGTGATCAATCTCATAACTCCTACAAGCAATACAAAAGAGATAGTTGGGCAAACACGAAACCCTGGACACACCAGAGGTGGGATCAGGTGTCTAGGAGGAGTAAGCATCCCCTGTCGACCGGTTACACCCGCCATGAGCCCGATATCCTGATCAGGTAAATGAAGTTATCCGCAGTCAAAATCAGTGTGCCAAGAACGGCTTAACAATCGGTATGAAACACGTCAGACAGTAATTGCCCCAATAATAGGTTGTATTGACTACCTAGATCGTTATTACGACCATATAATTTGTGAAATGCTGACTTCAATCGAGACTGTTGAAACCCCTGTACCATTGTAGGATAAATTACATTGTGATCCTGTATGATAAAATAAATTATGTTGTATAAATACTGCTACAGTACGTAAAGATGAATAACTTTGTATTCCTTACGATAAAATAAATCATGTTGTATGAATACTGTACAATAAGATGAATTACGTTGTAATCCTTCGTGGTAAGATGAATGATGTTGTAATCTTGTATGAAAGTGAATTACGTTTTGATCCTGTACGATGAGATGAAACATGTTATAATCCTTGCCATCAAATTAATTACGTTGTATAAATATTGTACGATAAGATGAATTATGTTGTAATACTGTACGATAAGATAAATTATGTTGTAATACTGAACGATAAAATAAATCATGTTGTAATGCTGAACGATAAGATAAATTATATTGTAATACTGTATGATGAGATAATTTATGCTGTAATTCTGTACGATAAGATAAATTATGTTGTAATCCTGTATGATGAGATAAATTATGTTGTAATGCTGTACAATAAGATAAATTATGTTGTAATCCTGTACGATAAGATAAAGTATGTTGTAATCCTGTACGATAAGATAAATTATGCTGACGTAATACTGTACGATAAGATAAATTATGCTGTAATGCTGTACGATATGATGAATACGTTGTAATTGTGTACGATAAAGTGAATTACGTTGTAATCCTGATGATAAGATGAATGATGGTGTATAAATATTGTACAATCAAATGATATACGTTGTAAAAGTGTACTATATGATGAGTTGCGTTGTAATGTTTATGATCAGATGAACGATGTTGACGTATAAATAATGTACAATGAGATGAATGACGTTGTAATCCTGTACGATACGATGATTACATTTACTTAGGCTTATAGTATATAAAGAATTGTTTGGTTTTTTTCTTCTACATATTGAATGACCGCCGCGGTGGCCAATATGTTAGAGCGTTCGCCCCGCATGCGGAAGGCCGGGGTTCAAATCCCGGCCGCGACAGACCTAAGTCGTTAAAACAAGTAGTGAGAGTTCCATCGCTAAACGCTCGGTATTAGGTGTGAATGTCATGGGTCCTCGGAGATGACCTTATAAATGGATGACCCGTGTCACAGTAGGTGTGGCACGCTAAAGAACCTTCACTGCTCAATGGCCGTAAGCGCCGAGCATAGGCCTAAATTTGAAGCCCTTCACCGGTCTTGGTGACGTCTCCATATGAGTGAAAAATTCTCGAGCGAGATGTTAAGCAAGATACAATCAATCAATCTACATATTGGTCCTCTCTACACTTTTTACTGTCTGTATCGCTAAAAGTGTCCCATCAGCTGCAACCTTTCATTGTTTTGTAGTTGCTCACTTTCGAAATGCAGCGTGCAACGTCACGTGATCATAAATCTTTCGAAACGGGACACTCACTACCCGACTTGGAGAATACATAATTAAATAGGAAATTAGCTTGATTACTTTTTAATCCGATAGAGTTAAATTACCTAATTTGCAGAGAGGATATAACTTAGCTTGATATAAAATACACTGTACATGTTTATTTATTCCAAAGGGGATAGTCCCATGGGTATATGGTTTAGAATAGGTCTTCAGTACCCCTTGCTTGTCGTAAGAGGCAACTAAATGGGGCGGTCCTTCGGATGAGACCACAAAAGCCAAGGCCCCGTGTCACAGCAGGTGTGGCACGATAAAGATTCCGAGCTGGACACAAAGTGGGACAGATAGAGGCAGACACAATCACCATACCATGATACGTCCCCTCTAAAGACGGAAATAAAAAAATCGAACTTGAGCTTCCAACTCAGATGAGCTAATAAACAGCAAAAGAAATAATCTATTCATAATTCATTATCTCAAAGATTCACATGAATAAACAAAGTATCTCATACAAAATCTAACATGGAATCATGATGGCACATCGAATCATATATGTAACAATCATATCAAATGCAAAATGATACACAAAGTTCATGAAACATGTATCTGATTGGTCAGTCATTGATCAAATAAAAGAGAAATAGAAAATAGCAAAACAATCATTTAATATTGTATTGCTTTACCGAAAATTGTAGAACAAAAACTTCCAACAAAGTACACAGAGTTAGTTAGGGTTGGCAGAAAGAGGAAAGCATTATTGATTTCTTTTTCAAGTTTTAACTTTAAATAAAAGAATTTCTCTCCATTACATTATAAAACTATCATCATGGAAGCAAGTTGACATAGAGTTTAAATATGGAAGTTCTATAAGAGGCAGCGGCAGACACAAATACTGAATAAATAAGAGTTCTGGTTTTTGTTTAAGATGCATACATTAGGGGTTGTTCCATTTCTATTTATAGAGTATTGTATTTGTAGCATCTGATACGAGGTTGTTCGATTTCTATTTATAGAGTTTTGTATTTCTCTGTAGCATCCATTAAGCGGGAGGCTATCCCAGATTCTCGATTGGAATGTCCAGCATCAGGAACCATATGGAATTCAGCCTCGGGCCATTTCTGTAAAAAATAATGTATTGATTTAAAGTTGTATCCTAACTTCAAAATTGTAGTATGACCTAAAATATTCAAGGACTATAATAGTTTGGTGAGTGGTCAAATGCAGTTCCCTAAAAAGGACTTTCAATTCTTTAATAGCAAAGCTCACCCGAGTCACACAGGTGATATATTGCTATTACATGTAGCACATGTTTCACACCTTGACCAAAAGAATGTTGCATATACCAAATCACTTGGTACACCCCAAGTCCAAGCTTTGTGGTTGGGTAACCAAGTCATTGTATTCATAATCATTAAACTAATAATTAAATAATCAAGGACAACACATCACACTCTTTAAACAGGTATTTCCTCTTAGTCAATCAACTTATGGAGGTACTCTACATCGACATAATGACCGACTTCCTTTTAAAACAGGAATTAAAATATGAATATCAGCATTATTTGTCTATTCAATTCTAATTTTATTGCCTAGCTGAGTAAATTAAACCCAAATGCACGATCTACAGTTCAGCAGTAACCTACTGCGCTACTCAGCTAGGAAATTATTGACAAATATTGCTGATATTTTTATTAATTTCATTTATGTTTTAAAAGGAAATCAGCCATTATGATGATGTAGCTCTTTTAAAATGTCAACTGATAAGGTATCATACGAGGGCGAGTCAATAAGTAACCAGCCTAACTTATTTCCGGTTGAGATCCAATTCTTCTTTTTCAATGTAATTGCCATCTAGTGTGATGCACTTAAACCAACGGTGTTCAAGTGCCATCAGCCCAGAACTGAAAAGTCAGGGTCCTTTCCATTGACCCACTCCTCAACTGCCGTCACAACTTAGTCAGACTAGAAATGACGTCCACGGATGTCCTTTATCAAGTTTGGGAATAGGAAGAAGTGGCTAGGAGCTAGGTCAGGTGAATAGGCAGGATGTGGTATTAATTCATACTCATTTAGCTCTACTGTGACTACAGCATCCATTGCAACTTCGCAAGTGTACATGGACTCTCGCGTTGTCCTGTTCTAGCAATACACTTCAAGAGTTTACCTCCGCGTTTTTCACGGATGGCGATTCTCAGCTGGTCTAGCAAGTTTGCATAGTACACTTAAGTTATTGTACTTCTTTTGGGTAAAAAGTCTCATTGACAAGGATAATAAATGATTTACAGTATAAAAAATATTTGGGTAAAATGTCTAATATAATAACGTCTCTTGCATCCAAAAATACTGTGGTCATCACCTTGCCAGCAGATGGTTGAATCTTGAACTTCTTTGGCCTCGGGGACCCAGGCCCTACCCATTGACGACTCTGAGCTTTATTCTCTGGCTCAAAATAATGATCCCAAGTCTCATCTACAGTCACCAGACACAAATGAAAATCATCTTTTGGCTTAAAACCCTTCAACAAGGCATTGCATACTGATGCTCTGGTTGGATTTGCTCATCGCTAAGGGATTTGAGGACCCAACGGGCTGTAAGCTTGTGCATACCTAAACGATCATGTTAGATTGTTGAAACGCTACCATGTGAAATGCCCAATGCCTGCGCTATTTCTTCCACCTGAATTCGCCTATCAGAGTATACCAGATCCCGAACTTTCTTACACATTTCTTCGTCGGTGGCATCCAGTGGGAGTCCACACCTGGCTTCATCTTCTAAAGACGTTCCACGGCATCTGAATTCCCTTACCCAGAATTTAACCTGAGCATAAGATGGTACAGAAGACCCATAAACATCGGTTAACTCGCTGTGTATTTCCTTGCCAGTTTTACTTTTAAAATACAAGTTCCGAATTATAACAGTACTCAACTTTAGATGAAAAGCATGCCATTGCATCACTAGCCATGTTTGACATTCAATATCTTATTAAAGAATGACTCGATACGCATGCGATTTTGTACCCAGGTATAAAACATGTATTGAAACAAGGCATAAAAATTGTGACCGTCTTGGTCAATCGGAAATGGGAAAGGCTGGTTACTTATTGACTCGCCCTCGTATTTACTGCACAAAAATGATTAACATTTCCAATTGGCTATAATGTAACTTACCATTGTAAAGCATCAGCCTCCAATTACCTACCTTACTAAAACCTTTATGCAGTAGAATCTATGCATCTTTGCTAGCCAAGGGTTTTTGGTCCACTCCAGAGCAGAAAGGATCGGAAACCCTTGGCTAGCAAAGATGAATCTATGAGATATAACCAAGTTGTAAATATATGTGGCTTCTAAGGAATGTACTTCTTTCAATAACTTAAAATGAACATGAAAGTTACATACATGTACTTTAGTTCCACATCCATAAAACTGAAAATTACCTTGTGCAACAACCAAGCTGTTTCAGCTGGGCAAACCATATCATATCGGCCCTGGACAATGGTGCAGGGAATGTGACGAATTTTATCCACCTCAGCAAGAAGCTGTCCATCTTTTTTGAAGAAACCTCCATTTACAAAATAATGGCTAGAATATAAATAAGATAAAAAAGACAAGTACAGAGACGTCAAAGCAGGTACTATAATAATCCATCCTAGTACTTAGATGGCCAAAAAATACTCCCAAAACTATGAAAGCATAAGGTTAAAGATCACAATATCATACACATCAATTAGGTCTGAAATTTGGGTGTTTAAACTTGACAGGCATTGGCACATTGTCCCCCATGATCCTTATGAAGATATTTAATCAAAAGGATTTAATTAATTTTTTGGTTGATATTCAAATATAAATCTTTGAATCCCTTCTATAGCTTTGCCCTGAGCCCATGATGTAAACAAACTTGAGCCTCCACTACGTGGGGAGGATTGCATTTTGATTTGACAATATCAGTAACCATCAAGCTCTTTCGGTCTCAAATTCACATATGGTGATTCTTCAGGAAATGACAAAGATTTTTTCCCTATAAAGGATTTGACACTAACGTTTGTCCGGTAGCCCAAGGCTTGTAAATTTTGCCCTGGGCTATCAGAATATCAGTTACAAGCAGTAGTTGGGTAGACTACTGAAAAATTAAAAACCTAATGCCATGGACTAATATCTAACCTTGAATGCAAATGCGTCAATTCTGCCATTAGAAAAATATAGCTCATAACACTGCATTTCAAGCATACAACTTACACCCAAAACATCATGGTTTGATAAATAAATTGGTAAATCAGAGGCTGATATGAGGTATAAGGCCAAAAAAATTGATAAATAGTTTCTCGGGCCAAAAATTAAAAAAATTTATGAGGCAGGCAAGTATTTGGTTTTTTTTTACTTGGCTGTTGTATGAGTTATCTTTCCTTTCTTATGTTGACTGTAGAATGCGTTACTTTTCCTTTCTCATGTACATGTTTATATAAAACAAACAATGGAATTCTTATTTCTATTACTTACTATTAAATTTACACTATTATTTTTAAACACCAGCTTGCATATAAATGAGTATACATTCAATAATCATTTGATTAAAATATACCTATAATTCTCTTAAAACCTTCTGAAAGTTTTACATAAATATCCATAACAAAAGAGTTACCTCGATTACATACATAAAGAAACATAAATTGAAATAAAATAATTCCATGTGGTACCTTTTTAATGGATGCTGAGGGGCCTGAGAAACTACTGATTATTATTTTGCAACAGAAACGCAGGATTTTGCTTCTAGACTTTAAAAATGTTCCCAGGTTGGCCATGCGAAGTTAGTCAAGTAGAGTGATGGTCATTTGTCATGTCAGATAGATACGTGTAAACACTAAATGCAGATAGATACAAAATTCTCTAGAAGAAATTTTATAATGGCAGCAGACGACATGAAGTAACATAACACAGTGGGTTGCCAAGACATGTTTAACATAATGTAGGGTGTGCAGTGAAAGTAAAAACAACAAGACGCTTTTGTGACACACTAATGCCTCCGGATTACAACAAAGTGTAACCAGGTCAAAGGTCAATGTAAAGGTCACACGAGCAAAGGTTTTTGGTGTAAATGGAAAGGTCTTGCCACAAGTAATACACATACCAAATATGAAAGCTCTATCTCTTACAGTGTAAAAGATATGACCAAGGTTAAAGTATTTTGCCACAAACAAACAGACAGGCTAAAACTTTATGCCCCCTTGATTTTGGGGGCATAAAAACAACTATATTTCACAGTCACTGATGTCCTAACAATCACTTTATTGTGTGTAAGTTCCTTCTATACCACTCACCATTCAATTCTGGCAAACTGTAAAGCCCACACATCCCCCTCAGCTTTCTTTAACATCTCCTCATCAATGAACAGCCGTGAGGTGGCCATTTCCCAACCACTCCATGCCTTTGCTGCCTGGACACGAGTTTCCTCATCATCCCCCGTCAATTTTCTATAGTATGCACTCATTATGTCTCCCCTCTCTACCTATAGCCAAAGAAAATGCTCCTGTTTAGTGCTCCAATACTTGAAAGCCCCCCCCGACTCAAAAAGAAAACAAAATTAAAAGTCTTTTATTGCATGTCTCTGTATATATTGAATATGAAGTGCTATTAAATTTCTGCTTTTTTTTTATCATGGGCAGATCAGGGCGAAGACCCTCATAAAAAACAGCAATTACTTTCATGAAAATAAAGATCACATCTGAAAATTTTTCACTAACAAATAAAAAATTATATATTCATTAATTAATCTAGCTCTTGAGAGAAAAAAAAAGTTCAACTTTGCATCGATCCATAGTTCAAGACTTGGAGAAACCATTTACTTGCTACCGGGGCGGTATTTAACTTGACCAGTTAAATAGAAAATATCATAAATTGATAACAGACTTTACAATCATTAATATACTTTCGAACAGTCCATAGTCATTTTCCATGAAGAAAAATTTTGCTATGATTTCTTATAGTCAAAACAAGGTTTGTGATCCACCACTTGTCTCACAAATCCTGAACAGATTACATTGAAAATTTTGGGGCTGGATATCTGAGCTCTGAATGACTCCATCACCGATTCATGATCCGATGTTTACCACATAAACAGATACTGATGACACAGGTTTCCAGCATGGGTAACACACCTTTCAAAATGTACTCGCTATGGACATCATTATCGTTAGATACCCACAGTTGATTACACTTCATTCCTCTCTCCATCGTGAGGAGAACGAAGCATATCAACTGTGTGTATCAGACATCATCAACGATAAAATCTGTGGGATGTGTACTGATGTTCAGTCAAAGAGACAAAGAGAGACATTTTTTCAGACTCTTTTTTCAGTTTTCAGTCACTTGTTGAAGTCTTTGGATTTGTGCCTAAAATTCTTATAATCTATTTCAACAAAATCAATTACCATGTTAGATCCGCTTACATACTCTGACTGGCTAAAAGTCAAAGTTCAGTTGAGGTTACTGACCAGGTTATATGCTTATAAAGCTAGACTGGCAATATCACTAACTGCCTTTTATAAAACATAATCAGTCAAATTGAAGAAATTATGAAAAATGCAGAAAATAACAAAACTTTGACTTGGGTAAGATTTTGGTAAGTTTGACCAATTTACTGAACCAACATATCACACTAAAGGTCCAATCTACATGACCGATCTACAGGACCAATATACAGGACTAATCTCAGGACCAATCTCCCAACCTACAGGACTAATCTACCAATCTACAGGACTAATCTCAGGACCAATCTCCCAACCTATAGGACCAATCTCCCAACCTACAGGACCAATCTCCCAACCTACAGGACCGATCTACAGGACTAATCTCAGGACCAATCTCCCAACCTACAGGACCAATCTCCCAACCTACAGGACCAATCTCCCAACCTACAAGACCAATCTACAGAACCAATATACAGGACTAAACTCAGGACCAATCTCCCAACCTACAGGACCAATCTACCAACCTACAGGACCAGATTTTCAACCTACAAGGCCATTATCTACCAGTTTACAGGACCAATATACAGGACTAATCTCAGGACCAATCTATCAACCTACAGGACCCAAATTTCAACCTCCAGGACCATTATCTACCAGCCTACAGGACCATTATACCAACCTACAGGAGCCAATTTTCACCAACAGGACCATTATCTACCAGCCTACAGGACCAATATTCCAACCTACAGGAGCCGATTTTCACCTACAGGACCATTATCTACCAATAATAAATTAAAGGACCAATATTCCATCCTACAGGACCCAAATTTCAACCTCCAGGACCATTATCTACCAGCCTACAGGACCAATATTCCAACCTACAGGACCAATCTACCAGCCTATAGGACCATTATCTACCAGTCTACAGGACCCAATTTTCAACCTACAGGACCATTTCCAGCCTACATGACTAATCTAACAGCCAACAAGACCCATATACCAATCAAAAGGACAGATCTACCAACCTACAGGACCAATATACCAGCTAGCCTGTAGGACCCATTGAATCTATTACTGGAATCATTTCCTATCACCCTACAGGATAAATATACCTCAGGAATAGGTTTGATGTATTCCTCCCATTTGTCCGGGAACATAAAACTTGCTCCGTCCTGGTAGAACCATATAAGTTCACGCCTGCAAAATTACATACCGTAATAACTAACTAGTAGCATTATACTACAACATTCAAATAAATGACAAATAATAACCAGTTTTTTTTTTAAGGTCTTGATTTCTAGGGCCAGGGCCTTTCCGGAAAAATAGCGACATTTGCTTGAAATTGGGAAAATGTTTCATGAAAAAAAAATATAGAGAAAAACCCAATTCAGAGTGCTTTAAGGTATAATTCATGGGCTCCTTCTGACTTTCAACTTGGTCAAAGCTTACCTCATTCAAATAAGCAGAGGCCAAAAAATTTGGTTTACTTAAGAATTTTGAAGCAAAAATTGTAATCTGTGGGCCTGTGAAGGATTAGATTAATGAACGATTTGGCTACCCTGCTTGATTTGTTTTCATTGTTTGGGAATTTCAAAGCAAAAATTGGGAAAAATACCTGCTTTTTAGCATTGGGAATGGGGCCTTATTTCGGCCCCCTTGTCAGACCCTAAAAAATCTTTGTCGGTTTTTACCAGTACATGTCACAAGTACTCAGTCTTCCCTTAGTTTAATTCTCGAGAGAGACGTTAAGCAAGATACAATCAATCAATCCCTTAGTTTAAACAAGACTTTTTTCCACTACCTTCTGAGAGTGAATATTCCCCTTAAAACAAGAGCCTTAACTCTGTCGGGGTGTGTCTCTGCATAGGCCAGAGAGAGTGTGGATCCCCAGCTTCCTCCAAACACGACCCATTTATCAATGTTAAAGTGTACTCTGATCTTCTCCATGTCTGCAACCAGATCCCAGGTTGTGTTGTCCTGCAATGATTGCATAAATGTACACAATAAAAAATAAAGTTTAAAATAAAAAATATATAAAGTTTTTCTGCATCATGTCAATAAATTGTAATTGGCATGGGGAGTGAACTGTGGTTTCATATATTTCCATGTGCATAAAAATTTTGTGGGTTTTAAGGCAGCTAAGCCCATGTTACTGAACAGTTAAATACCCTTCGGTTTCTCCACTTAAACAAGAGGCCCATGGACCATATTGCTAACCTGAGTCACCTGGGCCCTGCTGTTCAGCTGTTGTGATTTTTAACATTTTTTGTCTTCAATTTTTATTCCCATGAAAATTTTGGATGCCCCAAAGAGTCATGACAAAACCAGTATACAAGATCACAAGGTAAAAAAAATTATGGTATGAAATGTAAGGTCTTTTCATAAGCAATCTATATAAAATATGAAAGCCTTACCTTAAAACATTCAGGAAATATTGCCTTGGTTAACATTTCTAAAAAAGTAGGTCAAAATCCAAGGCCAAAGTGACAAGTTCAAAAACCTTGGTAACCAGATAATTAAAGGGGCGTGGACATGATTTGACGTGAAAATTTTCAAATTTTATTTTTCCATTTTTAATGTTTACAATACTTACCTAAGGTATTTCTAATGGTCAGCAAAAATTTGAGTGTCAGTTGTTGAGTTACAAGTGAGATACAGCACTCACAATTCTTTGTTATGTAAACAAGGCTCGTGCCATGTTTTTGTTTACATATAGATTACTTAATAGAAAAATCATGTATAAAACAAAATGAGATGTGACAAACTCTAGAAAATGTTTAATAATTGTGATCAGAATTAACTTGTAATTTGAAAAAAAAATCTGTTTTAAATGAAACTTTTACTACTATATTTAACCTATGTAAACAAAAACATGGCATTGAGCCTTGTTTAGATAACAAAGAATTGTGAACTCTATATTGACCATGTTGACTGAAATTGGTCCCATGGTGAAAAGTTAAAGACAACTGAGGCT